>NC_090442.1:562554700-562874623 GCF_031143425.1 Pleurodeles waltl
AGTCTCCCGATAAAAATGATACCTCACTTGTGTGGGTAGGCCTAGCGCCCGCGACAGGAAACACCCCAAAGCGCAACGTGGACACACACAAATTTGTGGAAGAAAACAGAGGTGTTTTTGCGAACTGCCTACCTGTAGATTTTGGCCTCTAGCTCACCCGGCACCTAGTGAAACCTACCAAACCTTTGCATTTCTGAAAACTAGAGACCTAGGGGATTCCAAGGAGGGGTGACTTGCGGGGCTCGGACCAGGTTCTGTTACCCAGAATCCTTTGCAAACCTCAAAAAGTGGCTAAAAAAACAAGTTTTCCTCACATTTCGGTGACAGAAAGTTCTGGAATCTGAGAGGAGCCACAAACTTCCTTCCACCCAGCGTTCCCCCAAGTCTCCCGATAAAAATGATACCTCACTTGTGTGGGTAGGCCTAGCGCCCTCGACAGGAAACGCCCCAAAGCGCAACGTGGACACATACACATTTTTGGAGGAAAACAGAGGTGTTTTTTGCGAAGTGCCTACCTGTAGATTTTGGCCTCTAGCTCAGCCGGCACCTAGGGAAACCTACCAAACCTGTGCATTTCTGAAAACTAGAGACGTAGGGGATTCCAAGGAGGGGTGACTTGCGGGGCTCGGACCAGGTTCTGTTACCCAGAATCCTTTGCAAACCTCAAAAAGTGGCTAAAAAAACAAGTTTTCCTCACATTTCGGTGATAGAAAGTTCTGGAATCAGAGAGGAGCCACAAATTTCCTTCCACCCAGCGTTCCCCCAAGTCTGTCGATAAAAATGATACCTCATTTGTGTGGGTAGGCCTAGCGCCCGCGACAGGAAACGCCCCAAAGCGCAACGTGGACACACACAAATTTGTGGAAGAAAACAGAGGTGTTTTTGCGAACTGCCTACCTGTAGATTTTGGCCTCTAGCTCAGCCGGCACCTAGGGAAACCTACCAAACCTGTGCATTTCTGAAAACTAGAGACCTAGGGGATTCCAAGGAGGGGTGACTTACGGGGCTCGGACCAGGTTCTGTTACCCAGAATCCTTTGCAAACCTCAAAAAGAGGCTAAAAAAACAAGTTTTCCTCACATTTCGGTGACAGAAAGTTCTGGAATCTGAGAGGAGCCACAAACTTCCTTCCACCCAGCGTTCCCCCAAGTCTCCCGATAAAAATGATGCCTCACTTGTGTGGGTAGGCCTAGCGCCCGCGACAGGAAACGCCCCAAAGCGCAACGTGGACACATACAAATTTTTGGAAGAAAACAGAGGTGTTTTTTGCGAAGTGCCTACCTGTAGATTTTGGCCTCTAGCTCAGCCGGCACCTAGGGAAACCTACCAAACCTGTGCATTTCTGAAAACTAGAGACCTAGGGGATTCCAAGGAGGGGTGACTTGCGGGGCTCGGACCAGGTTCTGTTACCCAGAATCCTTTGCAAACCTCAAAAAGTGGCTAAAAAAACAAGTTTTCCTCACATTTCGGTGACAGAAAGTTCTGGAACCTGAGAGAAGCCACAAATTTCCTTCCACCCAGCGTTCCCCCAAGTCTCCCGATAAAAATGATACCTCACTTGTGTGGGTAGGCCTAGCGCCCGCGACAGGAAACGCCCCAAAGCGCAACGTGGACACACACAAATTTGTGGAAGAAAACAGAGGTGTTTTTTGCGAAGTGCCTACCTGTAGATTTTGGCCTCTAGCTCAGCCGGCACCTAGGGAAACCTACCAAACCTGTGCATTTCTGAAAACTAGAGACCTAGGGGATTCCAAGGAGGGGTGACTTGCGGGGCTCGGTCCAGGTTCTGTTACCCAGAATCCTTTGCAAACCTCAAAAAGAGGCTAAAAAAACTAGTTTTCCTCAAATTTCGGTGACAGAAAGTTCTGGAATCTGAGAGGAGCCACAAACTTCCTTCCACCCAGCGTTCCCCCAAGTCTCCCGATAAAAATGATACCTCACTTGTGTGGGTAGGCCTAGCGCCCGCGACAGGAAACACCCCAAAGCGCAACGTGGACACATTCACATTTTTGGAAGAAAACAGAGGTGTTTTTTGCGAAGTGCCTACCTGTAGATTTTGGCCTCTAGCTCACCCGGCACCTAGTGAAACCTACCAAACCTGTGCATTTCTGAAAACTAGAGACCTAGGGGATTCCAAGGAGGGGTGACTTGCGGGGCTCGGACCAGGTTCTGTTACCCAGAATCCTTTGCAAACCTCAAAAAGTGGCTAAAAAAACAAGTTTTCCTCACATTTCGGTGACAGAAAGTTCTGGAATCTGAGAGGAGCCACAAATTTCCTTCCACCCAGCGTTCCCTCAAGTCTCCCGATAAAAATGATACCTCACTTGTGTGGGTAGGCCTAGCGCCCGCGACAGGAAACACCCCAAAGCGCAACGTGGACACACAAATTTGTGGAAGAAAACAGAGGTGTTTTTGCGAACTGCCTACCTGTAGATTTTGGCCTCTAGCTCAGCCGGCACCTAGGGAAACCTACAAAACCTGTGCATTTCTGAAAACTAGAGACCTAGGGGATTCCAAGGAGGGGTGACTTGCGGGGCTCGGACCAGGTTCTGTTACCCAGAATCCTTTGCAAACCTCAAAAAGAGGCTAAAAAAACAAGTTTTCCTCACATTTCGGTGACAGAAAGTTCTGGAATCTGAGAGGAGCCACACACTTCCTTCCACCCAGCGTTCCCCCACGTCTCCCGATACAAATGATACCTCACTTGTGTGGGTAGGCCTAGCGCCCGCGACAGGAAACGCCCGAAAGCGCAACGTGGACACATACAAATTTTTGGAAGAAAACAGAGGTGTTTTTTGCGAAGTGCCTACCTGTAGATTTTGTCCTCTAGCTCAGCCGGCACCTAGGGAAACCTACCAAACCTGTGCATTTCTGAAAACTAGAGACCTAGGGGATTCCAAGGAGGGGTGACTTGCGGGGCTCGGACCAGGTTCTGTTACCCAGAATCCTTTGCAAACCTCAAAAAGAGGCTAAAAAAACAAGTTTTCCTCACATTTCGGTGACAGAAAGTTCTGGAATCTGAGAGGAGCCACAAACTTCCTTCCACCCAGCGTTCCCCCAAGTCTCCCGATAAAAATGATACCTCACTTGTGTGGGTAGGCCTTGCGCCCGCGACAGGAAACGCCCCAAAGCGCAACGTGGACACATACAAATTTTTGGAAGAAAACAAAGGTGTTTTTTGCGAAGTGCCTACCTGTAGATTTTGCCTCTAGCTCTGCCGGCACCTAGGGAAACCTACCAAACCTGTGCATTTCTGAAAACTAGAGACCTAGGGGATTCCAAGGAGGGGTGACTTGCAGGGCTCGGACCAGGTTCTGTTACCCAGAATCCTTTGCAAACCTCAAAAAGTGACTAAAAAAACAAGTTTTCCTCACATTTCGGTGACAGAAAGTTCTGGAATCTGAGAGGAGCCACAAACTTCCTTCCACCCAGCGTTCCCCCAAGTCTCCCGATAAAAATGATACCTCACTTGTGTGGGTAGGCCTAGCGCCCGCGACAGGAAACACCCCAAAGCGCAACGTGGACACACACAAATTTGTGGAAGAAAACAGAGGTGTTTTTGCGAACTGCCTACCTGTAGATTTTGGCCTCTAGCTCAGCCGGCACCTAGGGAAACCTACAAAACCTGTGCATTTCTGAAAACTAGAGACCTAGGGGATTCCAAGGAGGGGTGACTTGCGGGGCTCGGACCAGGTTATGTTACCCAGAATCCTTTGCAAACCTCAAAAAGAGGCTAAAAAAACAAGTTTTCCTCACATTTCGGTGACAGAAAGTTCTGGAATCTGAGAGGAGCCACACACTTCCTTCCACCCAGCGTTCCCCCACGTCTCCCGATACAAATGATACCTCACTTGTGTGGGTAGGCCTAGCGCCCGCGACAGGAAACACCCGAAAGCGCAACGTGGACACATACAAATTTTTGGAAGAAAACAGAGGTGTTTTTTGCGAAGTGCCTACCTGTAGATTTTGTCCTCTAGCTCAGCCGGCACCTAGGGAAACCTACCAAACCTGTGCATTTCTGAAAACTAGAGACCTAGGTGATTCCAAGGAGGGGTGACTTGCGGGGCTCGGGCCAGGTTCTGTTACCCAGAATCCTTTGCAAACCTCAAAAAGAGGCTAAAAAAACAAGTTTTCCTCACATTTCGGTGACAGAAAGTTCTGGAATCTGAGAGGAGCCACAAACTTCCTTCCACCCAGCGTTCCCCCAAGTCTCCCGATAAAAATGATACCTCACTTGTGTGGGTAGGCCTTGCGCCCGCGACAGGAAACGCCCCAAAGCGCAACGTGGACACATACAAATTTTTGGAAGAAAACAGAGGTGTTTTTTGCGAAGTGCCTACCTGTAGATTTTGCCTCTAGCTCTGCCGGCACCTAGGGAAACCTACCAAACCTGTGCATTTCTGAAAACTAGAGACCTAGGGGATTCCAAGGAGGGGTGACTTGCGGGGCTCGGACCAGGTTCTGTTACCCAGAATCCTTTGCAAACCTCAAAAAGTGGCTAAAAAAACAAGTTTTCCTCACATTTCGGTGACAGAAAGTTCTGGAATCTGAGAGGAGCCACAAATTTCCTTCCACCCAGCGTTTCCCCAAGTCTCCCGATAAAAATGATACCTCACTTGTGTGGGTAGGCCTAGCGCCCGCGACAGGAATGGATCACACAAGGGTCAATGGTAGTCATTGCTTGAGGTCTACTGTTAACCCTGGAGTGATTCATTCCTGAAGCATGCACTAGGCGCAGGCACACAAGCGGGGTTGTGTTTTTATCAGGACAAGTGGGGAAACACTGGGTGGTAGGAATTTTGAGGATCCCTGCAGATCCCTGGACTTCTGCTCATTGAAATGCAAGGAAATGTGTTTTTTAAGCACATAATGTAATTTCAAGGGGATTCTGGGTGAAGGAAAACTGGTGAGAGCCATGCAAGTCCTGCACCCTTGGACTCCCCTGGTACTAGTTTGTTAAAGTTAACCCACCACTCACACTGGTTGGTTTTAGCACCACCAGAAATTATGGTTTCAAAGCATGATTACTTATCAAAGTATCTGAATATTGAAACCAAGCCTTCTGAACGTGGGCCATAAAGCCGCGTCCAGGCACCAACCTCTTTATGGTCCATTCACACGCCATTCACGCACAACAAACAACCCTTTCATATCGCCAGCCACGGGCCCAATCCAATCAATCACTCCACTCACATTAACTTACCGCTGCCAGACAAGGGCCCATCACATTCACACGCCACAGAACGGAATAAGTTTGACTACATTTTACCACCTGTCAAGTAACTGCCTCCTTCTTCCTTAACATTAAAAAAAATGCATGCGTAACAAACCTTTACTAATGACTCCTGTGACAGCCACCTGAGGCTCAGGAAGACATGTTTTTGATGCGCCTTTAACGCACTCTCTGCGCTAAATTCAACTCCTTCCAGTTTGTGGATGCAAGTTGGGGGTGTCCGAGTATGCCGTACAAAGCGATTCCTCAAACTGAGTGTGCATATCTACCTTTGAAACTAAGGGAGACATGCTGGGGATTTCTCATGCTGTTACCTAAAGAGAAGGTCATAGGCTACCTGCCTCCTTCTTCCTTAACATTACCAAATGCATGCGTAACAAACCTTTACTAATGACTCCTGTGACAGCCACCGGAGGCTCAGGAAGACATGTTTTTCATGCGCCTTTAACGCACTCTCTGTGCTAAATCCAACTCCTTCCAGTTTGTGGATGCAAGTTGGGGGTGTCCGAGTATGCCGTACAAAGCGATTCCTCGAACTGAGTGAGCATATCTACCTTTGAAACTAAGGGAGACATGCTGGGGATTTCTCATGATGTTCCCTAAAGAGAAGGTCATAGGCTATGGAAAAGGGTAGTGTTTGGTACATAGGGGAGTCCATGAGAACGTAGCATATGTCCCAGCCAACATTATGTGCAGTGATGTGACTATAATGCACTTATACAGCAAACTGAACATCTACTAAGTTCTGATGGAGGATGAACATGAAAAGCAGGTCAAACACTGACCTATACAAGTCATTCTCCTTCAGTGCTGGGATGGCACCAATGGGTTTGAATCCATAGGTGTAGATGATGTACATCTGTACTACCTTTACTATCTGCCTTCTACCTGTGCAATAACCCTGTGAAGGCACTCCTACCATGAGCTTTCCTTACCCATCCATGTCTCTGTTCTCATCAGAGTCCTGGCTAATCCTGTATAATAGCCAAGTGAACCTATACTAGTTTGTGGAAGCAAGTTGGGGGCTTCCAAGTATGCCCTACAAAGTGATTCCTCGAACTGAGAGAGCATATCTACTGTTCAAAGTAAGGTAGACATGCAGGTGAAGAAAGGGTACTCCATGGCAATGTGGCATATGTTCTGTCCACTAGTATATGCAGTAGGGAGAAGAAAATGCATGTTAATTGAACAGAACACCGACCACGCCAAAAGGAAGTCCGTGATGAAGTAAAATTCTGTGGCTCCTTGCCTAACGAAGCAGTGGCCCATGGACGTTCGGTATCCATGCACTGCCACTGAAAGGATTACCCAACAGCAGCTCAACCTCAGTCGATTTCCCAGAACTTTGCTTTAGTATGATACAACGTAAAGCAAGTAGGGATACAGAGGCCTGGTTGTGATGGACACTGGGGACAGTAATACCGACTCTCCTGCCGCTTTCCATGCTTTGAGCACACTTTACAGCGACGACATGGACGATCCTTTTTGGGTGTTTTAGGTATGCGATCAGCAAAGTGTCGCTCCTGCAGCCTTGCCACATCCTCCAGAACATATGAGGTGGAGGCTGCTGCTTCTTCTGTAACAGCAGTGAGGCTTTCAATTACAGACAACTGGAAGTCAAGGAAAGTCATGAGTCTTCCTGTTGTTGTCTGACGGTAAACAACATACGCATTATATGTTGCCATCTGAATAAGGTGGGTAAGCAGTTTCTTGTACCAAGTGCGAGTTTTACGACACGCATTGTATGGTTGAAGAACCTGGTCGTTCTTGTCCACTCCACCCATGTACTTATTGTAATCGAGTATACAGATGGGCTTGTGGACTTCGGCCATCTGACCCCAAACCGTGATGGGAGAAGTGCTCTCATCATGAATTGTAGTGAGCACGTATACATCACGTCTATCTAGGAACTTGACTGCGAGCAGTTCGTTAGAACGCAATGCAGTACTCTGTGATTTCTGGAGCTTCTTGCAAACAAGCTCCCACGGGAATCCTTTGCGGTTACAACGAACTGTACCGCAGGCCACAGTGCCAGCTTTGTAGAGCTCACTGAACAGCTCTACTCCTGTACAGAAATTGTCCACATAAAGGTTATAACCTTTGTGAAGAAGTGGCTGGACAAGTTCCCATACAATCTTACCTGTGACCCCTAACACAGGAGGGCAACCTACAGGGTTTAGGGTAGAATCCTTCCCTGTATACACTCTCAGGCTGTACACATAGCCAGTAGAGCTCTCACACAGCATGTACAGCTTTATGCCATAGCGAGCTCTTTTGCTCGCAATGTACTGTCTGAAAAGCAGCCGTCCTTTGTACAGGATCAAGGACTCATCGACTGCTATATTCTTTCCAGGAGTATATATCTCTGGAAACCTGGCAGACAAATGTTCCACGACAGGCCGAATTTTGAACAACCTGTCATGATCTGGATGGTCCCGGGGCAATGCAGCAGAATTGTCATTGAAATGCAGCATGCGCTGCAGTAGCAAAAAACGATCTCTGCTCATGTATGGTGCGAAGATGGGAGTTACCCAAACCGTGCGAGTCGTCCAGTAGGACTGCAAGGTGGGTTTCTGTATTAACCCCATTTTGAGCGTAAGGCCCAAAAATATCTTCAACTCCGCCAGCGAAGTGGGAGTCCACTGGCGTGCCCTAGAACGGGGCCCTAGAGTGCCTCCGCACTCCCTCAGAAATTGGTCTGCACGCAAATTTGTTTGCTGCACAACTTTCTGAAGAAAGTCAACATCCAAAAACAGATAGATGTAGTCGACTGGCAAAAAGTTAGCTGTATCGACTTTACATCCAGCGTCACCAGTAAAAGGTGGAACCAAACAGGGGGGCTGCCAAGAGAGCACTCTCTCTGTGCTTGCGGTAGCAAGCACGTGCTCTCTGGGTTCGGCTAACCCAATGTGGTCCCGCTGCCCCGAATGTGCTTGTGAAGGGACAGCACGGATGTCGTCATTGTCTCCTTCAGACTCACTGGAAGAGGTGTCGTCAGATGGGACTCCGCCGACTGAAAAATCACTCCCAGAATCTGCCCCATTGTCCTCTCCCTCAGATGCTGTCTCAGTGTCTGCTGTCTCAGTCTCTGAGCCTACATCAGAACTGTCCTCCATAACCCGAGCTAGGGCTTGATCAGCAGTCATCCAACGAGACGCCATCTCTGCAACTGGCTAAACTGTCCCTCTAAATTACTAGCCTACGTAGAAGGCAGATAGTCACAAAATTGCGTGTGCGTATGTTTGTTGTGTACAACAGGAAATGTCGTCACCTTACCTTCGCTTCTTCTCCAATTCTGCAGATTTTCTGAAAACACTGAAAAAAACAAAAAAAGAATGTATTACTTCACCTTACCTCACACCCTGTGCAACAGTCATTTTTGGTGCTCTGCCTCCCATTACCTCCTCTTCTAATTCCCTCAGTACTACCCAGCAAAAGTGCCACTCATATCTCCATAGTCCCCCTGGCATTACATTTGTTTTAAAGCGCAGGTAACGCTTGCCTTTACTAATCCACTCAGCTACTTTATGGCAACTGCCACTACAGAAAAGACATGCATGCATGCATATATATATATATATATATACATATTGTGTGAACAAGATTCTCACCCCACTACACGAGGTTCAAATTGACATCTTTTATTGCAGGCAACAGCCACGTACGCGTTTCGACTCTCAAGGATTCTTGATCACAGTAAATGAGTCCCTCTTTTCTTTCATTGTTTATACTTGCGATAAAACATGTCAATTTGAACCTCGTGGAGTGCGGTGAGATTCTTGTTCACAAAATATTTTCGAGGTTGCTCTCCTCCATCACTGAGCACCGGCAGTGGGGTGCACTGCGCAACAGTCTTTTTAACCAATTTGTGTTGCATATATATATATATATATATATATGTTTAGAAACAAAGTGGTTGAAGGGTTGCTGGGCGGCACACTCCACTGCCGGTGCCCAGTGACAGAGAAGACCAATCTAGAAATTATCTAATGCCGAAAAATGTCACCGCACTCCACGAAGTACAAATAAAAGTGTATTTTATTGCAGTCAATAACCACCAACGTGTTTCAACTCACCAAGGAGTCTTGATCACGGTCCTCGTGGAGTGCGGTGAAATTGTTCACCATTATAAAACAACACACACAAGAATAACAAGCATTTACAATGTAATGGGTCTCGCATCTGCTCGAGTTAGAGATATTAGCGTTATAAACTCCTAACCCAACTTTTCTTTCCACATAAATTGATAATTGAAAGTTAAACTCTTTCACATAAGAGAGCCAATTCACAGCGCCACGGCCACCATGAGCATCATGTGAAGAGTTACACAAAAGGAAAAGAAGTTCGCTCGCAGTTAAACATAACTGCAAAAGTGCACTTAGCCTTGTACCAGGGGCGATGGCCAAGGCGGTAACAAAACCTCCCCAAGGAGGAACAAAGGTAAATCATTTTCCAATGTCATCAAAGGATTTTTGAAGGGCAAGCCCACAAACGAGTGGTAGTGATGGGCGTGAGGTGGGCGTTGTTAGAAGCCCAGATACACACCAACAAGTCAGAAAAGCAGCACATGGATGCTGCAATGCTTGTCCTGAAAAAAAAAAAATATATATATATATATATATATATATATATATATATATATATATATATATATATGTGTATACATATATACACATATATATGAGAGAGAGAGAGAGAAAGAAAACACGACACTCATGTCACAAACCTTTTTTTTATACATGTGTGCTTGCCCTTGCCAAAGCACACATGTATAAAAAAAAATTGGCCCCATTGATGGTCACCCTAAGGGCTGGCCAACAACATTTTTTTTTTCTTTTTTACCCTGGGGGGGCGATTGGCCCCCCCAGGCAAAACTACATGTTTTTTTTTCCCCCCCTGGGGTCGGCCCGTGTTCCAAGGGCCGACCCCGCCATTTTTTTTTTATTTCGTTTTTTTTTTTATTGTGGGGGGCGCGATCGCCCCCCAAAACTGTGTAAATTATTAATTATTGCCCCCGGGGGGGGCGGCCCGTTTACGAGGGGGCCGACCCCCCCAAAGAAGATCCCTGGTGCCTAGGGGTGTTTCCTGGCCGTGGATCGCAGCCGCGCTGCGATCCACGGCCAGGAAACGGTGCCAGGGAGGCATCGATGGAAAGGAGAGAGCCTCCCCTTTCCATCGATGCCTCCCTGGCATCTGGGGAGGCCGTTTTGGCCTTTTTTCCCCCACCGGAGAAAGAGAGAACGCTTACCTGCTTCTCTCCTTCTCCGTGGGGAAAAACTGCACATGGACGCTGCAATGCTTGTCCTGAAAAAAAAAAAAATATATATATATATATATATATATATATATATATATATATCTATATATATATATATCTATATATATTTATATATATATATATGTGTATAAATATATACACATATATATGAGAGAGAGAGAAAGAAAACAAGACACTGAAGTCACAAATCTTTTTTTTTTTTATACATGTGTGCTTGCCCTTGGAAAAGCACACATGTATAAAAAAAAAAAAATGGCCCCATTGATGGTCACCCTAAGGGCTGACCACCAACTTTTTTTTTTTTCTTTCTTTTTTTAACCTGGGGGGGCGATCGGCCCCCCCAGGCAAAACTACACGTTTGTTTTTGCCCCCTGGGGTCGGCCCGTGTTCCAAGGGCCGACCCCGCCATTTTTTTATTTTTTCCCGTTTTTTTTTTTTATTGTGGGGGGCGCGATCGTCCCCCAAAACTGTGTAATATATTATATATTGCCCCCGGGGGGGCGGCCCGTTTACGAGGGGGCCGACCCCCCCAAAGAAGATCCCTGGTGCCTAGGGGCGTTTCGGCTGCGATCCACGGCCAGGAAACGGTGCCAGGGAGGCATCGATGGAAAGGGGAGAGCCTCCCCTTTCCATCGATGCCTCCCTGGCATCTGGGGAGGCCGTTTTGGCCTTTTTTTCCCCACTGGAAAAGGAGAGAACGCTTACCTGCTTCTCTCCTTCTCCCCTTCTCCGGTGGGGAAAAACTGTGACGTCAGCGCGCCTCGCGGCGCGCTGACGTCATAAGGGGGTGGGAGGGGGGTGGGATGGAGACGCGGAAGCTCTTCTGCGTCTCCTACCGTAAAAAAAATATATATATATCCTTCGGTGCATCGCACCGGAGGATTTTTAACCCCCTCCCTGGTGTCGGCCACTGGTCGTGACCCGCACCAGGGAGGGTGTGTGGGCGTCGGCCAGTGGCCGACGCCCGCACCAAAGGGGTTAATTGAATAATCGAAATCTAGCAAAATGTTTGTTTTACGACCATCTATCACTATGATTTGCAATTGATTACTTGGTAGCCTAAAACTAAATCAATGGCACAACAAATAGGACTTAAGAAGAAGTAAGTTATCTGCTACTTCGGTGTAAAATACATACAGAAATTATATCTACGTGCCTCTAAACAGCATGTCTTCTTGATTATTACTACACCAACCTTGGTGAACAGAAGGTAGATTTTCCGAATCAAAGAAGGTCTTGTGATTATCACTGAATACTCAAAGATGTGGAAAACCTTACTATGTTGGAGAACCTACTGGTAAGCATGGTTTCTTTTTCCATCAGCTTTGTTAAAGCACAATTGGGAGACATGCTTTAGAGAAAGACCTACACTGCAGGTGGTGTGGCTGAATTTCTGGGCAAGGTAAATATGTCCCACACTCCAAGAGAGAGGCTTTGTAAGAGGAAAAGTGCACAGACTGAGCAGGAATACTGCATTATTGACAAACCTTCGAACTAGGAAATAAAGCACATGCTTATAAGACAGCAAACAGTGGCTGCCCGGCAGACTGGAAAAGACTAGACTTAAAGCAGGAAACAAATGTTGGATCCCAGTGATAAGCACAAGACAGGCTGCAACAAAGGGCAAAGACAGAAAGAGTATACATCTTTATGACATAAGTCAAACACTGCCAAAGAGAGTCAAAGATAGACAAAGACTACAGAGGTTTTGACAGAGCAGGAGACAGGACACACTTTAATAGTCAGATTTAGTAGTTGCCTTTGACTTCACTGTACTTCAAGTGTGTTTTTCACACAAAAGGTTCTCTTCACCAACAATTTCCACTGATCAATGATGGGTTCTCAAATGTTTGCTGGCCCTTACAAAGATGACACCTATCATCAATAGTATAAATCTTTCTTTCGACCAATCACGGCCATAAAAGATCATCATAAAAAGAACAGCAATAAAATCATCAAATAATTCAGTACAGCGTAAAATAGTACATGTGCGAAAATCATGATTAATCGATTAATTGGAATCTACTAAATAATAGTAAAAAGTTGAGAAATTAATCAACACTCCTAAAACAAGATAAAATCGAGCCGGCCGCCTAACAGCACAATCGTTGCATGTAAACATCGACCTGACTAGTTACAAGCTGGAGCACAACCGTTTCATGGCAACCTACGGCACACAAACTTAAAGTTGTAGCGTTTTAGATGTGACAATGATTCATAATGCTCATCTCTAAAAGATGTCTGGGCCATGCGATTCTTATGATATAAAATTCATATTTGTACAAAGAAAAAACCTCAGCGTACACTTGTTTCAGTGAAAGTGAATCTCTCATTAAAACAATTGGACTACACTGATCTTGTGCCTTAGCCTCCAGGCTTTATTCACATATTTCGATACCGAAAACAGATATAGCTCGGTGCTCTCTGTAGTTAAGATTCATAGGGCAGTTACGAAGCTCTTCACACCCGGTGTTCATAGGCAGGGGCCAGACAAGATTTCCTAATGCCTGCCTATACTGGATAGAAGAACATAAAATGTGCTACTGTTTCGAGATGTGCAAATTGGCATTTTGGAGATATTCTCAACTGCACGCTCCATGTACTTTTGTGCTTGTCAACAGGTAAGATTCTATAACAGACTTCCAAATATAGGGTTTTCTCCTCGGGGAGCTCAATTTTGTCAATAAATTCTTCAAATTTGGAAATGGATTTTACGTTTAAAATTTATTCAGCTAAGCCACCCAAAAAAAGTTTCAGGTAACTATTGTTGTTAACAAATGCCCAGAACCTATTCTTCAGATGGACCACTACCCCCCATTACATGAGAGTGGATTATTCAAGAGCCCACTCAGATTAAGGGGCATATTTGTACTTGGTTTGCGCTGAATTAGCGTCACTTATTTTTTACGTTAATTCAGCACAAATTTTGTTTCACGTTTGTTTATTAATTTTCAATATTAATGAAAGACAGTACAATTTATCATTCCGTTGATCACATTGTCTTTCTTACAGATAGTATCAATGTGCATATAATTGGAGATTGTTTAGCCAGAGGCTCCCCTGAAAACGTCCTTGTACAGATGCTTACAAATATATTCGTTATATGTATCAACAAAACTTTAAAATGAAAAACTGAACAATGCTTCCTTGGGCTTATATATGTGTGGTAGGATGGAGTGAGTGTTGTTTACAGTGCACTGCTGATTGTCCAAGGACAGGGGCATGTGATGTGGGCATGTATTGTAGGCATCTTGATGTGTACACACATGGGGCACAGTAATACACATATCAATGTAGAACTCACATCTCAGGGTGGGTGTAAATCGTTTTTGGCCCCTGTGTTAAGTACCAGGGGATCACAACACTCCAACCCCATATGGATAGTACCACAGGCACAAAGCCAGCAGAGATGGTGGGTTTCTGCTTTGGCCCAAGTTAACAGGTCCTTTAACCATTGGGATAGAACCGGCAGATTCGAAGATTTACATGACATAGCAATCCTACATTAAAATAATACAAAGGCTAAATCAATGAACCTGTGAAGGTATTTATACCCTCTTTTTTTGGGGTGAATGCCCAGTAGGCAAGAGGTAGATGTTACGGATGGTGTATGGTTGGTCAGGTCCGCTACCATCGCGGTAACTTTGTGCCAGGTGGTTTGTAATACCGGGCATTCCCACATCATATGCTAAAAACCCACTAAGGGCAAATTACAACATGGGTAACCCAGGCTATGTGTGGGGTACATACAGTAGATGCGATGGGGGTCCAGATAAGTGTGGTGTATGTAATTGAATTGTGTGAATCTGAACCTGGCATTGTGGGATGTCTCTTTCACCGACTGCAATGCCTTGCTACATTCTGCTTCAGTTAATGGTTGCGGCAATGCCGCATTCCACCGTTCGTGCACAGTTTGTAGGATGTTGATGTCAGGTGCATATAATGCAGCATACAGGGTGGTAATAACGCACTGAGTGCCCCTGGTCGACAAGATGGAATATAATGCATGAGATGTGGGAGGTTCTGTATCCACTGGCCACGGATGACCTGTAATATGACATAATAAGTAAGAAATTGTCCAGGTGCAATGTGGTGTCCTGTGATAATTTCCTGAAATTACCTAAGTGTACCTTCGGAAAATAAATGTCCCAGCCGGGTAACCCCTTTTTCAGTCCATTGGATGCGATCATGAGCTTGTGTTTTCTGGATTATCCCAGGCAGCTCCCAGACGAGAATCTCCAGTGAATAAGGAATATGGTGGCCCCTAAAATGTATGAAGCTGTGCCAGCATATATGTACTACCTTCATAAGTTGGTTCATAGTGTTGCGAGGGCCACTAGTGTCAGTTAGCCAAGTATATATTGCAACAGTCCCTAGACGAGCTTGTATAACGTGTGTGTCTGGGTGCAGTGATGAGAATAACCAGGTTATTGTGCATTGTACCTGTGCTGCTGCGTAATAGAGCTTGAAGTTTGGGGCCCCCAGTCCACCCTCCATCAATGGCCTTTGGGGTTTAGGCAGGGCTACACTGCGGCGTCTATCCCCCCAAATCAAAATTAGAAGCAAGCTATCAAGCATCTTGAAGAAGGCGTGTAGTATCGCTATAGGTAATGCTGATAATAAATGCAGCAGCCTAGGTAGGATTAACATCTTGGATATCGCCACACAGCCAAACGGCGATAGGGGTAGAGATCGCAAGAAAGTGAGGGAAGTACGTATATTCGCAACTACCTTGTGTAGGTTACCTTCAAGAAGGTCACGTCGCATGATAAACATTAACTCCTAAGTACTTGAAGGTATCGTAACACCACTGCAAGCGGGAGTCAGTCACTGTCATTCTATTAGCAGAGGGTCATGGGGCCAGCGGGAACACACAAGACTTAGACCAGTTAACCCAAATCTCAGCCCATTCACGTAAATAGCAGGCCAAGGGTTCCATGGCCAAGGCAAAGAGGATCGGCAAAAGTGGCCAACCTTGACACGTCCCCCTTTGTATGTCAAAGCAATTAGATATCATCTGACCCGTCTTCACCCTTGCCAGTGGTTCCCTGTACAATGTGTTAACCCATCTGAGAAGATGAGGTCCGAATCCAATGCTTTTAAGACACGCAAGGAGAAAATCCCATCCCAGAGTATCAAAGGCTTTTTCTATGTCTAAGGAAACTGTCACTTGGTGGGGATCCCCAGGAGGGGTATTATGGATGATATGCAAAAGTCGCCATATATTGAGAAAAGTAGTGCTGCCCAGGATAAAGCCCGATTGGTCATGGTGAACTAATGTTTGCATTGTATGGAGTAATCGGTTAGCTAGTACCTTCCCTAATATCTTGCCATACAAGTTTAGCAAGGCCAGGGGATGATATGACCGAATGTCTAGTGGATCACTCCCCGGTTTAGGTAGCACCACTATCAGGGCCTTGCTTAAGGATTGTGGTAAGTGGCCTTGTTCAAATGCCTCTCGATAAACCTCCAATAAACGTGATGTGATAGCAGTAGAGTAAGTAGCCTAAGATTCAATGGGTAGGCCATCTGCATCTTGCGATATGGCTTCTTTGAGCTCCTCAATCTGAATGGGCTCTTCCATAGCATTGCGCTGAGTGGTAATGAGACTAGGAAGGGATACCCCTCTCAGAAAATCCTGCACAGAGCTCATGTCCGAGGTGGGTCGGCTTCTCGTAGAGCTGTCGATAATAATCACGAAAGGCATCATCAACAGCTAATTGTGATGTAGCCACAGTGCCATCAGCTATTCTAATCAACATAGCTGGTGCCCTGCGGTGTTCCCCTTGGAGAAGCCAGGCAAGTAACCTGCCCGAGCGGTCTCCTTGGGCATGCTGTAAAGCCATCCGTGTGCGAAAGTCATGATAGCTCAAGGCGGATTCCACCTCACCACGATAGATACGGTACTGTCGGAGCTGTGAATGCAACACAGAATGTCCTGCAGTGTGTACATCTGCATGATGTAGATCTTATTCCACCTCAGAGAGATCCCATAGCAATTGCTGTCAGACCCCCCAGGTGGTTGCCATACAATGTCCTTGAATCACCACTTTCTGAGTCTCCCACTCCATCGCTCGAGAGGAGGCTAACCCAGCATTAGTTTCAAAGAATTGTAGGATGGTCTGTGATAGTGTCTCCGCTTGGAGGCGCCAACTGGGTATGGTGGGTCGCGGTAATCCCCAGGACAGTACCGCCGTCAATGGGTTATGGTTCGAGTGTGTTTGTGCTAGGTATTCCAACCGATATCGAAGAGGCCCAGTGCGAGTGGTGCTAAAAACGATGTAAATCCGAGTATGCGGGTCATGAACGGGGAGTAAAACGAGTACTCAAGATCTTGCGGGTGACCCAGGCACCATATATCACTAAGCCCCATATGAGCGCTCCAGATCTTGAAGTGGTGAGTGATGCAGCTGCTTGCAGCAGAAGGTAATGGGGGTGGGGGGTTAGGAAAGGTCTAAATGCAAATCCAAAGTGCAATTAAAATCTCCACCCCAAATCGCTGGAGTTAGCGGGTCTTGAAAAAGCACCGGTGTTAGGGAGTCTAGGAATTGTTTTTGAGTCACAATAGGGTCATATATGGCCACTAAATTGATGGGAGTACCATCTAGCTGACCCCCCAGAATGACATACCGGCCTTCTAAATCTATTTTTTAAGTATTTAGGGCAAAGGGGACTCGGGGAGCTACCCATATGAGAACTCCTCTGGCATAGGCGGATGTAATAGTACCATATGTTTGTTCCCGCCACCTAGACTGTACACGATCCAGCTCCGTGGCTGTAAGATGTGTCTCTTGAAGCATTGCAATATGAACTTAGCGGCACTTGAGATATGAGTATACCCTGTGGCGCTTGGTGAAGGATGCCATGCCCACACATTCCAGGACAAGATTCTACATTGCAGTGTGTGTGTTAGTGAAGGCGTGTTAAATAACATATCCAATACAGTGAGTGAAAGAAAATACCTTCTGGGCTACCAAATGTGTCCTGACACTCATACTCCCCCATCTCCAGCAGTAACTATCACTCATAATCATCCACAGTAGTATCTTAGTGTAAAAAAGGTTCCTAAAGGAATCAATGTCAGCATACTAGCCCTGCCCGTAGTCGAGAGGTACCCTGGAAATGACAGCTGATGGACAGCTGAGCGGAACATATTGACATCACAGAATCAAATAATATCTTCTACTTTTCCAAGAGTGATGTGAGGGTCATCATTGTTGCAGATCGAGGAAATCTCTGATTCACCAGTCTTGGATCCTGATGCTCTTATATGGTCTGAGCGAAGTGCTGTGAATGAGTTGGTTCAATATTGTGTAACTGCTTCAACTGCTCGAGCTTGCTCCGCAGCTTCTTGATACCGATCAGGTCAGGCTCTTGGTGGTTTCCTGCAATGTCACTGTGGTTTAGGTGTCATCCATGTGTCTGTTTCTTCCTCCTCCTCAAGTGTCGCAGCTAGGCCTTTGAAGTGCAGCCAGGTCCACACATCCTCCAGTGTCTGAAAAACATGTGTTTTTTCATTGTCAATAACTTTATGCTTCGCTGGGAAGAGGCGGGCATACTTGATCTGTAATTTGAGTAACCGTAGTTTAACCTTCGTGTGGGAACCACATTTGCGGTGCACCTCTATGGTGTAGTCCGGGTAGGCAGAGATCGTGGTGTTGTCAAATTGCCACAGGCCCTTGGTACGGAACAGTTGAAGGATAAGGTCGCGGTTGCAAAAGTTCAGTAGGCGGGCTATGAGAGGCCATGGTTGTGTTCCCGCTTTGGGAAGGCATCCTTGTATGCGGTGCGCCTGTTCTACAGAGAACAAAGGAGGTGTTATATCCTTTAGCATGGTGTTCAGGAGCCACTCCTCTAAGAACAGTTCGGCACAGGGAAGCTCTGAGCATTCAGAAAAGCCAATAAAGTGGATGTTGTTGGGTCGCGATCATCTCTCTGTGTCTTCTACTCTGCAATGTAAAGCAGATATCTCTTCCTGCATGTTCGTTATTTGTGACTGATTCAGCTTTGGTAACCCTATCCGCCAGCTTATGATGATCCACTCTCAATAGGTTTACCTCCAGAGACAACAAGTCAATTTTAGCCTCCAATGATGTGTTGGTGTCCAGTATTGCATGCAAGATTTTCTCAAATTTCTCAGAGTGGCTATTGAGCGTGGATTCGAGATGTTGAAAATGACCTCTTGCGACGGAGGGTCTGATGAAAGGTTGTCCCCTGTTTGCATGGTGTCTTCTGTAGTCTTGGCTGGGCGTGGTTTCCTCATGTACTTTCAGCGGGAGGAGATGTGCGAGCAATTATGTGCTGGTACTACTAGTTCATCGGTAAGATGACTCTTCACTCTGCCTTAGTTATGGCAACCAATCAGCTCTGCCGCAAAGTTTTATCAGGAAATGGGTGATAGTCCACCCAGCTTTGGAGCCCATGGGGCGGTAAGCCACTCAGATATATCAGGCACAATATAGCAGAGACAAAACCGTGATGCAGGGTGGCCAATAAGTAATTACGAAGGTGTAACCATTCATGCTGTATGTGTTACCTCTCATGTCTCATTTCCTATGAGGTTTTCCAATGGAGGGTAACCAGTTCCCACCCTCAAAGTCTACAGATTCCAATGGGAGGGCCTGCGGCTGCATTCAGCTCGACTAGCAGACCCAGCATGTTCCCACACGCGCTAGTAGCTTTCCATGGACCTTCTCCATAATGCCAAGCAAAGGCCCCAGGTATCTTTCAGGCTGAATCCAACACTCATAGTGGCAACTCATAGCAGTCGGCAACAGCGGTTCCAGGCACGCCCTTTTTAGGAAGTACTAGAAAACTTACTACCGCTGCCAGAGGTGCCGGGCACTTACATCAGGTGGTGCCTCTCATAGCTCCATGGATGTTACGACCCGGAGCAGTTGGTCAGTAGGCCCATTGTGCCATGTCTCCCTTTCTAGTGTGGCCGCGGTTCATGGGACACCTCTGGAGCTCCCCCTGATCCACATTGGGCGGGGCTTTAGCTGTGAGGACAGTAGTGGTCTCTAACCGCCCCCCTGGGCGCCGATGATCTTCAGCTCAGGAGCGGGTCGCAGTGTCATTACCGCTGTCCACGCTGCCCCGTCGGAGTCGGGGTGGATGGATCGGGTCCCCACAGTTCACTCATGGGACCTTTCTGCTATCAAATTCAGGATATTTTCCAGGCCCAGCATGGAGCGCTCTAAGGAGCGTCCGATGCAGTCGCCATCTTGGCCACGCCCCCGAATTCAGCGCAAACTTAACTCCATATTTTTGTTTTGGAGCAAGAAAATATTGGAGTTAAAGTCATTTTTTGCCTGCGGAAAACTACCGTCGCGTCAATGAGATGCAAGGTAGAAGTTCCTTTGCAAAAAATGACTCTAAGGCCTATGCCCCTTATTTATCCTCCCATACAGTAATGGTCAGTGGGAGGGAGGTTGGCCTAAATAATGGTGCTAAGCTTGCTTTGCCCCATTATTTATTGCCTGGTTCAACATCCAGGTCTATTAACTCCTTAAGTGCTAGCTGGTACTGTCTCAGATCTTTAGCTGACCCCAACCTAATAGTAGAGAAGGAGCTTAATATTTGCATTATCTAAGATATTCTGCTGCACCAGGTCCAATCTTAGACAAATCAAAGGGGCATTTTGTATGAAGCCTGTAAGGGAAAGCATAAATATATTCTCTATTCATACCAACTGGGATACATTGCCAGCACTACACACCTCAGAACCATTTAAGGCTGCACTAACTGCTTTTGTACAATATAACTGCAGTTCCTGATGATAGGGGGTGATAGAAGATTTGAATGCCCTCAGAACAGCCCCGGGCCTGTGTTGGAGCAGCTTCTTGCTTTTCTGGAATTGTGCTGACCATGAAAGGGAGCTCATCAATCTCACTCAAGATAATCATTCTCCTTCACTCCCTCCAAGGGGACACTTTCGATGTGTATTTTCCCCTCAAAGAACCGTGGAAGATTAAAAGCCATAAACTTTGTCTTGTTGATATTTATTTCCAGCCCAAATTAGTCACAGAAGCTGGGTTTCTTGATAATAGAAGGATGTCATCAGGGAAAAGGAGGTCTGGAATATTTTCGCCTCTCAGTTTAGGCAAATCATTATTGCAGTTATGCAAGGGCCCAATTACCCCATTGATGTAAAAAATGAATAATGTTGGGGCAATGCAGCTTTGATGTACACCTTTTTCTAATGGGATCTTATCAGTTAGCTTTTCTCTGACCCTCCCATCTAACCTGTGCATAATTATTAATGTAAAGGAGTACAATCAAGGAAAGCAATGAATCTGGCAGGTCCATTTTATGAAGAGACAGCCAAAGGTGGCCCCGGGAGCAATGCAAATGCTGCCCATAATTCAATAAAGGTTACTTAGAGGTACTCATGCCTCAGTTTAACAGTCTTCCAAACCAAAAGGGAAAAGCAGAAGACTTGGTAAGATGTGCTGGTATTTTCCCTAAACCCACGTGGCGTTTCATATGGAATACAGAATAAACATCTAAGCTACCTATCTGTGAGACTCCTAATTCAAAATGTTACAAAAGTATTACCTGAAAAAAAACTTACGTGGAACAGACTTCAGAGCAATTGTTTCCAACCAAAGAGAACAGAAACTCCCCGTTTACTGCATTAACTCAATACCCTGACCTTTTTAATGGCACTAATAATGATATCACTGGCATTACATATAACTACCAATGTCATAAGAAATGAGCGCCCTAACAAAGTCTCTTTCCCTCTTTAATTGCAAAACATAATTCCAAAATTCCACCCTGGAAATGTGGTGAGTCCACCTTGCCCAAGATGGCTCAAATCCATATATTGCTTTAAAGTGTATTTTTGGGTAGAAAGGCTTTCCCTCAGTTAGAAAGAGATCCTTTCAATTTTTCTCAGGTAGTCAGATTACCATATTCACATTAAAATTCCATCTCGTAAATCTTTCCATCAGATGGCTGTTTATTTTCATTCCTATTGTCTTGTTATTTAAACCTCTGGAATAATTTATGTCAAATTATAATGATTTTATTTTGGGCCATGTACGATATGCTAGCTCAGCTTTGTTGCAGTTTTCTTTAGTATTGGAGCAACAATTCACATGAAAATGGAATGGAAAGCACAGCTGTAACGATGCTCTTCAATCAGCACAAAGCTATATATAGCTATATATATTTATTGCTCACTGGCCGTCACCGGTAGGCAGTTATTGTTAGGTCCGCTTTTCCATAGATGGAGCGTTTTTTGGTTTGGTAATAACTTTGGCCCCTCTTCATGAACTTCACAAAACTTTTAAAAAAAAGTTAATCCATGTCAGCACTTTCCTGGAAACTTTTGCCGTGATCCATCTAAAAAAAAGGAGGGGCACAAAACAGGAAATCCCCATGCATTTTCTAAAGACTTCTTTTGGCAGGGCTATAGCAAAAACTGCTGAACAGACTTACACCAAATTCAGTACAAGGCTAGATCTTGGTCCGCAAAATGTGCTTTTTGTGATTTGGTGTAAAAGTAGTTTTTGAGAAATCAATGGTAAAAAATAATTGCATATTTTGGCAGTTGGCTTGGGGCGAGACTCCAGCTCTTGCAGGAATGCCAGTTTAAAAATAGAGCTTTCTGATCGGTGCAGAAGCTTTATTTCTCTTGGGCCATCTCACACCATGGGAGTCAGACTTGCGTGAGAGTGAATCCTTTCACTGGCTAACAGGAACTTGATAAAAATGTTGCTGTCAGCTTTTACAGGGCTCAGGACTTAGTCCCCTGTCCCCTGACAAGGTCATGTTGACGGGCCAAGCTATAACCTCTCAACAAAGTACAGCCATCCTAGCACATTTTTCCCCCTTGTCTTTGGAACAGACCGCCTCCTACCTTTCTGCATTAAAGTCAGGTTCCCCTTTGGATCCAGCACCCCCACATGTGCTAGCTCTTGGAGCTCCTGTTATTGTACCTGTTGCAACTCTACTACTGAACTCCTCCCTGCAGAGTGGCTATGTCCCGGATATATGGAAACACGCAATAGTGAAGCCCCTGCTAAAAAAAACAGACCTACAGGCTGGTGACCTCAAGAACTATAGGCCCATATCTTTACTTCCTTCTATGTCTAAAATACTAGACAAATATGTCAACTCCCAGATTTCCACTTTTTTGGAAGAGAACACTGTTTTACATCCCACTCAGATGGGCTTCAGGCCAATTCACAGTACAGAGTCGGCACTGATAGCAGTCACGGAAGAGGCCAGGAAACGTATGGATCAGGGACTTCTGCCAGCCATTATACTCCTCGATCTAAGTGCTGCCTTTGATACGGTAGATCATCATCTCCTGATTCAAAGGATAAAGGCAATGGGAATTAAAGGTCCTGCCCTCAAATGGGTCTCCTCATTCTTGGAGGATAGATCTTTTCAGGTCCTGGACTGCTCTCATTTTTCGGATCAGTATAAACAGAGTTGTGGGTTCCCACAGGGCTCATCGCTTTCCTACATTATTTAATATATACATGACCCCCTTGGCAGAGCTAGTGGAGTCCTTTGGACTGTCACTAGTCTCCTACGCAGATGATACCCAGTTGGTGGTCTCTTTCTCCATGATGGAGGGATCAGATTGAGTGGTCTTGTCCTCATGTTTACAGGCAGTATCTAGTTGGATGACCAATAGTATGCTCCAACTCAATGGGGACAAGACTGAAATAATGATCCTTGGACATCAGTCTAATCTTGTCACTAACTCATTGGCCATTTCCCCTCTGGAGTCTTTGCCAGCTCCTAAGAACAATATTAAGAGTCAAGGAATTTGGCTCAACCCCTTTCTCACTCTGAAATGTCAGGCCAAGAAAATTGCTGCTGCTTGTTTTGGATCATTAAGACTCTTGAGAAAGGTACTGGGAATACTCCCCCCCTTGGCAAGACAACTTACGGTACAAGCAATCATTCTGTCTCAACTTGACTATGGTAATAGTCTATTTCTCGGATCCCCTAGATATGTGGTCAACAAATTGCAGGTGGTTCAGAATGCAGCAGCCCATCTCCTGCTCGACATTCCAAGGTATAGCTCGGTTAAACGGGCTCTATCCACACTCCACTGGCTTCCAGTAGAACAGCGTGTGAATTTTAAGACTCTTTGCATTATCCACAGATCATTACATAATAGAGGACCTCATCTGTTAAAGACTTTGGCAACTTTCTACAAACCAACTAGAGCCCTCAGATCGGCAGCCACAGCTTTAGCCGTACTCCCCAAAGTTAAGAAAGCTATATGGGGTGGTGCCACTATGGAATATCGGGGAGCTAAATTATGGAACTCCCTACCCCTCAACATCCGTCTAATTAGTCACAAACTAAACTTTTGGAAAGCAATTAAAACCTGGCTTTTTAAACTATAGTTCCTGTCTCTGGTTTTGTTGTGGTCCAACAGCGCTGCAAGGCCTCTGGGTAGTTTTCGGCACTCTACAAATTCAAATAACATAACATTCAAATAACATAACAAAGTTGTAAAATAAAAAAGATAAATGGGGGCAGGGTCGGGATGCCCTGACTCCCAAAGGCGACAAAGAGGGACCCAGAGGGACCCCCTACAAAAAAGAAAAAGAAAACAGTAAAAAATGCCGTGATCCCTTGAGACTGTCCAGGAGCAAAAAAGAAAAAAAGGTGTCTGGGTTGCATTTATTTATTACAAACGTCAGATAGCCAACCCTGTGACCAAAACCTATCTTTTGGGGAGTGGGGATGTGCAATCCCCCTCCTCAAGCCACTAGAGTCTCCTAGAAGCCCACCACCATGGCTGATCTTATTTATGAGAGGGGGTGTGGTTGTGTGGTCCCATCACTGTGTATGGGGATGTCCAGGGGAGCCCACTTCTGGGGCTGACATTTATTTCAATGGGGAGGCAGGCCATGGGAGCCCACCCCTGGAGCTCATTTTGACCTTTATAGAAGGCCTCTAAATCCACAGGGGAGCCCAACTCAGGGCTGAAAATGCAGAATATGTGGGTCCCCTTCTCCGAGCCTGAATAGGCCCTGGGGGAGCTCACTTCATTATCTGATTCCTTTAAGGGAGGGGGCTAAGCAGCTCTGTTCTGGGATGCACATGTGTAGAGGTAAGAGCAGGGAAACCTCTTTGCTCTTGCTTAGCAGGTGTGAGTTTTTTAGTTCCAGACATCAACATTGTTACTGACAAATTCACCTAACTATAACGTTACTTTAACCTTTATATATATATATATGTGTATATGTGTATATATATATATATATATATATATATATATATATATATATATATATATATATATATACACGCACATAAGTATTATATGATAGACCTTAATAGAAAGGTTACTACAAATTTGTAATATGGGATGAAGGTATTAAATGAGAAAACCATGTTCTCCTGATTAAATAATGTCTTTCACTATGCCTATAAATTTCCTGTTGCTGCCTCTAAAGTATCTACTGAACAGCATTTCCTTAATCTTGCTCTGTTTAGTATCTGATGAGGTCATTGTTTTCGCAGGCTATCGATGTGTTGACACTTACTTGTCAGTTCTAACCGATTACTGGTTGAGGGCCAGTTAAAGGAATCTAGATTTAATGTTGTGGAAATTACTCAACACTATATTGAGTCACGGTGTGTCACTGAATGAAATGAAATATTGAATATAAGCTGAATATTAGAGCAAGCTAATAGATCCCTATATACTCCTATTCATTATTTGAGTTTCTTTGTTACCTTTCTGCATAGACATCGATTCACCAACATGCCCTTTGACTTGTGATGACATCGTCGGAGGTGTCATCACATATCACGGCGGCCGGTCAGGGTTGCAACAGCAATGCCAGCGGTCACGAGGGCCAAAGGCCGAGCATGCATTTCTGTTAGTTTGGATTGTATTATAGGGGTACCATCCTCCTGCATGTGTATTGGAGGTCTAGGGAAACATTGGCTGCAACACTACAGATAAAGTAAAGCCCTACTGGTAATTTTGAAAATACTGCATATGACTATATTGCACTCATCGAAGTTCATCTACCATATGTAGTACTGTGTTTTGTCTCACTTTTACCCTTGCAGAATATTAGTATCTACTGAATACTGTATGACAAATTAAGATATCACTCTCTCATTAACAATTATTTGTATTTATGTACTTATTTGACAAGCTTTCAAATAGCCAAGAGGTTCCCCGGCACATATATTTCTCTGTGTATCGCTGATAAAGTTTGCTAAATTATATTTGGTCTTTCTTGAGGGAGTTACTTGGAAAAAAAGACGTAAATTAACCTTAGCAAAACATAAGGCCTCAATTAGGTCGTAAAATGGGGAATCGTTTTTTTCAGTTACCATTTTTATGTAGTAAATGTATCATCCTTCGGAAACATATCGAAAATCCTGATGTTATTTTTCTCATGGCAATTGTAGACACTCCCTAGATGATGTATTGACTGATTGCAATCATAGATGAGCACAACAGGGGTACATATTCGAAGGTAATTCCGAATTGCAAACTTTTTTATGCTGAAATATCCTATGTTCCTATTGTCCTGAATTGGTATTCTTCAAATTAACGCAGTGTATTATGATGCACTTTCATGATTTTTTAATAAACCAAATGCAAAATGTCTGAAAGAACTGTGTAACTCTGCTTGTCTAGCATAACTGACCTGACCTGATCTCTGTAAACGCTCTTACCCTCAATCTCAAGCGTCCTTCCTGTCTGAAAGAAAAGCTTCTTTTAGAACTTTCAGCTGAGAAGCATGTTTTCCAAGATCCTTGCAAACTATTCTCCCTAAAGCGAGATTATACCTATATTTCAAGTCCCGTTAAAGGATGAGCATTACATTCGTGTGGCTTGAACTGTTCAGTGTACTCACATAATCTAGACCATTCCCAAAATATTTTATTTTACGAAGCAGAAGTAGGACTCTAGCAGCGTTGACATCTGCTTTGTGGCACTATTCTTCACCAGGACCTTTCGATACGTGTGGTACACCCACTTTTTATTTATAGAGAACACCACGGGCTCTCATTTAGTTTCGTGACCCACACCTCGGCAAATGGTCAACCTTCCCTTTCCGGAATGGCAAACACGACACATTGATTCTAACTAGGTCCTTGATCTAAATACGATACTGGGAAATAGTTACCAGTTCATTTCTAGAAATGTATTCTACTCGGTCTAGTCAATCAGCATTCACATGTGTGGAGCTAGTCTTGATACCACAAATTACTTCTTTGAGGCTTTTGAGTTGATTTGAATTCATCCAATGGTACACAACCAATGTTGGATTCTTCTTGTAGATTAGCTTTCGTAAACTGTATGAAACAACACAAAAAATGTAGCCGTTCTGATCAGTTGTAGAAATCCAGCATCTATTTTATTGCAATGCAACTGTATAATGCCCTATAAATAAAACAAAATATGATGTTTCCAGACGCAGTCATATTCCTTCACAAATCTTGTGCTGGAATGTAATGGGTAATAATCTTTCCTGAAGACTCATAGACAACTGCAGACAGCAGCAGATTTAAAACTTCTAAAGTATTTACAAAATTAGATTTCTAATAAGGAATATGTAAACACGTTTTATACGTGAGACAAGCCATCATTGCTTGTCAGAGTAGGTGAGTATTTTACAAACCAACCACTACATAAAACTCTATATAATTATTTAGTATAAAACTCAGATATGTTTTTGGTAAAAAGACGTCTACCCAACTTAAATCAAAAAGATAAATGTGTGTTACACAATAACCCTTTCTGTAGGCTGTCTTTCTCCTTTATATCAACACAATGGGCATGGGATCCATCCCCTCCACATCCATGCAACGAAGGACATTCTTAGATTGAAAAATAAATGGCATAGGAGTATTCAGAATGTGTTATAAATTTAACTCAAAGATGATATGCTGCTGTGCTGCATTCAGACTGTGTCATCTGGGCTTCAATTGAAGTTTAACCTTTAATAACAGGAGCACGTTCATTTCCAAAATATTGATGTGATATAAGACAGGTAGATCATAGTGGACTTTGAAATGAGAAATGTTGGATGTCAACCATTTTATAATGTACCAAACAGACAGGGTTTAGCTGGCACAGGGCACAATCCTTACTGTAAATCAACCATCGCAAATCTACAAGATAAAGGCTTTCCACATGGCAATTATTTTTGGACTTAAAGAAGCATGAAAAGCTAATTCCCCGAGGAATTTACCCATACTACATTTTCGAATATATGGATGATTGAAGGATCGACAATACAGATCTTAGGGCAAGAGGCTACAACGAAAACCTCAATAACTATTGGATTCTGTTGAAGTTTTATTTAGTTTTACTGAATGCTTCTGCTCCCCTGTCGTCTTTTGCTGTGCTGGTGCCTCTTCTTGCCGGCCCAGAGGATTTGTTTCTTAAGGCAGGGTCACAAGCTTGGTGGAGCTGTTTCCCCTGAGTGGGCATTGCCCTAAACTATTACAAGTTTCACTGGCGTTTGGGAATGTTGAGATTCCAAGCATATTTTCCTCCTGCCATCTGTTGGAAGCAGGAGGAATATATGTGCAGTAACATGCAGAATTGGACCCTGTAATTGTGTGGATTGCATTTTTTCCATGAATTTGGGCCTATATCTTTTGATTTGGAGTCATGCAGGAAGAAGTCAAACAGAATCTTTAACTCTGGCCCCTGTATCTCCTCGTCTAACGAGCATACATCAACTGGTATTTTATAAACCACTAGCGCCACCTTGCACCACATTACCATAATTTGTTTTAGGCTAATGTGGCTCAATGAGGCCAAAATCCTTGTGCCATATTTACAAAGTGACACAATACATGCACTGCACCACTTTGTAACCCTTTGCACGGCAATGTTCTCCCGCGAGGGGGCGGTAAAAAAAATGGCACATTTTTCAAGGCACTTTTAATGCCTGCTCAGAGCAGGTGTTAAAAGAGGGCTTCCATTATTTACAATGGGCCGCTATGTACTCTGCAGTAGTGAGCCTCTTGCTAACGAGCACTGGCGATGCACCTGTGCACCTACTGAGTGGTACAAAAACCTGTGAAGACGTTTGGCGACATTTCAAGCGACCCCTTCAGTTACATATGCTCTCTGCTGATGACGGCCGAAAGCCAGAAACACGTGTCCAGAGATACGGCACTCGCTGCACCTACCTTAGGTGAAAGACTTTCTACAGCGATACAGCACTTGCTGCACCTACTTAGGGTGAATAATTGTTTGAAAAATTCTTGCTATTATATTTAAATGACTGCATTTACCATGATGCCTTGGGGATATTTTCCACTTGAATGCAAGGCAGTGTGCTCCCTTTTTCTTTTTGGATGTCTAAATGACGGCTCCCGTGAGCCTCTCGCTGACGAGCACTGGCGATGCACCTGTGCGCCTACTGAGTGGTACAAAAACCTGTGAAGACATTTGGCGGCATTTCAAGCGAACCCTTCAGTTACATATGCTCTCTGCTGATGACGGCCGAAAGACAGAAACACGTGTCCAGAGATACGGCACTCACTGCACCTACCTTAGGTGAAAGACTTTCTACAGCGATACAGCACTTGCTGCACCTACTTAGGGTGAATAATTGTTTGAAAAATTCTTGCTATTATATTTAAATGACTGCATTTACCATGATGCCTTGGGGCTATTTTCCTTGAATGCAAGGCAGTGTGCTCCCTTTTTCTTTTTGGATGTCTAAATGACGGCTCCCGTGAGCCTTTTGCTGACGAGCACTGGCGATGCACCTGTGTGCCTACTGAGTGGTACAAAAACCTGTGAAGACGTTTGGCGGCATTTCAAGCGACCCCTTCAGTTACATATGCTCTCTGCTGATGATGGCTGAAAGCCAGAAACACATGTCCAGAGATACGGCACTCGCTGCACCTACCTTAGGTGAAAGACTTTCTACAGCGATACAGCACTTGCTGCACCTACTTAGGGTGAATAATTGAAAAATTCTCGTTATTATATTTAAATCACTGCATTTACCATGATGCCTTGGGGCTATTTTCCACTTGAATGCAAGGCAGTGTGCTCCCTTTTTCTTTTTGGATGTCTAAATGACGGCTCCCGTGAGCCTCTTGCTGACAAGCACTGGCGATGCACCTGTGCGCCTACTGAGTGGTACAAAAACCTGTGAAGACGTTTGGAGGCATGTCAAGTGACCCCTTCAGTTACATATGCTCTCTGCTGATGACGGCCGAAAGCCAGAAACACATGATAAGAGATACGGCACTCGCTGCACCTACCTTAGGTGAAAGACTTTCTACAGCGATACAGCACTTGCTGCACCTACTTAGGGTGAATAATTGTTTGAAAAATTCTCGCTATTATATTTAAATGACTGCATTTACCATGATGCCTTGGGGCTATTTTCCACTTGAATGCAAGGCAGTGTGCTCCCTTTTTCTTTTTGGATGTCTAAATGATGGCTCCCGTGAGCCTCTTGCTGACGAGCACTGGCGATGCACCTGTGCACCTACTGAGTGGTACACAAACCTGTGAAGACATTTGCGACATTTCAAGCGACCCCTTCAGTTACATATGCTCTCTGCTGATGACGGCCGAAAGACAGAAACACGTGTCCAGAGATACGGCACTCACTGCACCTACCTTAGGTGAAAGACTTTCTACAGCGATACGGCACTTGCTGCACCTACTTAGGGTGAATAATTGTTTGAAAAATTCTCGCTATTATATTTAAATGACTGCATTTACCATGATGCCTTGGGGCTATTTTCCTTGAATGCAAGGCAGTGTGCTCCCTTTTTCTTTTTGGATGTCTAAATGACGGCTCCCGTGAGCCTCTTGCTGACGAGCACTGGCGATGCACCTGTGCGCCTACTGAGTGGTACAAAAACCTGTGAAGACGTTTGACGGCATTTCAAGTGACCCTTCAGTTACATATGCTCTCTGCTGATGACGGCCGAAAGCCAGAAACACATGTCCAGAGATACGGCACTCGCTGCACCTACCTTAGGTGAAAGACTTTCTACAGCGATACGGCAATTGCTGCACCTACTTAGGGTGAATAATTGTTTGAAAAATTCTTGCTATTATATTTAAATGACTGCATTTACCATGATGCCTTGGGGCTATTTTCCACTTGAATGCAAAGCAGTGTGCTCCCTTTTTCTTTTTGGATGTCTGAATGACGGCTCCCGTGAGCCTCTTGCTGACGAGCACTGGCGATGCACCTGTGCGCCTACTGAGTGGTACAAAAACCTGTGAAGACGTTTGGCGGCATTTCAAGCGACCCCTTCAGTTACATATGCTCTCTGCTGATGACGGCCGAAAGCCAGAAAGACATGTCCAGAGATACGGCACTCGCTGCACCTACCTTAGGTGAAAGACTTTCTACAGCGATACGGCACTTGCTGCACCTACTTAGGGTGAATAATTGAAAAATTCTCGCTATTATATTTAAATCACTGCATTTACCATGATGCCTTGGGGCTATTTTCCACTTGAATGCAAGGCAGTGTGCTCCCTTTTTCTTTTTGGATGTCTGAATGACGGCTCCCGTGAGCCTCTTGCTGACGAGCACTGGTGATGCACCTGTGCGTCTACTGAGTGGTACAAAATCCTGTGAAGACGTTTGGCGGCATTTCAAGCGACCCCTTCAGTTACATGTGCTCTCTGCTGATGACGGCCGAAAGCCAGAAACACGTGTCCAGAGATACGGCACTCTCTGCACCTACCTTAGGTGAAAGACTTTCTACAGCGATACAGCACTTGCTGCACCTACTTAGGGTGAATAATTGTTTGAAACATTCTCGCTATTATATTTAAATGACTGCATTTACCATGATGCCTTGGTGCTATTTTCCACTTTAATGCAAGGCAGTGTGCTCCCTTTTTCTTTTTGGATGTCTAAATGACGGCTCCCGTGAGCCTCTTGCTGACGAGCACTGGCGATGCACCTGTGCACCTACTGAGTGGTACACAAACCTGTGAAGACATTTGGCGACATTTGAAGCGACCCCTTCAGTTACATATGCTCTCTGCTGATAACGGCCGAAAGCCAGAAACACATGTCCAGAGATACACGCACTCGCTGCACCTACCTTAGGTGAAAGACTTTCTACAGCGATACGGCACTTGCTGCACCTACTTAGAGTGAATAATTGTTTGAAAAATTCTCACTATTATATTTAAATGACTGCATTTACCATGATGCCTTGGGGCTATTTTCCACTTGAATGCAAGGCAGTGTGCTCCCTTTTTCTTTTTGGATGTCTAAATGACGGCTCCCGTGAGCCTCATGCTGACGAGCACTGGCGATGCACCTGTGCACCTACTGAGTGGTACAAAAACCTGTGAAGACGTTTGGCGCCATTTCAAGCGACCCCTTTAGTTACATATGCTCTCTGCTGATGACGGCCGAAAGCCAGAAACACGTGTCCAGAGATACGGCATTCGCTGCACCTACCTTAGGTGAAAGACTTTCTACAGCGATACGGCACTTGCTGCACCTACTTAGGGTGAATAATTGTTTAAAAATTCTCGCTATTATATTTAAATGACTGCATTTACCATGATGCCTTGGGGCTATTTTCCACTTGAATGCAAGGCAGTGTGCTCCCTTTTTCTTTTTGGATGTCTAAATGACGGCTCCCGTGAGCCTCTTGCTGACGAGCACTGGCGATGCACCTGTGCGCCTACTGAGAGGTACAAAAACATGTGAAGACGTTTGGCGACATTTCAGGCGACCCCTTCAGTTACATATGCTCTCTGCTGATGACGGCCGAAAGCCAGAAACACGTGTCCAGAGATACGGCACTCGTTGCACCTACCTTAGGTGAAAGACTTTCTACAGCGATACGGCACTTGCTGCACCTACTTAGAGTGAATAATTGTTTGAAAAATTCTCACTATTATATTTAAATGAGTACATTTACCATGATGCCTTGGGGCTATTTTCCACTTGAATGCAAGGCAGTGTGCTCCCTTTTTCTTTTTGGATTACTCTGCAGAAGTGGCACCAATATTTTGGGGCTACTCCTGCAGAGTACATCAATAGCATCAACAAAAATGAGGCTTTTGCCCCCTACCCTGTGCCATGGTGCACCGTATCTTAGATACGGCACACATGTGGTGGTGGTATGGGGGCACTAATGGGCGCAAGGAAATAGGTGCTGCACTAGGTGCAAGGCCATTTTCCTTTAATATACCTCCTAATGTGCCCCTGGGTCTGAAGTGAAGATTGCTCATACTGCACACTGTGAGGGAGGAATTTCACTCTGCTGTGAAAATGTCAAGAAACCAACATGCAGTTTAGTGTATTGAGCAGTGCTATATAGACATCATATGTGTAGTGACACATTAAAAGATGTCCTATTAAAAATATTTTTTTACTTGGTTGCGTGGTATTTTTCAATAATTGTTCTTCCTTTGTTAGATGCACACATTTTTATCACATGCCACACGCCACATGCTCCAGCCAGTGCTTTTTTAACCACTTGTGGTTTCCTGGTACATAATGGTCTTTGTTAGACCTGTCAGCCTAAGGGAGGTCTTTCCTCAAAAATGTGTGTCTATTTCCCCCCATATTTGCTAAAATTCATTTTTGGTGGTCTTAGGCTATTTTACCACTGCTATCCAGTGCTAAAGTGTTTGTGCACACTCCCCTAAACATGGTAAAACTGGTTTATATCTACTTGGCATATTTAATGTGCTTATAGGTGTCACGTAGAGTGGTATACCATATGTCAGGGCCTGTAAACTAAATGTAAACTAAATGCTACTAGTGGTATTGCAGCACTTACTGTGCCACCCACTAAAGTAGCCCCTCAAAACATATCCCAGGCCTGCCATTACAGCCTGAATGCAGTTTAGTACTGCCAATTTGACACATCTCTTTCAGCCACACCTCCGAACTCCACTGGACCGACCATCACTGCGTCCATTTCTCCTTCAAGAAAAACACCGAACACCACCGCACCCCTCTTCCGCCTCACCGCCGCTGGGGAAAAGTCACCGAAGACCAACTCACCAACAACATCGCCACAAACCCTCCACCCGACCCCACAGACCCGGACTCCGCCGCCATCAACCTCCAACAATGGATCCTCAACTGCGTCAACATCCTAGCCCCACTCAAGAGACCCACCGCCAACCAAGAAAATAAAAAAACAGCCTGGTTCACAGACGAACTAACCACCTCCAAACGCACCTGCCAGAAACTCAAGAAAAAATGGATCCTCGAGCGTACACCCGAGAACCTTGCTACCCTCAAGGAAGCCAACCGGAAACACCACCAACTGATCCGACTCGCCAAGCGCTCCCACTTCACAGAACGCCTTAACAACAACGCTCACGACTGCAAGGAACTCTTCAGCATCGTGAAGGAACTCTCCAACCCCAACGCCAACGTCAATGACATCCCTCCATCCCAGAAACTCTGCGACGATCTCTCCACCTTCTTCTACCAGAAAATCGCAGCCATCCACGACAGCTTCAACACCTCACCTCCGCCAGACCCCACCCCCAACAACTCCTCCCACGCTGACCACATCACCACCTGGACCCAAGTAGACGACGCCGAAACCCTTAAAACCATGAACTCCATCCACTCAGGATCTCCATCTGACCCCTGCCCACATCACGTTTTCAACAAAGCCGACGTCGCCATCGCCCCCATACTCCGCAAGATCATCAACCTTTCCTTCAACACAGCTACCTTCCCGGACAGCTGGAAGCACGCAGAAATCCAACCTCTCCTCAAGAAACCTAAGGCTGACCTCAACGATCTCAAAAACGTCCGTCCAATCTCCCTCCTCCCTTTTCCATCAAAAGTCATCGAGAAGATCGTCAACACACAGCTCGCCCACTACCTAGAAGACAACTCCATCCTAGACCCCTCCCAATCCGGGTTCAGACGAAACCACAGCACAGAGACTGCACTCCTCGCCGCCACAGATGACATCAGACTACAAATGGACAACGGCGAAACCTCAGCCCTGATCCTCTTAGACCTATCAGCCGCCTTCGATACAGTCTGCCACCGCACCCTACTAACCCGTCTACACGAAGCCGGCATCCAAGACAAAGCCCTCAACTGGATCTCCTCCTTTCTCTCCGACAGAACCCAGAGGGTCCGACTCTCACCTTTCCACTCCAAAGCCACCAACCTCATCTGCGGCGTCCCCCAAGGCTCCTCACTAAGCCCAACGCTATTCAACGTCTACATGGCCCCCCTCGCACAACTGGCCCGCCAGCACAACCTCAGCATCATCTCCTATGCCGACGACACCCAGCTCGTCCTCTCCCTGACCAAAGATCCTCTCACCGCCAAAGCCAACCTTCATGAGGGACTGAAATCCATCGCCGAATGGATGAGCAACAGCCGCCTAAAACTTAACTCCGACAAGACGGAAGTCCTCATCCTCGGACGCACCCCCTCGGCCTGGAACGACTCGTGGTGGCCATCCGCCCTAGGCCCTCCTCCCACCCCAGCCAACCATGCACGAAATCTCGGCTTCATCCTCGACTCCGCCCTCACCATGTCCAAACAGGTCAACGCAGTCTCATCCTCCTGTTTTAACACCCTCCGCATGCTCCGCAGGATCTTCAAGTGGATTCCAACAGGAACCAGAAAGACGGTAACCCAAGCCCTCGTCAGTAGCAGACTCGACTACGGCAACGCACTCTACACAGGCATCCCAACAAAAGACATCCAACGACTCCAAAGCATCCAAAACGCATCCGCCCGCCTGATCCTCTACATACCCCGCCGATGTCACATCTCCCCTCACCTGAGGGACCTCCACTGGCTCCCCGTGGACAAGAGGATCACCTTTAAACTCCTCACCCACGCACACAAGGCTCTACACGACACCGGACCCACCTACCTGAACACCAGACTCAACTTCTACGTTCCCTCACGTCAACTACGCTCTGCCAACCTTGCCCTCGCCATAGTCCCCCGAATCCAGCGCAAGACCTATGGCGGCAGATCCTTCTCCTACCTCGCCGCCAAGACCTGGAACGTACTCCCTACCTCACTACGCCAGACCCAGGACCTCCTCACCTTCAGGAGACTCCTCAAGACATGGCTCTTCGAACGATAGCAGCACCACCCCCCCCCACTAGCCCTCCCCTAGCGCCTCGAAACCCTAACGGGTACATAGCGCGCTTTATAAATTATTGATTGATTGATTGATTGGTAATACAAGACCTTTGCTGAGCCTTAAACTCCCCTTAAACTCCTAAGGTAGGCCCTAGGTAGGCATTAGGGAAGGATGCATTTTTTATTAAAAGGTTGGGCATGCATGTTTAGGCTTTACATGCTGTGCTAGTGAAATACTTCTAAATTCATTTTTCACTACTGTGATGTCTACCTGTCCCATAGGATAACATTGAATTGCCTTATTACATTTAACAATATCTAACTCTTGATTAGAGGTAGATAATCATTTAATGTTTGGTATCTATAAAATTGTAATAAAAAATCATTTTAAATTACAATTCTGAAAATGCCACTTTTAGCATATTGCCATTTTCCTGCTGTTTTCATGTGGTGCCTTCAGTCTCCCTATGTCACGACTGGGTGTAGTTGGCAGTTAGGACTTTGTGTATTCCTGAATGGGCCATCTGCTGACAGGAAAGGGGCGGCACCGGGTGAAGCCCCTCCTGCAACTGAATGGGCTGTGTTCTGCCTTCACACAAAGGGTTTGTCACTATCTCATTATCACTGCAGCCAGCTTAGAGTCAGGCAGGGGAGTCAGGAAATTCCAGGCAGTTCGGAGAAAAACTATTTTTTTATTTTTTTTTATTTTATTCATTAAGGTGCATAATAGTTAATAAAAAACCTTTACGCCCTCCCTAATGAGATAAAATTCACAATACACATTCCCTAAAATACCATAGAATGTTTTTACAATACAATACCAAGTTCTAAATAATATCCTTAAAAAACAAAACACTTAAACTTTTTTCCAGTGCAAAATAATTTCTTAAATCTAATTTTAAGTTAGCCTTACTTGACCTCTACACATGAATCTTCACCTCTAATATTTGTTTGTAAGAAGTACTCATAGCTAATAACTTAAAATAATTTAGGTCCGGGTACTGTAATGGTCAGCTACCAGTCCACGCCCACCTTATTGCACTTCGCCCTTGTAAATTTGTGCAATATCAATTAACATGCTAAAAGACCACCACCCATACCATGCCCTCAATCAAATTTGACTTACGTTGAACATCCATTTTTTTAGCAACCTGGCTTAACAATGTTGTTAGTCTTGCATTTAAGATTATATCGGATGATTTAAAACTGGTGATTACTGCTTGCCTACATGTACGTATATTCCTCTAGTTCAAAGCCTCCTTAAGAATATCTTCTGCGATCTTGCTTTAAACCTTGACATGTTCAGATCCAATGTATATGATTCCCAACTCCACGCCTGCATAAAATACAGGGGAAATTGAAATAGAACGTTCCTGGAGGGGGTAGCAGAACCTCCTGGGACAAGGCCAAATCAATACATAATGAATAGGTTTTTTACATTCTTTGACCATCCTAACTCCAGGTACCGTTGGTGTTTCATAGTTTTACACTCATTTATTATAACCCAGGAAGGCGATCGGTAGGACAAAAGACCCTTGTTCACAGCCAAGGACTTTTTCTTCATAATAAGATTGAGAATGTTTTTTAAAAGTATTGAGAGATAGCTTCACGTCCGACAAAGATGTCGCCCCCAGATTGTCTAAGGCTTGGTCTAAACATACCCAGGATGGAGAGTTTGAGTTTGAACTCAGGTCCTGCCAGAGTGCTTGACTTAACCCACTCCCCTATGCTTGTTTAACCTGTTTCCATACTTTTATGAAGTCACCCTGTCTTGTGACTAATTGATTCATATACCCAAATTCTAACCTGATTTGGGCCTGAGATGCATCTACTGGAAGATGAAAAAGAGCTCTGAAGACTTTACCAACTATCCCATTCGGGGTAACTGCATCACTGCCCCTCAAAGCTTCACTACCATAGGTGATACTAGGAACTAGTTTAGCATTTATCACTTGAAGCAGATGGGAATAGCTAATACCATTTAGTGATCTTTGCAGGGTATGAAAGGCATACAACAGAGCATTTCCTTTACGGATTATGGCACTCATAACAACCCTGGCGGTTGGTGTAAAAGTGGCGGTAATACGCCAACAGGCTGGCAGTAATTACCGCCAAATTATGACCATGGCGGAGAGATCTCTGATAGACAGCCACTTTACCACACCGACCTCCAGGGCGGAAACAACAGCCACCACATCGGTAGCTGTCTACAGCCTGGCGGAAGTCAATGTTCCGCACACAATATTATGACATGTCAATCCACCACCTATTGTGGGGTGGTACCAACAACATCAAAAGCTTGCACAGAAGTGAAAGGACTCACCATTGGAGACACAGGAAACAACCACGCCACCATGGAGCCCCAGCTGCATGTCTTCTCCATGGTCTTCTACTTGCTGCCCCACCACGAACACCAACGACGGCGAAGACGACGAAGGTGAGTGCAGCCGCCTAGCACAGAAGGGAGGAAAATGACAGTGACACACACACAAGCGCCAGACACACCCGACATACACACCACATACACACAACCAGATTCACAAGAAAACAAGTTATTCCCCCTAAATCAGCTGAATAATGCAAGAACAAAATGAATTTACTAAAGTGAGTGTAATAAGATCAACACAGTGTAAATAATAATTTAGCCAATGTAACAGATACTTACAAATGTTCAGTTCAAGGGACACTACCTAGTCTTCAGTTTGCGTGGGCCACATGGCGACAGGCCAAAGTCTAAAGCCCCACTTGTCATCTGCATCAACACGGAGAGAACACTGCAGGTGCATCAGTTGGTAAATAGGCAGGCACCTCAGGGGGACGGGCGGCACCTCAGTCGGGAGATGAAACAAGACCACTAGTTCTGGAGGGGGCAACATGCCCTGTTCATGGTCCTGGGGAGTGCAAGGCCACAGTCTCTCAAGTGGGCAATTTGCCCACATGCTCTGGAGGTGGTAACACGTCCCCTATGCTTGGTCCTGGGGAATGCAAGGCCACTGTCTCTCAAGTGAGTGATTTGCCCACATGCTCTGGAGGGGGCAACATGACCTGTGCTTGGTCCTGGGGAGTGCAAGGCCACAGTCTCTCAAGTGGGTGATTTGCCCACATGCTTTGGAGGGGGCAACATGCCCTGTGCTCTTTATCCTGGGAAGGCTGGGGTAGGTGGGTATCTTACCCACTGGTTCTGGAGGGGGCATCATGCCCTGTGCTCTTGATCCTGGGGAGGCTGGGGTAGGTGGGTGTTTTACCCACTGGTTCTGGACGGGGCATCATGCCCTGTGCTCTTGTTCCTGGGGAGGCTGGGGTAGGTGGATGTCTTACCCACTGGTTCTGGAGGAGGAATCGTGCCTTGTGCTCTTGATCCTGATTAGGCTGGGGTAGGTGGGTGTCTTAGCCACTGGTTCTGGAGGGGGCATCGTGCCCTGTGCTCTTAATTCTGGGGAGGCTGGGGTAGTTTAGGTGTCTTACCCACTGGTTCTGGAGGAGGCATCATGCCCTGTGCTCTTGATTCTGGGGAGGCTGGGATAGGTGGATGTCTTACCCACTGGTTCTGGAGGGTGCATCATGCCCTGTACTCTTGATCCTGTGAAGGCTGGAGTAGGTGGGTGTCTTACCCACTGGTTCTGGAGGGGGCATCATGCCCTCTGCTCTTGATCCTGAGGAGTGCAAGATCACAGTCTCTCAGGTGGGTGTCTTACCTACTGGCTTTGCAGGGGGCAGCACGCACAGCAGCCCATGGAGGCAGGATTTATACCGTCCGTCGGCGGTGACAGCTGCTCACTGGAGGTGGCGGTGCTGGTGCTGCTGGTGGGGGGAGGCTCCTGCCCATCCCCTGGAGCCTCGGATGGCTGCCCACTGGAGGTGGCAGTGCTAGTCCTGCTGGTGGGGGGTGGCTCCTGCCCATCCCCTGCAGCCTCAGACAGCTGCACAACCATTGTTGGTGGTGGGGGCCCCTTCACAGTTCCTGCCCCATGCCCCTTGCCCTGTCTGCCTGATGGTGCTGGCTCCTTGCTCTTCCTGGTTGCTGTGGCAGGCTCCTTAGTCTTCCTGGCAGCAGCTGTGGCAGGCTCCTTAGTCTTCCTGGCAGCAGCTGGGGCAGGCTCCTTTGTCTTCCTGGCAGCAGCTGGGGCAGGCTCCTTTTCCTTGAGGCTGCCTGGTGCAGGCTCCTTAACCCTCTGGACATGTGCCCCGGATCCTTTCCCACCACAAGTGGGTATGGTGACAACTGAGCCCGTGGACTGGGTGGCTGAGGTGCTTGGCTGGGATTTTGACACCCTGGCCAGATGTGCAGGATGGGGGAGGGGTAGGCAAGAGGTCAAGTTGGGCAAGGAAAAGCTTTTTTGCGACATTGTGGTGGGAAGAGGGAGAAGTAATGGGAGTGGAGGAAGACAGAGTGGTTGTTGGAGGTGTCTGTCTGCTGATTTTGGGTGCAGGTGCATGGACTGTATGCTGTTGTGAGGTGGATGGCTGTTGGGTGTCTGAGTGCTTGCATTTGTGTGCCTTAGGAGGGCGGACAGACACAGTGGGAGAGGTCACAGGGAACATGTGCATGGCTGTTGTGGAGGTGTCTGCCAGTGAGGTGTGTGTTCTGCTAGGTGTGGTGGTGATGCTGGTAGTGGATGATGGTGTAGTGCATGCAGGTGTGAGTGTAGATGGAACTGGGAGGGAGGAAGAGGAGGAGGGTGACACAGTGGAATTTGTGGATGTTGGTATGTCTGCAGCTGGATGGTGTTTGTGTGAGTGCCTGTGGGATGAAGTTTGGTGCTTTTGTTTGCCTGAACCACTCTTGTATGTTGTCTTGTGTACATGCTCGTCTGCATGTGTGTTTGGGGTAGGTTGGGGTTGAGGAGTATGGGATTGGGAAGAGGAAGCTGGAGGGGGGAGGGTGGAAACAGGGACAATGGCTGCCATCAAAGAGAAGGCCAGAGCCTGGATTGTTCTCTGTTGGGCCACCAACCCAGTGTGAATGCCCTCCAGGAATACATTAGTCTGTTGCATCTGGGTTTGCCAGCCCCTCGATGGCATTCACAATGGTTGACTGCCCTACAGAGATGGATCTCAGGAGGTCAATAGCCTCCTCACTCAGGGCAGCAGGGCTCACTGGGGCAGGGCCTGAGGTGCCTGGGGCGAAGGAGATGCCCACCCTCCTGGGTGAACTGGCATGGGAAACACTCTGAGGGGCTGCTGATAGGGTGGTGCTGGTACGGGGGTGGCGGCTGTACCTGTAATTGTGGTGGGCACAGAGGGTCCGCCACCACCAGGGAGCTTCCATCGGAGGAAGTATCACTGTCAGAACTGTTCCCACCAGTCTCCATCGTGGTGCTCCCTTAGCCCTCCATCCCACTGGTGCCCTCACCGTCGGTGGATTCAGCCTCCTGCGCCCTGTGGGATGCAGCTCTCCCTGTCACCGGTGCCTCTTATCCTCTGCCAGATGATGCTAACGCACATAAGAACAGGGTGACAAAACAAAAAGGGGGGAGAGACAAAGGATACCTTTGGTCAATGGTGGCAACAACACCACCGTTGACATACACAATACACACACACACAGGGAACATCCCTATGCAGTAGGAAATGCACTACCAGTCACAATGCTAGTCACCAGCCCATGTTAGGGATACCTAACGCCTATTGCAGCATACCTGAGACCCACAGACACCTGCCCCGTAGTGGATGCCTACTAGTTTGGTTGGAGGAGGTGTACATCAGACCCTGCCGAACATGGGCCCTACCCTGCAATGTCTGGCCTGGCCTAGGGGCACCCACAGGTCCGCAACCCCCACCCGGATGCCACCCTACCACACGCAAGTAGTATATTGGGGCACTGTACTCACCACCTAGTGGTTGCTGTGATGCTGCCAAGTGCCCATCCAGCTACGGATATTCCACCACCAACATGCGGGCCATCAGGGGAGTCAGGGTTCGACAGGCACCCCTTCCTCATTGGGAGGCCATCCCCAGCTGGGCCTATGCCGTGCCCAGTGTCTCAGGTCCTCCCACCATTTGTGACAGTGGGTGCTCTGCCTGCCGTAGACCCTCAGGTGTCCGCCACTACCAAGGAGCTTCTATCAGAGGAGGTATCTGTGTGTGAACTGTCCCCTCCAGTCTCCGCTGTGGTGCTCCCCTCGCCCTCCGTCCCACTGGTGTTCTCAACGTCAGTGGACTCTGCCTCCTGGGTCCTGTGGGATGCAGCTCCCTCCGTCACTGGTGCCTCCGCTCCTCCGCCAGATGATGCTAATGCACATAAGTACAGGGTGACAAAACAAGAAGGGGGGGGAGAGACAAAGAATACACTTGGTCAATGGCTGCACCATCACCTCCATTGGCGTAAACAGCACTCTCACACACAGGGAACAGCCCTATGCACTATGCACTACCAGTGATATTGTTAACCACCCAGGCATGGGGAGGGGCACACACCGCCAAATGCAGCACACCTGGGACCCACACAGCCCTGACCTGTAGTGGATGCCTTCCGAGCTAAGTAGCTAAATATGCCCTTCTGCACCCTAGCCACCAGGGGACCTATGCTGCAATGTCAGGCCTGGCCTAGGGGCACCCACTGACACACATCCACCACCCGCATACCTCCCCACCAGGTGTTAGTAGTAATGATGGGCAATGTACTAACACCCTTATGGCTGATGTGATGCCCTCAAGCGCCCATCCAGCTCAGGATAGGCCACCGCCAGTATGCGGGCCATCAGGGGGGCTAGCGTTCGACGGGCACCCCTTCCTCGATGGGAGGCCATCCCTAGCTGGGCCTCCGCCGTCTTCCGTGCCCAGTGTCTCAAGTCCTACCACAGTTTCCGACACTGGGTTTTCCGCCTGCTGTAGGCCCCCAGGGTCCGCACCTCCTTGGTGATGGCACACCATATGCCCTTCCTTTGATGGGCGTTGACTTGCAGAGGCAATACACACAGGAAAATAGTATTAGTCAGACAGTCCTGCCTGTTGCACTTATGGCCCACCATATCCCTTCACATCACCATTTGCACTCACATGGCCCAGCACACAACCAATACACCTCCCAGATGATATCCACCCACCCCCCTTACACAAGACCTTCACACACACCCCCCATGCATTCATGCCACATGCATCCTGCCCACAGTGTGCTCACCTGTTGTTCTGGAGGCACATACAGCAGTACGTACTGGAGTAGGACCCCATCCACCAGTCTCTCCAACTCTGTCAAAGTGAAGGCAGGGGCCCTTTCCCCAGTTACACGGACCATGGTAGGTTCCAGACATAGGTCACAGCAGCACATGCAGTGTAGGTCCTCTCCTGTTGAAGGTCAGGTAGCAAGTGAGGAATCAGATAGAAAATGGTGGTCATGTCTGCGGCAGTGCATACTGTCACCGACGGCGTAGATCACCAATGGCAACTGTAACCCATGGGGCCCAATGTTACCCAATGAGAAGTTGCATGTCGGTTCCCGACCGCCTCCCGCAACAGCGCCCAACGTCAGTGGAATTACGTCTCTTCCACCTGTCCCTCCACTCAAGACAGACAGATTCCATTTTAGGTGTGGGGGGGCAAGCCATGGATAATTGCTGCGTCACTGTCTAAATACTGGACAATTCACACTGACCCATTACCAATTAAGAGCCTGCAATGCTCTGTTGTAGTCCGATTGTTCCGTTTGTGACCGGCTCCTCACTATTTTGCCCCATAGATTGCTACTGCTGCAGATGAATAGGAGATGGAGACATACCCCCGTGTACAGACCCCTGGTGGACTAGGCAACACTGGAGGACAGGCACATTTTCCTCACCACAATCACAGAGCTGTGTGCCCAATTGGAGCCTGACCTGATATCTGCTATCAGTCACCCCACTGTGATCCCCCCTCTTGTGCAAGTTCTATCTGTGCTCCATTTCCTGGCAACTGGTTATTTCCAAGTGACAGTGGGCTTGGCAGCTGGAATGGCACAGCCAATGTTCTCAATTGTGCTGACAAGAGTGCTGGCTGCCCTGATTAAACACATGTGCAGCTACATTGTATTTCCCCAGATGGAAGATTTGGCCACATTGACCGAGTTCTATGCAATGGGACATACCCCCAACATAATAGGGGCGATTGATGGCACACATATTGCATTTGTCCACCCTTCAAAATGAACAGGTACACGGAAATCGTAAGGGTTTCCACTCTATGATTGTACAGATGGCATGCTTGACAGACAAGTACATCTCCCACATCAATGCTAAGTATCCTGGGTCGGTGCATGATGCCTTTGTCCTGAGGAATAGTAGCATTCCAAATGTGATGGGCCAACTGCAGAGGCAAAGGGTGTGGCTAATAAGTGAGCCCTGGTCCCCATCCAGTATATGTTGGTGTATGGGTGTGGTGTGGGCCATATGGGATAGTGTGTTGCTAAACGCTGTCCCTCAATATTTGCAGGTGTCTCTGGTTACTTTAAAGGACACACAGGTAAGACAGTGTTACTTCACATTTCATTGTAATTATTTTTTATATCTGTGGCACTGGCATACTGTTATTTTCCACCTCTATGCCCACTTATGTTACCCTTTGGCAATTCATTTTACAGATGTTGGTGCTTTACAATAGCTCCTGGTCTGAACACTGCAGCCAGCTACAGGTCATTAACATACGCTCATTTACTATGCAGTTGAATTGCATTGTTTGAACCTGGATAAATGAATACATATTTGAAAAAGTTGACATACTCCATACGTCTATTTTTTCCAAGGGTGTTTAATGAAGTGCTAAGTAAAAGAGGGGCAAGTGCAATGGGCTGGGGTGATAATGGAGGAAAGTCCAGTGTATTGTTCCTGTCTATTTGTAACACAGATGCATTGTCCCAGGGGACATAGGAAGGGGAGCAATGGCACTTCAAGGTGGACAGGGTGACAGAGTGGGACACAATGGTGACAATCAGGAGAGTCTCATTTCGTGGCGGGGATCTTGGCAATAGTCTCTGGCTTCAGTCTGGATCACAGGGAATGTTTGTGGTGTGGTTCTCCTTCTGCAGGGTGAGGGGTGCTGGTGGCCTGTAGTCCTGTGGCAGGGCCTCCTGTCCACTAGCAGCAGCGGAGGTGAAAGGCAGTTCAGATGTCTGCCTCGTGGCAGGGGCCAGCAGGGGCCTGCTGTTGTGTGAATGCTTCCCTCACAATATTGGCCATGTCTGCCAGCACTCCTGCTATGGAGACCAGGTTGTTGTTGATGGCCTGCAAGTCCTCTTTGATTCCCTGGTACTGTCCCTCCTGCAGCTGCCTGTTCTCCTGCACATTGTCCAGGATCTGGCCCATCGTGTCTTGGGAATGTTGAAATGCTCCCAGGATCTCAGAGAATGCCTCCTGGAGAGTCGGTTCCCTGGGCCTGTCTCCCCCTGGTGCACAGTATTCCTCCCAGTGTCCCTGTTGGCCTGTGCCTCTGTCTCCTGAACCGTGTGCCCATTGCCACTGACCCCAGGTCCGTGATTGTCTTGGGTATGAGGGGTGGCCTGGGGTCCCTGTAAAGGTGAACACACGGCTGATTAACGTGTCCTGGGGACAGAGGTATAGGTACTCTGGGTGGGTGCTGTGGTGGTGTTTCCTGATGGGGGGGCTCTGTGGTGGTGTGTGACTGGGCCTGGGTAACCGGCTGTCCAGAGGTCCCTGATGGGCCAGGTAGGTCATCCAGATCCTGAAGACCAGAGTTGCTGTCTTCACTGTGGGCCTCTTCTGTCGGGGGACTGGATATTACTGGCACCTCCTCTCCGCTGACATTGGCTGGGGTACCGGTGGGGATGTAAATGCTGTGTTATTGTTTCTGTGTCTAAAATCTTGTACATCTGTGGCTTGCCCTCTTTGGTTGTATTTGACCCGGCAGTTTTCACATGAGTACGTTAGTATGTGGTGGGGTAGCTGATTCCCTCTAGTGTGCATGCTTTAGTGATAGGTGTCCATGCAGGGCTGTGAGTGTGTCCATGCATTGAAAGAGCCTGCAGGGCTTGGAATTGGGATGAGTGAGATGTGATAGTGGGGTGTGTGGGAAGTGGTGGTGTGATGGGAGTGAGGGTGGGGTATGTGATGGCATGCAGGTAGGGGGGTAGTAGTAGTATAGAGCTGACTTACCATAGTCCAGTCCTCCTCCTACTCTGGCCAGGCCCTCAGTTTGCATGATTGCCAAGACTTGTTCCTCCCATGTTGTTAGTTGTGGGGGAGGAGGTGGGGATCCACCGCCAGTCCTGTGTACACCAAGTTTGTGTCTTGCTGCAATGGAACATACCTTCCCCCATGGGTTGTTCCAACCCTTCCTGATGTCATCCCTGGTTATTGGGTGCTGTCCCATGGCCTTGACCATGTCCACAATTCTGAACATAGCTCCATCTTCCAAGATATTGAAATCTGCTGCACCTGTGCTCCAATTAGCTGTAGCTCTACCGTGATGATTTCCTCCACCTTGACCCTTAGCTCCTCCTCTGAGAATCGGGGGTGTCTTTGTGATGCCATGGGTTTTGTGTGAGTTGTGTAGGTGAGGGTGTTTAGGGTGATGTGTTGGGGTGTGTGATGTGAGGTGCGTGGGTCGTTTATAGGTGTACTTAGTGTGTGGCTCTGGTTTTGTCTGTGGTCGTGGTGTCTGTCTCGTGCCAATGCTTTGTGGTCGTAAACGGTTGTGGGTAATGTGGGTGTGTGTATTATAGTGGTGTGGGTGTGGTGTGTGTATGGGTGTCAGGTGTGTGTTGTTTGAATTGTCCAATGTGGAGTTGTTTTGTTTGTGTGTGTGTATTTTGAGTGCAGCAATATGTACCGCCAATGGTTTACCGCCATTGAATGTCTGCCATGGTGACTTGTGGGTCATAATGTGATGGGCATAGTTCTATTGGTGTAACAGTGTGGGTTTTGATACCACCAGTTTATCACTGACCTTTGGGCTGGTGGAATTGTGTATGGGGCTGAATTCTGACGGATTGGTGTATGTGTGTCATAATATGGTGAACGGATATCCGCCGCGGCTGCAGTATGTTGGCGGCAGTCAATGTGAGATTTACCGCCAATGCCATAATGAGGGCCTATGTGAGTTTTCTGGGGCATAAAAGACCCCTTCTAATCAAATATTACCCCGAGGTATATACAGTGTATTACTAGTTCGAGTTCAGGGCCTTGAAGATGCCACTTATACGTTTTACTTATTTTCATAGTTTTCGTTTTCTTCTCATTAATAACCATTCCACTTTGTGCAGCAAATTCTGCTAATTTCAATATCAGTTGTTGTAATCCTACTTTGGTGTGACTTAAAAGTATTACGTCATCTGCCTATAACAAATTTGAAATAGAGAGTTCCCCAATTTTAGGAGGGTGCGCATTTATCCCATTTAACATAGTGGATAAATTGGATACAAATAGATTAAAAACATATGGTGCGAGCACACAACCCTGTTTGAGACCGCGTTAGGTCTGAATTTTTATGGAAAAACCTCTAGAAAATTCTACCACATCAAAGTAGGCACCAGGTATAAAAATAGGGCACTCAGAGCCACTCTTCAATTCACTTCATAGACCTGTGGAAGGACTCTCAGAGTACTGCTGCTACTGCGTCCTGCTGTGTACTCCACAAGACTGCTTTGCTGCACCTGGAAGAGCTGCTTTGTTGCCTGGAGACTGCCTTGAACCCTAAGAGGCCTGTCCTGCTACTAGAGCCCTGCTGCTTTACCAGAACCTAGGACTACCAGAATGAGTTCCAGGGCTCGTTTGCTGGCTTACTGTTCAGAGCAAGAAGAACATAACATGCTCCCACCATCTTGAAAACGCACCTGGACCCAGCCTGAGTGAGTCCTAACACCCCCCCAGTGGTGCTCCTCTAGTTCTGAATATTTTGTGGTGATTTTAAAGGTACCCAAATATTCAAAATCCAAATTTTGGGACTTACAAAATGTTTGGCTGAAAACAGCCCTGAGAACCGAGGAAAGATGCTCATCGATCTGCCTGAGTTTGCGGTAGATCCTGCTACATTCTACTCTGCAGCAGCAAATCCTGTTCAGCAGTCCTACAGCAAGGGGGTATCTGGTCTCCTGGAACTCTTGTTGGCTACAGCCTCCAACCTCATCTCAGTTGAGATTTTCAAATTCCAAAACTTTTACTAAGCCTTAACGTGGAACTCTTCACTCCAACTTCATCCAGTGGCTCTCTGAAAATGACACTCTTCCCTTGGACACCACCAGAAGCTTTTCCCCTCTGATCTTTACCTTCTCAGTACTTTAAAAAAAAAAAATCTACTAAGTCTGAATGTAAGCGCCGATCAAGCCCAATTGACTTTTTGTATCTGACCCACACTCCATTGTGGTCAGCCATAATTTTCAACTTTGACCCCATCTCAGGTGACTAGATGGCTGCTGTTGGCACTTTAATTTTTTTTATGCACTAGTTTTTACAAAAAACTCTAACAAATCATAACTTGTGTTCGCCTGATCAGATTTCTGTTGTTTTAGTATCAAATAAATGACTAACATTTTCTATATTTTTCAAAATTGGTATGGGATTTTTCTTGTGTTGTGTTTTTACTTCACACTAAGTTAAGCCTGAATGCTTTTTTGGGGGTCATGGCTTGTGCTCAGGAGCGATGGCTGCCTGATCTGGTGACTCCACACACAGCCTCTCCAATTTGACGAAGAAATCATGATGTTGTATATGGAATACCCAAAAGCACCTAAAATATTACTGCCAACGAGAACTGACATCGGGACCAAAGGTGAGTTCAAACTTTTCTTCCCTGGATCCCAGACAGCGTGGGACCCTAAATGGTGACTGCCACTCCAACATTAGCCTTATGGCTAAGAGCTCATCCAGCCAACACCGGAGTCTCTCTTCACCCACTGACTGCTGACTAGCATACCATGCCAGCAAAGAGGCCAGTGATCATCCTCCCAAACAATGCCTGCAAGCTTGTACAGATCATCATATTTTACCATCTGTGGTTTGAGACATACCAGATAAGTGCCTCACATCTGCTGCATGCCCACTGCTGATTGTCCCAGCACTGTGCAAGCCCATATCACATCTCAAAGTTATTAAACATACACCTTCCAACTTCTAAAAATAATAAAAGGCCTCTAAGCTCTTAAAAATGTATTTAAAACAGTTTTGATATAAGGTGTTCCAGTGAGGCCTAACACATCTCTGCAGGCCCTGGTCATTTACTATCCCACTGGTTCATCTGCATCACTGTACCAAGTTGGAACCCATCCACTACCCACACTTGACAGTTTCAGTGCTTCATATCCCTGCACACTTCTGGGGTCACCGACTCCCGTCAGAACAGATCTACCCCATAAATATTTTAAAAGCACTCAAACTTCTGTGAACTCTTCATCTAACACCCATTACACGGGTCTACTCTGACACCTGGCCTCAAAATGGCAACCACTAAGCTGCTTGCCTAGACTGTATTGTTTGCTTCCTAGAACAGTGACTGTGCCATGCTGACTCCTCCTCCCAGCTATGTTCATCTCATCTTACCTCAGATCACCATCCAATGTGTATTATGGGTACATGCTACCTCATATAAGCCTAAGTTCTTCTAAAGTGGCTAAGTGACCAAAGAAACTCAAGGAACTGTCCCTAGACACATACACTGATGGATCATTGACATTGCAATATGCTCGACCATATCCATCAATAGTCATAGATCTTTGGTCCTTCCTCTCATCACAACATTTGTCATCAATCTATTAATCAATCCAGAATCCACAATCACAAGGGTGGATCATGAAGAAAGAGAACCGAAGGAGCATAAAGGCAGCAAGGCCCCATTCAAAAGCCCCAAATCAGACTCATGCTTAATGAAATCTCCATTCAAAAGTAAAGGTGACATGTCTGCTAACATTGAAGTCATCAAACCGCACCTTACACAATCTGGCACAGGAAACCAAACTCAAAACCAACACCATGCATCATGACATTCAAGCCTAGAATTATCTCCTTATAAAACTCTAACTCCTCAACTTTAAATGCATGAACCGATCATATCATCCATGGAAATCTATGATGAGAGCGCTTGTGGATCTTTAAGACTGTGACCACAAAGGAAACCTATGCATCTTTGGCCTACCATAGAGTGTGAAAAATGATGCCAATTCTTGCTCTGAATTCCTTGAATCATGGATCTTACGTGCCTTGGTATCATCTTCAAAAAGGACTTTTTGATCAAAAAAGCGAACAGGATCCCCTCAGGCAGCCCCGGAAACTCACCATCTGAAAATTGCCTGCATCCAAGAACAATGATCTTTCGACATCTACGGTATCGCTACACAGTGACAATCCTTTCCCACATGAGAACAGTACAACAAATCCATTGGATTTGAGCACACATTTCAATCCCTCAGGATTGCTCAAAGGAAACTACTTCCACAAAAAAAGGATTTCTGGCTCTTCGACAAGACCGCCCCCCCCCAAGGGACTGTAACATACCATTCTCTTTTGCTGGTCCGGCCATATTTCATATGATCTTTAAAGACAAAGCACTATACTTCAACTACCCTGCGGATCTCAAGGCCTTTGTGGATACTTCCACTCAAACTGAAATGGATGTTTAATCTGTCTTGAACATTCTCTCGCTGTATGCTCAGACTGTAATCCAAAATAGATGTTACATTGGCAGGTCCTAACAAATTTTGTATCATCCTTAAAGGCAAAGCATTATACTTCAGGTCCCAAAAGGACCCACGGGCACCTCCACTCAAAGTGAAATGTTCATTTAAATTATCTTGTGCATACGCTTGTTGTATCCATAGACCATAATCGCAATTAGTCATTACTTCTCCAATATGTTCCTGATTTTTCAAAAAATTCCTCATCAAAATGGGCCACCCAAATTGTGCTTGTTCATAGTTGCATTACTAACATGTTCGCATTAAGGGCCCCAGTCACACCTGCGGCTTCATCTCAACAAAAATTCCTAATTGCCGCATAGTATCATCTCCAGTGCACTTTGTTAGCTCTAGCCTGCAATCCACACTGAGGGACTTAAATGGCACCATCATTTTACCTCTCCTCCCACATGGCAGTAAGATCTACTTACCTTCTAGACTCTACAAAGTTACATTGTAAAAATGTTTCTTGGTCCTTCCAATTGACTGCCTAACCAATTATCTATTGTGTTACATGTGCAACATGATAATCCTCCGAAGTTTTTTTCTCCTTGGTCAGGAATTTGGTGTTCCACATGTTGTAACCATGTTATAGTAGATATTTTAATTGGTATTCATATTATACTACACAACCAACTCCCATAAGCACCCATTTACAACTACTACATTTCATGCCATAGGTGGCTCTACTGACTGGTCTTAAAGCACTATTTAACTAACTACAGTGCTCATCTGCTTGCACTTTAAGTCAAGGGCTTTTTCAACAGTTGACCTCTTACTACTACCTCACGACTACCTATCAAATAAACTTGACAATCAATATTTATTTACTTATTTGCTTACACCTTGCTCACGGTTTAGTGACTTACCTGGGCACTCCACACCATCCATAAGATGGAGTTGCAAAAGCCGTCTTTGAAGCTCAGCCCTCTTGTGACTTACCTCGCTCCGAATCTAGACAGTGTGCTGAAGTGTGGAGTTCACACACTACAGGGTATGGTTGGTGGGTGGGATTTCCTCCTGGGTTTTGTTTTGCAAATTTTTATCTTTCTTATTTTTTCCACTCAGACTGCCTCTCCTAATGTCCTCCGACTCTCATACAATACCAAGATTCCTCACTAATAATGACAGGCCTGCTAGGTGCCTACATCACATCAGCTACAGGTTTGTTCATCTCATTACTTCAAACTCACATCACGATGTACATTCCTGTGACTAGGAAGCCAGACTACCACAAGACCCTGCTTCAGTGCCTCATATGTATCTCATAGCACAGATTTATCTCACATCAATACCCTGTACCCCCTCAATCCACTCACCAAAATTGCGATCACAGACTGCAAGATATTGATACCTCACTCCTTCACATACTTCATACTGAACACATACCTTTGTTTACAAGCTGCCCTCTACTTGCTACCTCTCATCTACTCACACACAACAATGCCTCTACACCAATATACATAGCTGGATTGAGAATTCTCTCACTAAGTGCTAAAGCCTCGCGCACCAAGTAAAACGCAAACATATTGCAGATTACTGTAATAAACTGAAGTGGGATATAATTGTAATGCAAGAAACCCATATTGATTCCACAAAAGTTGTCAGGTTTCATTGCCCATGGGTTGTTGACACGCTAATTTCCCCAGCTATGGAGAAAAAAAATGAAGTTATCACCATATTTACCAGGAAATCAGAAGTCAATATTGTCTCACACGACAACCAGAGACAATGGCTGGTTACCAGGATTTCAAGAGAAAATAGACAACCTGCCACTGTAAATATAAGTGCCCCAAACAAAAATTACTTAAAGTTCTGGAAAGACTCTCAGAAATCCCAGAAAACATCAGGATTTGAATCCCCCAGTGGATGGCCTCCTAGACAGACTCTCCTGTTTTGGGAACAGTAACATATGCAAGAGCTTGATTACAGTAAGGTGTGGTTGCTTGAAATATTCAGACTTATTTAGGTATATTAATTACATCCTTGAATGTCAAGTTTGCAATACCCAATGCTTGTTAACTGTCTCATTTATTATAACCAATGCTTGTTGATTATACACATTGTATTCCACCTGCTAACCTTGTGCCAACTGTAACTGCCAAAATATGTATTGAACATGTGCCACAATCAGGAGGATAATTGCTAACTTCCTTAACAAGCAACCAACTGCCTTTCCACCTCCTCCAACTGTGACTGCCAAAACATGTGCTCTTCACAATGTATTCTGTATTAAACACATGCCACAATCAGGAGGAATATTGTTCATTTCCTTAACAAGCAATAAACTGCCAAAAAGCACATAGGCACATCTGCTTATTTAAGGATGCTTGTAAGTCTGATGCCCTGCTTGGCTTTGTACCTATTGCTCTGCTCACCTGTTTTGAGTCAAGTCCAGTTCCTCGTCCTCCAGCCTGCTTTTAGTGGAGTTCCAGTTCAAGTCAAGTTCCTTCTCCTCCAGCCTACCTCCATTTGAGCTCCAGCGTTCCTTCTTCTCTGACCAGCTTTTAGTCAAGTTCTGAAATTTCTTGTACTCTGGACAGCCTCTAGTCAAGTTCCAGCGATGCTCACCCTCTGGTTGACTTCCTGCAGAGTCACGGCTCTCCTCTTCTATCTTCTGCCTGCAATCCAGTATTTCCTGTAAAAGAGAGAAAATAGGAAAGTTGACAAAACCCAGCTTGGGTTCTTCTGAAATTTTCAGGCAAGTAAATTCATTTCAAGGTAAAGAAAGGCTAATCACTTAAATGAAACAAAACAGAGTGCTATCTCTGTCTTTTAAATAATTTATGACAATAAGAACTAGTTGGATTTATTGTTTGTGTAGGAATCCAAGGCACCACTAAACAGACATTAAGTAAAGCTGTCTTTCTTGTAACAAGCTCTCCCCTTAGAATTAGGAGAAGAGAAATAGAGAAAGTTTATCAAAACTATTACTGGCAAGAGATTATGCCAGAACACAAAGAATCACTTTATTCAGGTGTTTGAGTATGAACTTTGCTTCAGAGACTCTGAAAGTATTGCAAAAAGAGTAAGAGACTTGTTCAGCTTTAAAGAAATGTATGCACAATGCGTGAACAATAACTGTCATTTTGCAACAGCTTATGCAAATTCAATGTAATATTGAAGTCATTATTTTGCAGCCCAGAATCCTAAAAACCAAGAACCCAGTATTTTAAGAAGTCAGAAATCATGATGCCCAACACGACACACAGTCCAGGGTCCAGAATTCCGTTTCTGTAGTCCACAAAGCATAAGCTGGTATTTTCTCTTTTTGTCTTCCAAAAACCCACTTCCCATTGAGGACTTGCAAGAGGGCAATGTCCTCTTCATCGCAGTCACGTTAGTCCTCATCGGCATTGGGAAATTGTCATCACCCCATCAGAATGCCTAGAATCCAGGTCAGTGGCCGCACAGAACATCTCCTCATATAAATTCTTAGGAAGCAGCTCCTACAAACAAATGGGCCTGTGCTGCAAACAAAATAACCTATCTGATATCTGGAGACTATCTAACCCTTCTGGTAGTGACTATACATTTCACTTACTTTCCCACTACATGTTCAGTAGAATGTATTACATTCTAGTGGATAAGTTTCTTCTCCCCCGAGCGCACAATCATAAAATCAAACCCTTAATTATTAGTGACCATGCATGTATATCAGTTCATCTCGATCTTTCTGTAACCCAAGCCCCAACCAAAATATGGTGCCTTAATGATGCATTATTGGAAGACAAGCTCTACAAAATCAAGATTAGAGAATCAATCTAGTAATTTGTCAGAGAAAACAAGTGAGAAAACACTTCAGACTCCACCAAATGGGATGCTTTGAAAGCATTTCTTAGAGCCACCTTGATGAACGTAGCTGCAACCAGAAGTGAATCCCTTATCATGTGCCTGGAGTTTCTTGAAATCTGAGATTAAAAACCCAAACAAATCAATAAGACACTCATCTAGCTCACAAAACATCCCTAAAATGTGCAAATGACAATATGAATATTGTCAAATACTAAGCAAAAGGCTACAGAAACGGGTGAACATTTCTAATGCAGAGAAATCAATCAACAGAAAATGGAGCCAGAAAGGCCCTAGCAAACTACTTAAAATACTCTAAAAACAGAACAACCACTTCGGCCATTAGGAACAGCGATGGTGTAACAGTCACATCAACACAAGAAATCATAGAGGTCTTTTATAGATTCTACTCTGAACTATATACTCCAAGTACAGGAATGAACTCAAAAGGTTGCTCTTCTTATCTCAGCTCCTGCAACCTCCCTTCAGCTTCCCCAGAAGATAGAGACCTCTTTAACGACCCAATCGCCAATAGAGAAGACACATCCATCATCAAAGCTTTCACATCAGGGAAAGCCACATGGCTACTGAGTAAAGCTCTGCAAAACATACACTGACCTACTAACTGACCCCCTCCTAGCCCTCTTTCAATCATATGGTTCCACCAGACACATATCAGGGACAGCCCCTCAAGCAACAATAGTTGTTATACTGAGAGAAGGCAAAAACACTCTAGATGTCAGGAATTTCAGACCGATCTCATTGATCAATATGGATTGTAAATTATACACCAAAGTTCTGGCACGGAGACTGGAGAAAGTTATACAAAATATTATCTCTCCATTCTAGACAGGGATGCTAAAGGGCAGGCTTGCTGCTAGTAATATTACACCATGCATTAGAAAGAGCACGATTACTGCTTACACCAACTGCCGCAATACCTCTTGACACAGAAAATGCCTTTGATAAAGTTTCTGGGACTTTCCTGCATGAAGTATTAATCAGATTCAACTCAGGGAGTTGTTTATCAATATGGTCATGGCACTTTCCATGGAACCAATAGCAAGAGTCAGGATAAACAGCCACTTATCTGCCCCTTACCAACTAGCCCATGAAGCTAGAAAGGGATGCCCTCTCTCCCTCCTTCTATTTCTTCTATTCAATGAACCCATCCTTCTTAAAATACAATGTCAACATCAAAGGAATACCATTCCACCCAGGCAGACACCTGGTCATGGCCTATGCTGATGATGTCCTAATCTTCACTGAAGACACAGTTATGGCTATTGCCCACATCATGTCTGATATTAAAAAACACTCCCAAGTCACCAGCTATACACACAACCACACAAAACCAGAAATGTTTCCAATGAACAGTCACTGCACACCCTCAATTGTGGGTAACTATGGCCTGAAATGGCAACCTGCTAGTCTCAAATAGCTTGGCATAGGGTTTGCAAAGATCTAATAACACCCCTCACCATTAATTAGAGCAAAACATTGACCAAAATCAAGGACCTACTTAACAATTTGTCCCACAAGCACTCAACATGGTGGGATAGGTCGGACACAATCAAATGATGGTCGCTCCCCTGATCAACCTTGCTTACGAACATGCTCCCCGTGAACCTGTCCTCCTCCTTCCTTAAAGCTGTTGATACACAAATCCAAGGTTTTCTCTACAAGGAGAAAAGAGCCAGAATCTCTGGTGTAGTTCTCAAACTGAAGAAGACCAGGGATGGTCTCAATGTGCCAGGGCCCAGGGCAACTGGTGGTTTAGAAAGTTGGATTACCAATCCCCTCAATGGCTTAAAATTGAAGAACACCTCTTGTCATCTCTGCCACTAAGCTCAACCCTTACCATCCGAGGCCTTCAGAAACTTTCCATAACTCATTTGCACATCATAATTGCAGAAACAGTCTCTGTTCTTCTACGGGATGACAAAAACCTAAACAACCACCTTGCTAACTCTATCTTAACCTCTCTGTGGTACAACCATAAAATGAAGCTGGAATGAAGAACTGTGTTCTGGGATGAATGGGCCAAAAGGGGAATTAACTCCACTGGAGACTTGAGAACAGAGTCAAAATCTCCTTTGTTTGCCTACGAAGTTACTATGACCTCCCACCAATCAACTTCTATAACTTTCCAAAAATCAAATCTGCCATTTGGAAATGACAAAAACCTTATACCCCTGATCTTCCCATAATCTTAAGTAATTTTAAAAGGCTAGGCCACTCAGCGTCACATATCAATAAATTGTTTGACCCTCCGAAACAACATCCTCTCAAAAACCTGAAAAGAAATGATCCCCATACATAACAGAAGAACTCTCCTCTCAATTCTCGGATGCCACCTGGAACAGAATCTGGCACTCCCCTTTTTTTGTCAAAACTACACCTGTAATTGAGCAGTCTAGATTTTGGCCAATGCACTAAACATATTGGACCTCATCCAGACTACACAATTTAGGAATCTTACCATCAGACAAATGCTGGCGCTATAAGGAATCACCCAGTTCACTCGAACATATGTGCTTCGCAAGCACTGTGGACCAAAATCTACCGAATTATCTTTGACATATTTAAGGTCTGGCTCCCACCATTCTTTTTGACCTCGACCCTAGGTGTGGCAGCACATCCATCCTCCACAAACCTCCCCTTCACAACTCACTATTAATAGACATATTGCTATCCCTTGGTACAAAAATGGTCCTAATAGAATGGAAGGCTCCTACAGAAATATCATTTAATAAATGATGGAACATCCTTTGCTCTACCAGAAGTGCAGATTGCGTAACTTACAAGCACTTACATAGCACATCTCAGACACGCTCTGTTAGAAATGGGATCTCTAGCTGGCAGAGGTATACATCCTTGTCCAATGAGGGACCACAATCCTAGTCAAGGTAAGCCATATACAATCCAAACTATCCTGTGACCAGAACGCAATGTGTAAAGCATTTTTGCAATAAATTATGCAATGACACAGTGAAAACACCACAAAAATATAATACACAGGTTTAGAAAAATGTTAGATATTTACCTGACTTAATTAAGGTCAAAACGATCAAGATTTGATAAGCACAAAATTGTCGTGTAGGTTTTAATTCTGCTAATGAGGCTATTGGATTTGGGAGACAGGATCACATGGATGACGGATACTAAGTATGATTCGACACCACATGACGCCTGTCGACCTAATCAAGGTTTTTCAGCTAACTAGCAGTGCCTCACCTCTTGGCCGAGATGATTTTGGCTACCGGGCACATGACAAGAAGACTCTGCAGGGGAATCGTGGTCAGTCAGATCGCATCCGTTTCTCTCAGTTACCAATGAGTCTCATACAGGCAAAGACAATAGAGACAGAATATAGTTCAATAAAGATTTATTGAAATAACTACATCTTAGATAAAAAGGCATGTATTGCAATAACTAGGATGATAAAACACAATTAAAGCAAACAGGTGGCTAACAGAGTAAAACACAAGAATAGTCCTACCATACTGTCACCAGGGGTGATGTATAATTTCTCCAACCTAAATTATGTTTGAGCTCAGCGTAATAAGCCTAATCTTCCGTTATGGTTCCCCCTGGGGGTACATCATCCCTCATACCTGGAGGAAGAAGCCTGTGGTCTAATAAGACACCGTCCCCATGTGGATCAGGGGTCCGGCCGTCTAGGCATGTAGCTGCAGCGAAGAGGTCAGCAATCAGCATGGAGTAATGGTAATCTGGCTGGAATCTCTCCCTAAAGTGTCTGGGACAAAGAGGTGTTTTTGTAATAAAATAGCTAACATTCTAAGAAATAGTCCCCACATATGAGTGTGTGTTTTCTGTGAACGTTGGAGACACAGCATACCACGTTTGTTTGCAACCCTATTTGACTGTAGCCTTGGAGAAAGCACAAAGTGAATGAAATGTCCTACTAAGAATGCGATGCTTTCCTAAGAGAAAGTACATTGAGATAAAGAAAATAAAACAGCATTGTAAATATTGCTATTGCTAGAAAAATAAAGCAATGTTGAATAAAATGTAACAGTGTTAAAGTGCACAGCACGAGACCTAGTTAGCTTAAAACCAACGTGTCTACAACATGGCTGAAATAGCTATACAACACCCTCCCATTGCCGTTCAAAGGTGGTATAAAAGCTTAGGAAAAAGAAAAAAATCAAATAACTCTTATGCTAAAAAAACTAATATGTCAATAGTGACAAGTTAAGAGACACTGAGGCAGGAAAAGGACAATTTTAACAAGCCAATTCAACAGTCAGTGTCACTTTGGAAGTCGACAATTACATCCGGGATAATTGAAGGCAGGAGACATTCTATTTCGTCAGGTGGTAAAAGATCCAAATCATATCCAAGGAAAGCCACAGATTACTCGTGTTACAAAGCCTGAGCTCCAGCTGAGGCAGTAGCATTCCGTGTCATGCCCTCCAAAGAGTTGAGAGTCACGGCATCCATAAAGGCAACTCATAAACAGCTTCCCGTAGCAGACACACCCTCAATGTGCCTGTCTAATAATGATCCCTCAGCAAGAACATCAACAGATCATCGTCCAATGAAAGAAAGCACTGCGTAGAAAGACAAACTTTCAGTGCACATTCGATGAGGCACCATAGGCATAGAAACACGGGCTGCACACAATCCAAAACTGGTCGGAATGAAAAAGACCAGTCACACTCCAGTTGTTCCACGAGTGGTGCTCCGAAATACTGCATCATGCGTTCATATCACAGTTGTGCTGGCGGTAGCGTTTTCAGTGCTCCTTGCTGTGACGGGACAGCCATTGCGCCGAAAAAGTAGCAACAGCAGAATGCCACTAGTAATCGGAAATCCCCTGAAAACACCTGAAAATATAGAATTTATGGCTGATGGTATTAAACAGAATATAGAGAAGGTATGAACATAACTGGAACGAACAGCCTTAAAAAAGTAGGCAATTCCAGTAGTACTGGATGCATTTAATATCTGTCCCACAAGTTCACCAAAGTGTCTCGGAAAATTTGTAGTGAAAAAGGACTGAATCTCCGCCGACGACCTCGCAACCTGAAGCGCATAGGTCTTGCATGCATATCTAAGCGCCACATGTTTTTGAAACAACAAAGCCTTTACGCCCTCATTACAACCTTGCGGGCTGTGATAAAGCGGCGGTAATACCGCCAACAGGCCAGCAGGAAAATAAATGGAATTACGACCATGGTGGAAACCGCTAACACAGACAGCCACTTTAACACTCCGACCACTGAGGCAGTAGAAACAAACACCGCAGCGGTAACCGCCAACTGAGAGGTGGAAGTCAATGTACCGCCCACACTATTACAAGGCACCAAACCGCCAGCTTTTCCGGGGCGGTAGCAACGCCATCAAAAGCAATGCGGAAACAGTCTTTGTAAGGGAAACCACTCACCTCTCGACACCCAACGAACAACCAGGTCGCTATGGAGCCCGAGTTACAGGTCCTGCCCATGCTGGTCTACCTCCTCATCTACCAGGAACATCAAAGACAGCGGTGACAATGACGGTGAGTACTGCACCTAGCTCACAGGGAAGAGGAGGAGGCAAAAGAGTGTGATACACGCAAGTAACACCCGCACCCCCCACTCCCCACCCACAACAACACACACACACACATATCCAATCACATCACAGATACACCCCGTCACCCCCTGGAAGAACGCAAGGACCAAATGAAATGAGTTTAACGAGTATAATAATTGAACAATCAGATAGCCCAAGATAACTTTAAATCATCAGTATATAGGAATATTAACAGCAAGTACACAAGTCAGTACACTGTCCCATTAAATGTCCGTGGACCATTGGTCCCAAAAAGCATGGGCGAAGCCCACACATGACACCTGCCTCAAAACGGAGAGAACACTGCAGGGGCAACAGGTCGAAAAAAACAGGCACCTCAGGGGGAATGGGAGGGGGGACACCTCAGCCGGATGATGGGACGACGCCATTGCTCCTTGAGGGGGCTCCATGCCTACTGCGTGGTCCTGGGGAGTGCAAAGCCACAGTCTCTTAAGTCTCTCAAGTGGGTGGTTTGACCACTGCTTGGCCCTGGGGAGTGCAAGGTCACAGTCTCTCAAGTGGGTGGTTTGCCTACTGCTTGGTCCTGGGGAGTGCAAGGTCACAGTCTCTCAAGTGGGCGGTTTGCCCACTGCTTGGTCCTGAGGAGTGCGAGGCAACAGTCTCTCTAGTAGGTGGCATCTTCCACTGGTTCTGGAGGGGGCTTGGTGCCCAGAGAGCTTCATCCTGCCAAGGATACGGTGAGTGGATGCTTTTCACCACTGGTTCTGGAGGGGGCTTGGTGCCCAGAGAGCTTCATCCTGCCAAGGGCTGGGTTAGTGGATGCTTTTCTCCACTGGTTCTGGAGGGGGCTTGGTGCCCAGAGTGCTTCATCCTGCCAAGGATAAGGTGAGTGGATGCTTTTCACCACTGGTTCTGGAGGGGGCTTGGTGCCCAGAGTGCTTCATCCTGCCAAGGACTGGGTTAGTGGATGCTTTTCCCCACTAGTTCTGGAGGGGGCTTTGTGCCCAGTGATGCTGCACCAGGGGTGTGGCAGTTCCCATTCCCTCACCTGGGTGTCTGAGCCACGAGATTGTCCGGTAACAGGTAGCATGATAGTCCATGGAGGCAGAACCACACTCCACCTTGCGACGACTTAGGCTGCAAACTGCTGGTAGTGCCAGTGCTGGTGCCTCATGTAGTGTGTGCAGGGTCCAGGACGTCTCCTGCAGCCTCGGACGGCTGCCCACCGGGGATGCTGCTGATGTCCGCTGTAGTGGCACTGGCTGGGCACGTCGCGGGACTGGTGGCGGTGGCTGCGGCGGTGTCTGAGGAGTAGATGCTGCCTGTGGTGCCCGTGGTGCAGGGCTCTGTAGTTGTGGAGGGAGACACCAGGCCGTCTCCTGCAGATTTGGAAGGCTGCCCACTGGGGATGATGCTGGTGACTGTAGTTGTGGCAGCTGCTGTGCAGGTGGCCGTGCAGATGGCAGCGCAGGTGGCGGTCGTTGCGGCGGTGCTTACTGCGGTACAGGTTGCTGGTCTGTCTTGAGAAATGGCGGTCACCAGTCCCTCACCCGGAGGCTCCGTGCCCTGAGGTGACTTCCCTTTGCTCTTGTGTCCCTTCCACACCTTGGAAGTCGCTGCTGGGACCTTGGCACTGTCCTCTTCGGTTCTGGATGAGGCCTTGCTGGGTGGGTGGTGTGGCTTTTCTCTTCTGCATGCTGGTCCCTTCTTTACCTTGGCAGGTGGCGGAATAGGGTGGTCCTTGGCTTCAGTAGGTGGCACACTGGCAGCCCTGATGGGTGCCACCTTCGATCCTCCCGGACTTGCAGGGACCACACTGGATGAGGATTTGGTGGCTGAGGTGCTGGTCAGGGCTCTAGACAACCTGGCCCTTGGGGAAGGACGGGGGGAGGTGTAGGGAAGAGGTCAATGTTAGCTAGGAAATGTTTTTTAGACACACTGGGATAGGAAGATGTAGGGGGTTTGAGAGTGGAGGAAGAGGTAGTGGTTGTAGGAGGTGTACATCTGCTGAGTTTGGGTGAAGGTGCATGGGTGGAGGCTGTTGTGAGGTGGAGGGGTGTTGAGTGGGTGTGTGCCTGCGTTTGTGTACTTTGGGAGGAGGGCTCACAGACACAATGGGAGAGGACACAGGTGACATGTAAATGGTTGTGGGGGTGGTGATTGCATGAGAGTGGTGTGTGGTGATGCGCGTGCTGGTGATGGATGTAGTGGCTGAAGATGTAGTGCATGCAGATGTGAGTGGAGAAGAGACTGGGAGGGAGGAGGAGGACGTGGAGGAGGGGGACACCATAGAGGCAGTGGATGTTTGTGTGTCTGCATGGATATGGTGCTTGTGTGAGTGCCTGTAAGGTGTGTGGTGCTTATGTTTGCCTGAGCCACTTTTGTGTGTTGATGTGTGTGCATGCTGGTCTGATGGTGTGCTTGGGATAGGCTGAGGTAGAGGGGATTGGGTCTGGGTAGTGGAGGTTGGGAGTGTGTCCTTAATCTGTAGACCCAACGCTGTTGTTTCTCAAATAACCTAATAGCACAGTCTCTATTATCCTTAATAGTTTCCAAAATGACCCATCTAAGGTCACTGGGGGCGTGATGCTTTTCAATGTAGTGTTTTGTCAATTTAGTAGAGGACCTTTGGCATCTGATAGTGCTCCGGTGTTCATTAATTTGTGTCTTGGCCAATCTGGTAGTCATGCCTATATATCGTAAATGACAAGGACAAGTAATCATGTAAATACAATTCTTTGTACGGCAGTTAGTATGTGTTCTCAACTGCCATTTCCTTGGTCCACCCAAGTCCAATTCTTGAGTACTGGTGGTAAGGGGGCATACATTGCATCCACCACAAGGGTGATGCCCACTGACTCCCAGCCAGTGTCTGACACTGGTAGAATTGGAATACCCCTGTGGTGCCGGTCTAGTGTGTACTACTAGGTCTTTGATGTTCTGAGTTCTTTTAAAGGCAAATAAAGGGGGTTCTAGGGATTCCCCAGGGCTGTTAAGAATGGGCCAATGTCTTTTAATGATATTTTTGATACGGTTACTTAAAGGAGGAAAGACAGTCACACAACTCAACCTGGACTGCTGGTCATGTGTCGTATTCGGCAACATCATATCTCTAGGAATGTTGCTGGCTCGTTTTTTGGCCCATCTAGTTATAGAGTTGGGATAGTTGCATTCCTTTAATTTACAGCATAGAACATCTGCTTGTGCGTGAAAGTCGGATGACTCTGAGCAGTTTTGTCTTATTCTTAGGAATTACACAAAAGGTAGATTACTTCGCAAAGCTTTGGGATGGTGACTGTCATAAAGTGAAAGGCTATTCCTATCAGTTGGTTTGTGAACCACGGAGGAGTGTGGTGTCCCATCTATCAATATGATTCGTAAATCTAGGACGGATACCTCTTTGTTAGAAAAATTGGCACTAAATTGGAGGTGGTTGTCCAAAGTATTAACCCAGTGGCCTGTTCTACATCGCCCTTCCACACCACCAAAATATCATCTATATAGCGACACCACAGTCTGATATTAGAGAAAAAGGGTTGCTTTGGAGTAAGTATATGGCGCTGTTCAAAGGTGTACATGTATAGACAAGCAAGTCTTGGCACAAAGTTCCTTCCCATTGAAGTGCCTTGCATTTGGTGATGGAGTTGATCTTCAAATTGGAAGAAGTTTTCTCTGAGAGCCAGGCTGGCACACTGCATAATGAAACTAATAGGAGTGTTGTAAGTCCATGTCATTGACTGGAGTATATCTTCTACTGCAGTTAGGGTAACCTCCTGTGGTATGTTGGTGTACAATGCCTCGACGTCAAGGCATATCAACATATCAGTAGTGCCTGTGTTGTTGATGTCTTCTAATAAGATCAAAGTATCTTTTGTGTCTTTCAGAAAAGTCTAAGGGGGTCATTCCGACCCTGGCGGTAATTACCGCCAGGGCCGGGGTCCGCGGGAGCACCGCCAACAGGCTGGCGGTGCTCCTTTGGGCATTCTGACCGCGGCGGTACAGCCGCGGTCAGAAACGGAAAGTCGGCGGTGTACCGCCGACTTTCCGCTGCCCATGGGAATCCTCCATGGCGGCGCAGCTTGCTGCGCCGCCATGGGGGATTCCGACCCCCTCACCGCCATCCTGTTCCTGGCGGTTTCGACCGCCAGGAACAGGATGGCGGTGAGGGGTGTCGTGGGGCCCCTGGGGGCCCCTGCAGTGCCCATGCCAATGGCATGGGCACTGCAGGGGCCCCCGTAAGAGGGCCCCACTTTGAATTTCAGTGTCTGCTCAGCAGACACTGAAATTCGCGACGGGTGCTACTGCACCCGTCGCACACCTTCCACTCCGCCGGCTCCATTCGGAGCCGGCTTCATCGTGGAAGGGTGTTTCCCACTGGGCTGGCGGGCGGCCTTTTGGCGGTCGCCCGCCAGCCCAGTGGGAAACCCAGAATGACCGCCGTGGTCTTCTGACCGCGGTACGGTCTTCTGGCGGTCCCAGCCAGGCCGGCGGCTACCGCCGCCGGCCGGGGTCAGAATGACCCCCTAAGTCTCTTGAACAATTGTTGAAAAATGAAATCACAAAACTTAGAAAGGGGCTCTAGAAGAGATCCAAAACCTGATACAATCGGATGACCGGGTGGAGGGGTACCCTCATGGATCTGGGGAAGACAATAAAAGTAGGGTACCTTAGGGTTTTTAGTGTCCAAAAACTCAGCTTCTTGTTGCGTGATCCAACATGCTGACTCTGCTTCAGTTATCATCCCACGAATAATGCATTGCAAGCATGAAGTAGGGTTTGTCGGTATGCGTTCATAGTACGTGCTGTCACTAAGTAATCTAAGGCACTCTTGTCTGTAGAACATGGTGTCGAGCACTACGATCGCGCCTCCTTTGTCCGTGGGCTTTATTGTGATATCCGGGTTGTGGGATAAAGAGTAGATCGCCGCCCTTTCCACTTTTCGATAAATAACCACCCACCAGGACATGAAAGTGATGCGTTAAATGTACCATTCTGGGCCCATTCATTGACCTGATCTTTGGACACATTTATATATTTTTGTCATTTGTAAAATTTTGCAGGGGTGGGAATACTGGCTGTATTCTGTTTGTTAATGTTTATTAAGCCTAAACAGCTTGTTTGTTGTACTGTTTCATTTAAAAATATCATCTGAACAGGAATCATACATGCTCTAAATAAAGCCTCTCCTCCTCTTATTTGCCAATTTTTTGTTCCCCACACACCTTTTAAGTCAATCAACGTCAACCAGTACTCATAGCCTTCTATAGCAAATCGGGCAACAAAGGAATGAGAGTAAGCCAATTTTGTATCTGTCAACAAAACATTTTGACTTTCCATTTCTGGCAATTTAAAAAATATGACCCAGCATTCTTAATATTGTGCTGAGAAAAATATACAAATTTTTCAGTATACGTCTTAGAACTGCCTATTAGTGGAGTCAGGCAGTGTTCCCATTGTGTATAATTAAAAATACTCTTTTTGGTACTTGCTCTGTGAATGTAATAATGTCCATAATAGTTATAATAAAACAAGTCTCCATAATTACCTAAATGTATATACATCTTCATTTTCAAATACTGTATAATACTTTAGATCAGACATCATTGCATCAACAGTTTTCACATCCCAGTCATCAGAAACCACTCCGGGTGTGATCACATCTGTCATGGAAAGTTTGAATACATATGGTGTTTGCATGCCCTCAGTATGCCCATGTATATTAAATAATACTGTGTCTTAAACAATCCTATCGGGAATTGGTATGGCAGTAATGTTCACTAGAGACAAGTCTCTGAGAATTTTGTGTGATGAGAAATGTGGCTTTAAGACCTCATCTACCAGTTCAACTGAAGAGCGTTCAGGTCAAAAATGACTTTACATAAGGAGAAAGAAGAAAATAACAAATAAAAAAATCCATAAGAGAAAGGCAAGTACAGTCAATGAAAGCCATAGATAAATCCATGGACAAATAAAATAGTTAATTTTTAGCCAATAAATCAGCTTATGTAATCTTGACAATTTTGTTGCAGGCAAGGCAGATAAATCTGAAGAAAAGTCATCTGCTTTGACGAAATAACCATCATTAACACAAACAAATGTTGGAGGTGTATTTTCAAGAGGAGAAGCTACTGGAGATTCTTTCGATGGTGTATAGTACGTTACATTGGGGCCCAAATATAGACCAGGCTTTAAAAGCTACTGGGTTGCAGCACGCAAGGTGTCTTCTGAGTGACCATCGGGAGGGTTACTTATATGGCTAAGCTGTTCACTCAGGTGCAAGGTTGAATTCGTAGATATGGGCTGCCCCGACTTACAGGCCTTACTAGTATCGACCCTTAAGGAGAGACCTCTACTAATAATTAATATCTATAACAGGAGTGTGGGCAGTAATTATGATTCTGATGCCCTGACCATACTGGACAGCTTTCTCCATAGCAACATTTCATCCTATTTCATCTTAATTGCAGGGGACCTTAACGTTACCTTTGAGCCCTACCCTCTGGTCCAAGAGCTATATAAAGAAGAGGACGCCTATTGGGGCATCCCCCAGTTAGTGCCAAATAAAAGACCCAGATTGAATAGAATAGTGCACCAAGTTGCTGATATTATACTAACACATGGTCTTCGAGCTTGCAACGGCCGCTCCCATTCAGATGCCAATTTGCACTTCACCTTTAGGCGTGGAACTCACAGGAGTCAGATCGATTATATTTTACTTGACATCCGACTGTGGGGCCATATGTCTGACATGAGGGTGCAAGAACACAAAGAGAGTGACCATGACCCACTGATTTTATCGATTAGGGGAATGCTGCCTTCTCCTGAAGCTCCCCACCCTAAGGCATATGCACAACAGCTCGCCCTGACAAATAATAGACGTAATGTCAAATGGGAGTCTGTTATTACCTCCTCTGATTCCCTTTCACTAATATACAATTTATTAGCAGACCAAATGGAGCGCATGCTTTTACACTTAGAGGACGGTGACGGGCTATTAGCAGCTCACACTGAACTGTTCAGCTCTTTAAAGTACCTTCTCAAAAAAGAGATCATCAGTAAATCCAGGAAAAAGTGCAGTGCAAGGTGGTTTAGCAACACATGCAGGGAAGCCCAACATAAGCTATTGAGAACTCTGGAAGAGGGTCATGTAGAGCTTATAAGAAAAGCAAGGAAGGACTATAAACAGGAATGTTCTAGGGCGCACAGGAGCTGGAAGGAGGCCAGACAGGTAGCTATCCTGGAGACTGCAAAAGCAAACGATATTTCTAGGTTTTGGAAATTGATAGCAGATGACAGTAGAGATTCATCCTCCCCGCCCGGTAACTCAATCCTCTCTGCAGTGTGGGCTAAGCACTTTGGTCGACTATATGAAGGGCCATCCAAAGCTACCTTTAGGACCCTTAACGATAGCTCAATCCACAGGCCTACCCTGATCAAATTCACTCGATCTGAAACTAGAGCTGCAATAATTTCATTGAATTGGGGAAAGGCCCCGGGTCCTGATAAGATCCCGGGTGACTTATATAAGACAAGACCTGACATATGGGCCCCTTACTTAAACTTAATCGATAATGCAGTTGCAGCAGGAGCTCCTGTTCCACCCTCTTGGAAAGGGGCCGAGATAGTTCCCATCTTCAGAAAAGGCAGTCCTAGTGATCCTGCCAATTACCGCCCGATATGTCTACTTGACAACTCCCAAAAAATGTATGCAAAACAACTTTTGTTCCATCTTGACGAATGGATTTCAGAGTCTGAAGCTATATCCGATCTACAGGCAGGGTTTAGACCCGCAGTTAGCACCATAGATCAAGCCCTGAGGTTCCTGGTTCCATTTGATTAAATGGAAGAATGTGGATCTAGGGGGGGAAATCTGTATGTGGTTTTCATTGACCTCAGAGCTGCATTTGATTTGGTCCCCAGGAACTTGTTATGGTTGACACTATCCAATATGGGCATTCCAATAGGTCTCCTGAAACTCATTGTTCGACTGCATGAGAATACCTATGCACAAATTAGGTGTGACAAGGATGGCTAATTGACAGATCCTGTAGTTATCAAAAGAGGAGTCAGACAAGGTTGTGTCCTAGCCCCTACCCTCTTCCTCCTATACATAAACAATTGTATCGAATATTTAGAGAATTGCACAAACGATTCGCCCAAACTGGCCGGAAAGAAAATACCGTGTCTGCTATATGCGGATGACACTATCCTGCTAGCTAAATCACCGATGGGAATACAAAATTTGGTCAACCAATTCTGTGTCTTCTGCAGAAACCACAGGTTGGATGTCAATGCGAAGAAAACAAAACTTATGATATACAGTGCCTCAAGAAAAAGACTTCGTGCAAGAATAGTAATTAATTCAATTCCGTTGGAAAGAGTTGCAGAGTTTGATTATTTAGGCATTAGGCTACTGACAGTTGGGAGGCTGCTATTGGCAAAGGGGCACTGATTATAAGCCAAAGAGGTGGGGCATTAGTATGTAAGGCTAGAACTGCAGCGAGCACCCCCTTGAATCCAATCTCTGAGATCTATAAACTACAAATCCGTGCGACGGCCCTGTATGGAGCAGAACTTTGGGGATCTCACAGAAAATTGGATATCTTACAAACTAAAGAAAACCATTTCCTTAGACACGCATCCAGGTTAGGGAAGGGTACACCAATGACCCCTCTCAGACTCGACCTAGGACTAAACAGCATCAAAGCCACAGCGGGTCTGGGACCGCTCTCTTACTGGATCCGTCTATGGAAAACTGACGAACTTGAACCATTCAGGGTGGCGATAATAGAACTTATAATATCCTCACAGGGATGGGAAAAAATCTGAAGGAGATGAAATCTGCCTGGGATAAGCTAGGTTTCCCTCACTACTGGAAGTATCCCGAGCTGATCCCTGCTAACACTAGGCAACTCGTCAAAGGGAGATATTGGGAGAAAATCAACGAAGATCTTTTACACCGTAATTGTCACGGTTTCGGGCGGGTCTGATCAGGATTCTGGTTGGGACACCCCTTGAGGTCACCGAATATCCTAAAGAGGTAGTATACTGGGGAAGAAGAGCAGCTAAAGGTATACACGGAAAGGACAGCTATGAACAGGCACAGGAAAGTAAAAGCAGAGCAACCCTTGTGTGAACAAACAGGAAACAGATTACTAATGGACAAACACGCTGGAGTTGTACACAGAGTAAGGCGCAGAACCTCCCACAGTGACAGGAATGTCAATGCCTCTGTGCAGTTTGCTCTTACAGATAGTCACCCTGCCAGCCCCATAGAAAGGAGGCAGCAGAAGTGATTCTGTCTCTGGACCCTAGAGCACAGACAAGGAAAGTACTTACATACACAAGACACGCTCCTGTGGGTCCAGCTGGAAACACAGTGACAATTCCTGAGAAAACAGCAATAGCACACTGTCACTGTTAGGCACGAAAGACAACGTATAACACTGGACAAGGATGGGGGCTGGAATTGCCTCCTAGAAACCAGGAGCCAACCCCAGAACAAAGGAGGACACTTATACACTGGTGAAGACTGATAGAACACTTACCAGACACAAATAACCAAGAAGAAACAGAAACAGAAGGGAACAAACTAAGAGGCAGAGGCAAGAACTAGGAACAGGCTCAGGCTGAAGCAAAGGCGGGACTTGGACATGAAAACAGGGCGCAAACCTCTGGCTGGGACAAACAGGGACAGGACTGGGAAACTGAGAGCAGGCTCTGGCTGGAACAGGCAAGGACAGGGCTGGAATACAGGGATTAGGAAATGAGCAGTAAACAGGACTGGGAAACAGAGAGAAGGTTCAGGCTGAAAAAAAGGCAGGAGCAGGGCAGAGAAACAGGGAGCAGGCTCTGGAAGAAACAAACAGGTACAAGGCTAAGAGATAGGGAGCAGACTCTGGCTGGAACAATCAGGAGCAGGGCAGAGAAACAGGAAACAGGATCAAGCCTTCAGAACAGGAACAAAATTGGAACACCATCCGACAAAGGGTCTGTAACACAAAGGAATCAAACTCCAATGCACAACAGGGATCTTGAGGAAATGGCTGCTTATAAGCAGTTCCAAGCTGGGCTGCACAGGAGAGGTCTCAGGTGTGTGTAGTTTCAGGCACTTGCAAGTCCTGGAGTAGAGGATCCGGTGAAAAGGAGCAAATGGACTTCTCCCATAGAAAACAATGGGAAACAGAATCCGGGCTTTCTTGACTACCAGGCTGTGCATTATGGGATTTGCAGTCCCAGGAAGCAAATGTAGTACTACACAAGTGTACCATGGAGAAAAGAGAAACAAACAGGAGTCAGTAAGGGACTCTAGATAAGTGTTTAAGGTGGTTCCCAGGCTTCCGACCGTCCCCTTACAGCACCCCCTATAAATGGGACGACAGAGTCGTAACAGTAATAGGGTGGGCAGGTTAACAGTAGAATTTCTGCAAGTCAAACATGAACCCCGGCCCGAGAACCCCATGGACCTTCCTATACCTGCGCGTGTCCACGCCCTATATCTCTAGCTAAGATACGGCACTTTGCCCGTTAATAGCTTCCCAGCCCGCTGGTCATCAAGCAACCCCATGACCGACAGATGTATATTTTGTCACCAATGTAAGGAAACAACTGAGCACGTGCTGTTCTTCTGCCCCGTACACAAGAGCCCCAGAGGGAGGTGGATCACTCCTCTGTGTAAAGTCTTACTACTGCAGGACCGAGCTAATGCTGTCAGAATATGCAAATATGAGACATCCATATTGGTAGTAAGCTCAGTTACCAAATATCTGTCTGAAGCTTGGTCCATTCGTCATGGGTTCACCTCAGCCCTGGAGCTCTAAGTCGGCTAGGTATTCTTTTGTCTACAGATGGGGATTTTAATTAGATATATCTATTCTCGCTTTTTAACACTTAGATGTGTCATGTATCTTGACTTTGATGGGAATCTCATTCAACCTTTGTGTGGTTTTTAGAAATTGCCATGGCACCCTACAAATTACATTGACATGACAAGAAATGTATCAGTCCACAAATCGATCATGTTATCGGCTTCAGTTTTATGGAATGTATTAACTGTATTTATTTGACTCAAGTTTTTACTATTGCCATGTAACATTGTTTTATTGTATCCATAAATTGATTATGCTACCGGTTTTAGCTTTAAGGAATGCACTAACGGTATTTATTTGTATGTCGCCCACAAGGTTTTATTACTGTTATGTATGATTGTGATATTGTATTTTAATGGTCTAAATTTTTAGACCGAATAAATAAATAAAATAAATTAAAAAAATATCCGTTTGTGTAGTATTTGTCAGTGGAACCACTGAAGTCATTTTCCCCCCTGCCCATGGTCGAAGAGGCATCAGCGTTGCTGTTGAAGACTTGTAGGGGAACATCCTGGTCTTTAGTGGGAGAGAACCGGGCACTCCTCAGGAGTCCTCTAGGTTTGCTGTGTAGGATTGGCCACATGGTGTATCTTGACATTGTTGATGGAGACAAAGCGATTTTCTTTAGAGCCAGGCAGCTGTAGTAGAATCACAGTTCTGGTACCATGTATTTCCAGGACTGGAACCAGTGCACGGTAAGAAAGGACAAATTCCTTTTACACAGCAATCTTTTCATGCACCAGATCCCCAAGTTTAGGAATCCAGCCGATAGATGTTATTGGTACATCCCTGATTCCAAAGGAGGCATCATTGGCATATGTGTTGTCATTGCGGAACTGTTGTAAGCCCTGCAAGATAGTGACACAATCATTTATGTCAAAGGGTGCATCCGCCACCTTCACGTCAAGACCACCAAGATCTGGAACATACATTTGAGTTCCAAAAAGGCATTCATATGATGTACGCCCCCCAGGGACCTTCTAGGTGGATTGTTAAGTGCTCTCTGGACTCCATATAGGTGTGTAAGCCAGCTATGACCTGTGCCTAATACTCTACCTCACTCCATGACACTATTTCCCTTTGGATGAAATGGAGATGAGTAATGCAGTTGGAACCCTAACAAGCCATGGCATCCCTGTAAGCCCTTGGGGCAAAAGCAGGGCCCCTGTCCGAGTGGAAAGCCATAGCTGCATATGTGCCAATAAAGAGTCACACATGTTTAACAACAGTTTAAGGGTCAGCAGAGCATTGTGGCCAAACCCACAGAAATCTGGAGCATGAGTCAAAAGCGACTAGAATCTATTTGTATGTACTATAACTACAAAACAAAGTGGCTGTGCATTCGGTTTGCACTTCCTATATATATGTATATTGTAAAAAAGAACAAACAGTGTCCACAAATTGTATGAGGTACTGTAGCGGGTGCCAGCACTGGTAAGTACCCAGCCACCAAGGGTGCGGTTGTGTCAGTTGGAAGATCCAAAGACACCTAGAAACTCAATATTGTCAAACCAAGGAACACCACAAAGGTCCATTCCTTCTTGTTGTAGACGTCAAAACACCAATTTGTGGTAAATGTATGGTAGCAATTTTATTGTTCATCCAAATAATTCATGAGGAAAACAGCCATCATGAGTCCAGGAATACAACAGCCAGCACGTTTTTCGTCAGCAAGACTTTTTCAAGGCCCGACACTGGATGTATATAAATATTATCAAAGTTTTCACATGTTGTATATATAGGGGTCATTCCGACCCTGGCGGTCATGGACCGCCAGGGCCGGGGACCGCGGATGCACCGCCAACAGGCTGGCGGTGCATCCATGGGCATTCTGACCACGGCGGTACAGCCGCGGTCAGAAACGGGAAACCGGCGGTGTCCCACCGGTTTCCCGCTGCCCTGGGGAATCCTCCATGGCGGCGCTGCTTGCAGCGCCGCCATGGGGATTCCGACCCCCTTACCGCCATCCTGTTCCTGGCGGTTTTCGCCGCCAGGAACAGGATGGCGGTAACGGGTGTCGTGGGGCCCCTAGGTGAGTGTCTAGGACAGGGATATTATCAATTTCATGATCCTTATAGATTGACAGCTCATCTATAAACAATTTATAAATCCCAGCCATTGAATAAGAACTACACAAAACCTTTGGCCAAGAGACCTTAGTATAGTTATTATTCAACAATGGAGAGGGAACCACTGTGCATTGTGTGTTCGAGGTCCTCCTAAAAACATCCCCATCCATAGATAATAACAAGGGGTTATGGTCATTTTCACGTCAGAATTCTACCTTCATGTCCTTTAATAGAGGCCACAACCTAATATCAAGTAAAAAATAATCTATTATGCTTGAGAACGTCCCTCACTTGAAGGTAGGTGCCAAATTTAATTCTGAGGGTGTACGTCCATTACAAGCCCTGAGACCATACTTTAAACATAACATAGCGAGCTGGAGGGCTACACGAGAACGAGTGCACGGGTAGTTGTTCCTAAGCTGAGGGATTCCCCTCATCTCGTCTTCCTCATCTGTTAAACCAGTGACCATATGGGAGGGTTCAAAATTAAAGTTTAAATCTCCTGCTATTATTAAATAAAATGGAGGAATTAAGGAGAAAAGAAATTCTGTCAACTGTATCAGAGTTTGAGACTCGAGCCCCCAAGAGCAGATCTCGCATATACACTAATAACAATAATTTTAAATTCCCGATGTAAAGTAAATTGGACTCCCATTAAATCCACTGAATCTATTTGTAACCAACAATGTTCACATTGCAAGTCCTTGTTAACAAGCATTAGTAAGCCCCCTTTAAGATGGCCTTGACCCTTCTCCGATGGCTGGGAAGGAATATTATATGAAAAAAAAACATCAATAAAAATTTGCTCATCAGCCCAGGTCTCTTGAAACAAGCAAATGTGAAAATTATTATTCAAAGTAGCCCACTTCGAGTCCCCCAGCTTCTTAGAAGAACAGTCACCCACGCCCTCATTAGCAGGAGACTGGACTACGGCAATGCCCTCTACGTAGGGACCACAGCCAAGCTTCAAAGAAAACTCCAGCGAATCCAGAACGCAGCCGCACATCTCATCCTCAACCTCTCTCACCATGAACACATATCCACCCACCCCAGATTCCTACACTAGTTGCCCATCAACAATAGGATCATTTTCAAAGTCCTCGTTCATGCTCACAAAGCTCTCCACAACACTGGACCGGCCTACCTCAACGAACGAGTAAACTTCCACATACCAATTTGACAGCTCCGCTCAGCCGACCTCGCTACAATCCTCTGCATCCAACGCACCGACTCCAGCGGCAGATCCTTCTCCCACCTCGCCGCCAAGACCTGGAACTCCCTCCCACCAAACTACGCAAGACCCAGGACCTCCTAACCTTCAGAAAGCACCTTAAAACATGGCTTTTTGAGCAGTAACCAGCACCCCCCCTCCCAGCACCTTGAGACCCTACCAGGTGAGTAGTACGCTTAAGAAATTATTTGATTGATTGATTGATCATCCACTTTTAGCTTAGAACGCGTTACTGCAGCAAAAGAAGCCATAGCTACTGCTGATTTGGCTGCTTCATTAGTCAATGTATTGCCTTCAACATGTATTCCAACACGCTGATGTCCTAGTTTGTGTACAACATTCACATTGGGTTGTTTTTCCTACAGATCTGCTACCTAACCCCACAGAAGTCTGCGTTTAATAGTATTACCTTTTGAATCTCTGAACTTATTTTGGCATCACTAATGCAGATATCCATTGAATGACTGGATGTATTAGTACAAATCAAAGACAATCGTCGTCGTCTGTTCAGGGTCTGTGTGTTCCAGTGCTATCACCAGATCCTTGAGTTCTGTAAGTTGTGCAGTACAATCTCCTAGAGTCTGGGCATAAGTATTTTCTGGATGGAACTTGCTATCCTTCATGTAACCACACACAACTGCGCAAGCCGTGGTGTATTGATGTTTAGTTCCTATCGCTGGTTGAGCTAAACCATCAGTGTATACAATTTTATGATATTGTCCAATAGGCAATGAATTTGCTGGAACTCGATATTCAAGTTCACATTGTAAGAATTCTTGGGTCTGTAATTTGGAGTCTAAGGCATAATCAAATCAACATCAGTGGCTGTCAGAGACATTGCCCATAGTATTTAACGTGGATGCAGAGCTTTAGCGTTTGGAACACTCACTTTCATCACAACCAAAAGGGCTGGAATCGAGGATACAACAATGATGCGCTTTCCCGGGACAAGAGGACTCTCTTTCAGGGCCGCCATCTGGACAGCAGGGAGGATTTTCTCTGTGGGAGAAAAGCGTTGTTCAGCTGTGGAGTATACATGTGATTTATATGCAATTGGGTACTCACCCTCATTAAATGTCATGTAGGTGGAACCAATGGAACCAGCAATTATTCTGATGACCAAATGTTTTTTTATTGTCCCTTGTATGCAAGTGTTTTGCTTCAAGCATGTCTTTTTGCAAAGCTTTTAGAATGTGTGTGTCTCACTGTCCAAAATTTACCAATAAAATCAGGATGTATTAAGTCTTACAATGGTTTAATGCATTGTGCATAATCTGGAATGTATGTCTACCAAAGTTTAGGAATCCCAAAACTGACTGGAACTTCATTATTGTGTTTGGAGGTTGTGTTGTGTTGTCATTTTTAGCTATAGTTTCATACACATTATTTTAGCAAACTTGGCCTGCCGCTGTGCACTTTAACCTAGATCAATTTCATTCAGCTTTGTTTTTATTATTTCAACAATAGCCACATTTGCGTTCTTGTTTTATTTTCTTTATCTAGCTGTTCTTCACCTAGACCAGCACTGCATTCTTAAGCAAGACATTTCTTTCACTTTGTGCTTTTCTCAAGGCTCCAGTAAGATAGGTTGCCGGCAAAAGTGATACGCTTTGTCTCTAGTGTTCATAGAAACATACACACTCTTACGTGGGGGTCCTTTCCTGGAATATCAGCTGTTGTATTATAAAACCACTACTTTGACCCATGTACGTTAGAGGGAGATTCCAGCCAGATGACCACGACGGTATGCTGATTGCTGAGTGCTTCACTGCAGCTGCTTATATAGACTACAGGCCTCTTGCTCAGGTATGAGGTATGATGTCTTCCCAGGGGGAACGTGAAGGGTAGAATTAGAGCTTATCATGCTGTACTCTAACATAGCCTAGGTAGGAACTATCCTTCTCAAACCTTAGTGACAATATGGTAGCGTTATTTTTATGTTTCACTCTCCTTGTCACAATTTTAGTCTTGTTGCGCTTCATCGTCCTAGCTATAGTAATACATGCCTTATTGTCTAAGATGCAGTTACTTCAATAAAACCTTATTGAACTATACTTTGCTTCTGATTGTCCTTGCATATGTGAGACTAATGTAACTGAGAAAAATGGATGAGATCTCAGTGATCACGATTCCCCTGAGGAGCCTTTCATGTCATGCACCCGGTTACCCAATCATCCCTGCTCTTGGGTGGAGATGAGGTACTGCTAGTTAGCCGGAAGAAAACCCAGATTAGACTGACAGGTGCCACATGGTGTGGGTTCAGACTAAGTCCCCCAAAGTCCAAGTGATTCTGCCTCCCAAATCCAGTAGTTTCATTATGATAATGAGAACCTAAGTGACATGGCTCTGCCAACGTTTGGTCAAGCTCTAATTTCTGGGTTCTCCTGAGTATCTCTGTCTCGTTACAAGCAAGGACACCTCAGTACTATTTACGGAGACATCCGTGGCATTGGGGATTTTCCTCCTCAGCTAAGTAGGGACTACCCAACTAACTCTGTAGGTTGTTTAAGCTTGAACTCTAAAAGGATGATCCCCATTTAGTGAACGTATCTCTAAACAAACTTTTCCATTCATTATGAAGAACCTACAATGGGTAGCAATTGCAGTCAATATGCGGCCACCCCTTACTGCACATTTCTTAGCACATGACCTAACGGCCCAGGAATGTCCAGTCACATTTGTTGTTGAGGCTCATCCAGCCTCTAGAACAGAAATGTTCTATTCTTGGGTCACACATCCAGAAGCTGAAGGGAACACAAATACATTTCATCACTATACACCTGCAAACATATCTGCACAGTATAGAGCATATGCATATCTAGAAATACCTCTATGTTATGAAGAACATAATAATTGGCTTGATGGTGCCCTACCACATACAATCCCACATGTTAGGTTAGGTCCACTAAGTAATGATGGTCCTACCTGGCCTTCATTAGCCACATATGCACCGCACCCTGATGCAGAAACCTTGACCGTAGCTGAAGTCCGTCGCGTATATGTTGAGCTTACGGAAATATACAGACAGTTAGTACAGTTTGTAATGCAAACCTTAAATACAAACCCAGCACATGCTGCCCTGGCGCAACCACATGTAGTGACGCCAGGCATTAATCTTGTGACTGTACATTCGATCTCGGATAAAGTACCCACCAAATAAAAAGAGATTAAGTTTTGGTTAGCTCAAGAAATAAATGCACTGGAAGCAGTATTTCCCCATGTGGGACCTCAGGATAAGCATAGGATATTAACTATGTGCTTGCCATTTGGGATGGTTCCCACAGTAGATGACTGCAACACTTGGGGCACGGTATTTGCCACACTCTATACTACTGCACACGGTACACCAACACTTGCCAATCTACCAAGATGAATATGGGGCTACCCCAGCTGTAGACTTGGGGATGCAACTTATGGGCAATTATGCCACTCTATCTTCAATTATATTAAGTTACCTTAAAAGGGAAGCAGTTGCACTCGCAGTGCGGCTCCGGGATGTTCCTCCACAGAAATTATAAGTGAGCTGCCAAAGATTATCTAGAGACCTACTCTAGTATTGGTCAAGATAGTCTGGGGACCAGACCCACAAAACCACAGTTTTAGGATAAATCTAATAAAGACTCTACCAAGCAGGCACCTGAGGGGTAAAAAAAAAAAGCTGGGATAAAAACTACAAACACCTAAAAAAGAAAGGGGAGAATCTCTGTGTACGAAGACCCCTCAGAATAGATATCATTTCAGAAATAGAGATGATATTAAAACACATGACAGATGTCAGTATACTAATACACTCCAATCTTGTTCCTTTCAGGACTCACTGGAAAAACGCAGGGAGAGAGGTGGGCATTCAGAGCAAAGAACTGAGTACGTGAAACTGAGACAGGAATCACAACGCTCAACAGAAGTTTCTGTTAAAAAAGAAGAGAAACTTCCTCAACAAAAACCCCAATTTAAAAAGAAAAAAGTGTCAGCAGTTGCAATTCACCATGCCACTCAGGAAGAGAGGTCTATTGAAGAACAAGACGTGGGTGCTAGCTCTGCTAGACAGTGCAGCAGAGGTCACAATAGTTCACCGGAATCTTCAAGAGCATCTGAAGGTGAAAGAAACTGATGACTTCTTACAAGTTGAAACTGCGGATATGCGTGTCTCCACACCTGACAGGGTGTATAAAGTAACGATACAGATAGAAGGAGACATTGAACGCACAATAGACGCAATCTTTTCTGACCGCAACGTAAACATTTATGATATTTTACTAGCTGAAAGGGATTGGCCACCTGAATTTGTCCGTACTTGCCCATATGGGGAAGAGGTTATTAAATATTCTTTCTCGTCTCTTGTTCCCGATGAGCTCACAGAATCCTATGCCATTGATTGGGCATTGACGCAGGCACCCACGTTCTATCGCAACCACGTAGGATGGGATAAAGATTCACCCTATCATGTAATTCCAATTAAGAATCAACCCCAACGTCAATCCCAATATCCAATAAAACATGATGCTAAACACCTGTGAGGGAAATCCTCACACAACTAGAGTACCAGGGCATAGTCGAACCCTGTGTCTCATCAATGAATAATCCTTTATTCCCTGTAGCTCAGCCGGACCATTCATACAGAATAGTCTTAGACTACAGACACTTAAGTAGTCATGCACATACATATGCTATACAAAACTCTCACAGTACAGCACTTATGAACAATATAGTGTGCAAAAAATACAAAACGCCACTGGATATTTCCAATGACTTAACAAGTTTCAGTGCACCATGCTCCCAGAACAAAATCTGTTGTTTACCACAGGGGTACAAGAACAGTCCAGGACTGTTTGCTGCTCTTGTAACTTCAATATTGCATGACATTGACCCTGAAGCACTGTCCTATGTAGATGACATCTACATTGCTTACCATGAGTTGCTGCAACAGCTAAGATGGGTAGCCTGCATTGTTTTGAGATTTGCTGAATTCAGCTATAAATTCAACTTTAAAAAAAAAACAAAAAAATAGCCTTCCTTATGTCCTCTTTCTGGGATACGAATTATCAAGTGAACGAAACAGCCTAGCGCCACAATTCTTAGAAAAATGCATGCAGTTACAACCTCCAAATACCATTAAAAAACTTCTATTCCTATTCGCTTTTCTAAATTTTGCCAGAACATACATTCAAAATTTCGCATCACGCATAAAACCTTTATATGACTTAATACGTCCGGACTTTTCCAGTAAATTTTGGACAGTCGAACACGCACACATTCTCAGAGCTTTGTAAACAGACAGGCTTGTAGCACAACATTTACACACAAGGGACCAAAAAAAAACATCTGGTCATCAGAGTAATTGCTGGTGCCATTGGTTTCACTTATGTAGCATTCAATGAGGGTGAGGCAGTCCCAAATGTATACAAATCACATTTGTACTCAATAGCAGAACAAAGCTTCACACCCAATCCGAAAATTCTCACTGTTGTTCAGATGGCTGTCATTAAAGAAAGATCACTGGCCCAGGGGAAACTCATTATTGTCATATCTCCAATTCCAGCCCTTGAGGCTTTTACTAAAGCCAGTGTTTTAAACGCTAAAGCACTGCTTCCACATTGGATCCAATGAACAACGTCTCTGACAGCCACTGATGTTGACTATAATTTTCACCCAAAATTACAAACTCAAGAAATGTTGCAATATGAACTAGAATACCCAGTCCCGGCAAATACATTGCCTGTTGATCAATATCAAAGAGTCATGTACACAGATGGCTTAACGCAACCTGCAATAAGCACAAACTATCAATGCTCCGCTGCTTGTGCAGTCGTAAGTGGCTATATAGAGGGTAATAAGGTCTATTCACAACATACTTTCATGCAGATCCTAAGGGATTGCACTGCACAACTAGCAGAGCTCAAGGCTCTAGTGATGGCACTGGAACATACGGATCCTACACAGCTAACACTGATTGTCTGTGATTCATATTATTGTGTCCAGTTCTTCAATGAATATCGGCATTACTGGTGTCAGAATGGGTTCAGAGATTCTAAAGGTAATACCATCAAACACAGACTTCTGTGGGGGAAAGTAGCAGATCTGAAGGTAACGCTACCAAACGTCCATGTTGTACATACACTTGGACATCAGCACGTTGGAATAAACATTGCTGGAAATACACTGGCTGATGAAGCAACCAACTCAGCAGTAGCTACGGCTTCTGTTGCTGCAGTAACTCGTTCTGGAACAAAACCGGATGATGAAATACTGGCTGCCATGAAAGCCTCTACTGAAAGCACACCCTTACCAAAAGCTTTTCCTGCTAAATATTCCTACCGGATGGGAGGCTTCCTTGACACAGAAGTAAAAATACCAGAGTTGATCAAAGCAGCGCATGAGGGAGTTGCCTTTGCCCATGCTGGTGTGGCAGCTACGATATCATTATTGCAGGCTCATTATTGGTGGCCATGTCTACACAAAGAGGCCAAGCAGTATGTCCTTTGTTGTGGTATCTGCCAACAAATTAAGGGTTCCACCGCCAAAAGCCCACCGCAGATACCCCTTTTAATTTTTAACAAACCATTACAATGTGTGTACTTGGACCATTACGGTCCCCTAACTCCTGATAGTGCATACAAGTATATCTTAGTCACTGTTGACTCCTGCTCCAGATTTCTATGGATGTGGCCGAAACGCTCGGCTGATGTTCGGACTGTTATTAAAAATGTGCAAGTCTTTATCAGTACATATGCAGTTGCGGATTTCCACTCAGACCAGGGTCCTGCTTTCACCTCAAGGGCATTCAGGGATGGCTTCGTTAGGGGTCCAACTCCATTACTCGTCTCCATTTCATCCCAAGGGAAATAGTGTTGTGGAGCAGCAAAACTGAGATTTAAAGCAATCCTTAACAGCCAGAGCACTAGGTACAGGTCATAGTTAGCTTAATCACCTGTATGGAGTCCAGAGAGCTCTTCATAATCTGCCTAGAAGGTCCCATTTGGGGTCGTACTTTATACAAGTGCCTGTTTGGAACCCGAATATATGTTCCAGATCTTGATTGTCCTGGCGTGAAGGCTGGAGAAACACCTTTTGAAATAAATGAACATGTCACTGTCATGCAGGAGTTACAACAGTTCTGCGACGATGCAGCTTCTGCCAGTACTGCCTCCATAGGAATTAAGGATGTGCCAATAACACCTACCGGCTGGATTCCAAAGATTGGGGATCTGGCACATAAAATGGTTGCTGTGAAAAAGGAGTTTGGTCCGGTTTCAGTCCTGGGAATACATGGTACCAGTACTGTCATTTGACCACAGCTGCCTGGTTCTAAAAAAAATGCTTTGTCTCCTTCGACATTGTCATGTGATACCATATGGCTGATCCTGCACAGCAGTCCAAGAAGAACAACCCGTAGTACCCGAATCTCTCTCACTACTGGTCAAGATGTTCCTCTACAAGTTTTGAGCAACAACGCTGACACCTCTCCGAGCTTGTGGAGGGTGGGAAATGATCTTGCATTAGTTCCACTAACATGTATTACAACAAGCAACATGGACATTTCTAATCGATTTGATTAAACTTCTGAAAAATACATGGCATCATTTACAGTGAACCACTGAGGGAGACTCCTACCAGTTCTCCTCCATCAAGTATGGCTTCAGTTTTTGGACAATCTGCTTCTGGATACTTTGCTGACATCAATGACACCTTTTCAGTCTAATTTGCTTCTTCTGCACCTGAGCTGCCAAAAACACGTAAGCTGATAAATTGGCTTAAAGATAAATACTTTATTTTCCCATGGAACTATCTGTGGCTTTCTTTGCCCTTATTAGCTTTCCTCCTTTCGACTGGCTTTGTTATTACTTTCTTTTTATTGATACATGGTCATTACCTTCCTGAACGATCAACAGTTGAACTGGTGGATGACGTCCTAAAACTCCATTTATCTTCTCACAAGGTCTGCATAGACTTGTCTTTTGTGAACATTTCCGCTACGCCAATTCCTGATGGGATTGTTTGGGATGAAGTCAGATTTGACATATACACCCCTACGGAGGTCATTCAAATACCATATGTGTTTAAACTTTCTAAGAATGAAGTAATAATACCTGGAATTGTTTCTGATGACTGGGATGTGAAAACAGTTGATTCTATGATGACTGAATTGCAATATTTTACTGTATTTGAAAGTGAGGATGTTTATCAATTCAAAGAAAATTATGGTGATATGTTTTTGCTATAATTATTATAGACACCATTTTATTCACAGAGCCAGTACCCAAAAGACTAATTTTAATTACACACAATGGGAACATTGTCCAACTCCACCACAAGGGAGTTCTAAAACATATTCTGAAAAATGGACATATTTTTCTGGACACAATGTTAAAAATGCTGAGTCATATTATTTTAAATTGCCATTCATGGAAAATGTACATATATCGTTGGCAGATACAAAATTCATTTGTTCTAATTCCTTTGTTTCCTGGTTGGCTATAGAAGGATATGATAATTGGATAAAGTCAATTGACTTAAAAAGTGCGTGGGGAACAAAAAATTGTCAAATAAGGGGAAAGGAAGCTTTATTTAGAGCATGCCTGGTACTTGTTTAAATTATCTTTTTAAATGAAACAGTACAACAGAGAAGTTGTTTAGACTTAGCAAAAAAAAAAAGATTTAAGGCCCATATTTATACTCTGTTTGCCCTGGATTTGCATAATTTTTTTACTCAAATCTGGCGCAAACTTAACTCCATATTTACATTTTTACGGTAGACCCGTCTAGCATCACAATATTGGAGTTAACGTCATGTTTTGCCTGCGGAAATCTACCTTGTGTCAATGAGATGCAAGGTAGGCTTTCCTGGGCAAAAATTGACTCTAAGGCCCTTGCGCCTTAGTTATCCTCCCATGCAAAAATCACGCACGATAGAAGGAGCGCCTTAAATAATGGCACTAAGCCTGCTTAGTGCCATTATTTACCGCCTGGGTCAGGGCAGGCGTTAGGGAACCTGTGGGCCATTTTCCATGGTCAGAGACCATGGAAACAGGCCACAGGTGCCCTTCCCTGCACCCAGTGACACCCCCACCAAACCCTCCCACACCTGGAGGACACCTAAGGATGGGGGGACCCATCCCAGGTATGTTTTTTGATTTTTTTTAAAAGTGCCATAGGGGGGCCTAACTTGGGCCCCCCTAAATGACACTGTCCGTCAATTCGACCTCGGCGGTCGCCATGCTGAAAACCGGGGAGGGGGTGGGGGGTAGGGGAGACCCCTATCAGTGCCAGGGAATGAATTCCCTGGCAATGATAGTGCCTACCGCCATGGATTTCGTGGCGGTTACAAACCACCCGAAATCCATGGCGGTATGCAGGGTCATGATACCGCCGGCGGTCTGGTGACGGCCGCTGGGCTGGAGACCGAAGTCTCCAGCCCAGCGGTCATCACCGCCCTGGCAGTCGGAGTGGAGAAGTGGTGGATGACCATGGCAGTAATAGCCATGGTCATTATTCCATTTTTTTTCCTGCCGGCCTGTTGGCGGTATTACCGCCACTTCTCCCCCGTCCGCCAGGGTTGTAATGAGGGCCACTGTGTGCAATGCCCATGCCCAGGGGACATAAGTCCCCTAGGCATGGCCATTGGGCTGGGGGGCATGACTCCTGTCTTTCCTAAGACAGGAGTTATTTTCATGTCGGTTATGCATCAAAACAATTACGCTAGTCAGATTAGAGTAATTTTTTTACTCAAACCTTACTAGCACCATTCTTTCCCGTGCAACCTCCAGTTTTCCCTATGCTTCCCCTACCCCGTGGTGTAATTTATTTTTAGCCTAACCAGGCCTTAGCGCTGGCTTGCGCCATTCCTTACATATGGTGCCCGGGTGGCATCCTGGAATGGTGCTAGCCGGCACTATACTTTTTGATGCAAACCTGCGCTTATGCACGTTTGCGTCAAAAAGTATAAATCTAGGCCTGAATGTGCCCAGTATTCCTGCCCCTCAAACTTTTACAAGTGGTAAAAGTATATAAATGCAACTGAAGATGAGCTCGATGAGTGGGTCCAAAATGGCACGTTTAATGCTTCACTTTCACATCCTGGTGGGTGGTTATTGTGGGCAATAGATACCAATGGGTGTCATAAACATTCTGTAAACTCGACAGGGGTTTTTAGAACGAGCAGGCCTGATCCTCACTATGTGTCATCTGAACATGCGGGTATAGTAACAACATATAGTGTAGGGAAACTGTGCCAGCAATGGCTAAGGAGTTCCTCACTAGATGCTGTTAGAGAACACCTCAGTCTCCTGTCTCATAACACAGACTTACAGGAGTTCCTGTTAGGCCCACAAAAAACAACGCAGAAAGCACTTCTTATATGAAATTAATAATGAAATTTGGAAGTTTTCTCAACAAGAAGCTGCTGAACAGTTAAGGCAAATAGATCAGGAAAATTTACAGAACGCATTAGCTGTTGTAGCTAATGGGATTAACGCCCTGTCTGACTGAATATACACCTTAAACAACATCCTTTCTTCTGCAAAAGACATAATACAAAGCAACACGTCCTCTTTACAGTACGGACAGAGTCAATTAAGGTCCATTATGCATTTAGGTTAGATGCTACAAACACTGAAGGCAGGTCGCGTTCCCTGGCAACACGTTAGTGCAAGGGACATATTTTCTACATTTAATTTAACGCAACAACAACAACTAATGGCTGAGAAAGGAGCGACTTATGTCATGTTAAATATTGAAAGATTAGAAAAGTTGCCTTTTACTGTGGCTGAAATACCATCTGCTGAGTGGTTAATACACGGGGTCATTAATCTGCCTATTTTGACACTTCAATTCAAAACCTGCTTAAAACACATTCCAGTGGACAGATATGAAAGACTAGGAGTTAATTACATCCACAAGGTGTGGGAGATACCCTTCTCATACAAATGTCTCAGTGACATGAAAGAGGTCTTTCTTAACAGTAGTGAATGCAAGACTTCTTTCTTCCATTCAATGGTTTGTAAACAGCTGTCCTTGCACGGGGCATGTAATGCTTCGGCAGTGAACTTAGCCCCATATTTATACTTTTTTAGCGCTGCATTTGCGTACATTTTTTATGCAAAAGCAGCACAAACTTGCAAAATACAATTGTATTTTGTAAGTTTGTGCCACTTTTGTGTCAAAAAGTGGCACAAACGTGGCACTAAAGAAGTATAAATATGGGCCTTAGCTTGTTATCTGAAGGGAGTCCCAGTCCCCTTGATTAGACCTTCATTCCGGGTGCTCTCAAATGGCAGCTATGTCAGCCTCAATAGTTAGAACTGTTGTGGGATTTGAGCCGGAATAGTTTATGTCGTTTCGGTCTCTAAGATTGTTACATGCTGCTGGAATGTACTTTTTCCTCCTATGTGACAGAGGGAAGTAGCTGAGATTTGGCCCCATATCACTACTTCAAATGTGAATTTGGATAAGTTGAGCAGACTCAAGGCTTTATTTTTTCTAAAACATTTGGCACTCACATCTGCGCGCAAAACCTATGCACTTCAGTTTGTGAGGTCATCACCGGAGATACAGTCCCTTTTAAGTATAAATTTTCCGAGACACTTTAGTGAGCTCGTGGGATGAATAGTCAATGAGTCCAGTACTACTGGAATCACAAATTTCTTTAAGGCTGTTGGTTCTGGTCTCGTTAACACTTTCTCCTCTATATTTGGCTTAATACCTTCAGCCATCCACTCAATATTTTCCAATATTTTCGGGGGATTTCCGATAACTGGCTATAATAGGTGGTATCTTGCTATTGCTACTTTTTCTGCGCAATGGCTGTCCCATTACAACATGGAGTACTGAAAGCGGTTCCACCAGTGCAGCTGTGTCATGAACGCATGATGCAGTACTTTGGAGCACCACTCCTGGAGCAATTGGAGCGTGACTGGTCTCTGTCATTCAGACCGGTTTTGCAATGTGTGCAGCCCGTTTCTTGGTGCCTCTGGTGCACTTTTGAATGCACACTGACAGTTTGTCTTTCTTCGTAGCATTTCTTTTTATTGGACACTGATTTGTTGATGTTCTCGGTGAGGGCTCATTACTAGACATGCGCGTTTGTGGGTGGGTTTGCTACGGGAGGCTGTTTATGAGTTGCCCTTTGTGGATCATGTGCCTCTAAACTCATTATTGGGCGTACCACAGAATGTTGTGGTCTGGGCTGGAGCTCAGACTTTGGAACACAAATTCTCCTTGGTTTTCCTTGAAGATGAACTTCCTAATTTACCACCTGCTGAAGTGGAAGATTTCCTGTCTTGAATTATCCCAGATTAAATTGGCAACTTCCAAAATGACTCTGACTTTTGAAATTAGGCTTTTTCTGACACCACATTTAACATTTTAAATTGTCCTTCTAACACATGCTAAAGTGTCTTTTAACTTGTCATAATTGACATTCACATGTATCTGCCTTAGGCTGTATTTTAGTAGATTTTTATATGGTTAGGCTTTGAATCACCTTTTGAACCGGCAAGGGAAGGGTGTTGTGTAGCCATTTTTAGCTATAGTTTCACACAGGTTATTTTAGCTAACTAGGCTTGCTGCTGTGCACTTTAACCTAGATATATTTTATTTAGCTTCGTTTTTATTATTTCAACAATATCCACATTTGCAGTCTTGTTTTATTTTCTTCATCTAGCTGTTCTTTGCCTAGACCAACACTGCGTTCTTAAACAAGACATTTCTTTCACTCTGTGCTTTTCTCAAGGCTACAGTAAGATAGGTTGCCATCAAAAGTGATACGCTTTTTCTCTAGTGTTCATAGAAACATACACACTCTTACTTGGGGTCCTTTCTTGGAACGTCAGCTTTTTTTCTATAAAAACACTAGTTTGACCCATGTACGTTAGAGGGAGATTCCAACGAAATGACCATGACTATATGCTGAGTGCTTTGCTGCAGCTGCTTATGTAGACTACAGGCCTCTTGCTCAGGTTTGAGTGATGATGTCTTACGAGGGGGAACATGAAGGGCAGAATTAGAGCTTAACATGCTGTGATCTAACATAGCCTAGGTAGGAACTATCCTTCACAAACCTTAGTGACAATATGGTAATGTTATTTTTATGTTTCTCTCACCTTGTCACAATTTTAATCTTGCTGTGCTTCATCGCCCTAGTTATTGCAATACATGCCTTATTGTCTAAGATGCAGTTACTTCAATAAAAACTTATTGAACTATATTCTGCCTGTGATAGTCCTTGCATATGTGAGACTAATGTAACTGAGAGAAATGGATGAGATCTGAGTGACCACGATTCCCCTAAGGAGTCATTTATGTCATCTCCCTGGTTGCCCAATCATCCCTGCTCTTGGGTGGAGATGAGGCACTGCTAGTTAGCCGGAAGAAAACCCTGATTAGGCTGACAGGTGTCACAGGGCATGAGTTCAGACTCAGTCCCCCGCAGTCCAAATGATTCTGTCTCCCAAATCCAGTAGTCTCATTAGGATAATGAAAACCTACGCGACATCTGTCATTGTGCGCATTTTACTAAAAATTGGGGCGCCGGGCTCCTGCCTTCATCCGACAATTCGTATCCCAGATACAGGATACCAAGGAAAGCTATTTTCATATTTTTTAAGTTGAATTTGTAGCTGATTTTGGCGAATCCTACAACAATGCGGGCTACCCATCTTAAATGTTGCATGAGGTTGTCATCTGTGAGATATATGTCACCCACATATGACAACACCTCACAGTCGATGTCATGTAAGATTAATGTTACATGAGCTGAGAACAGTCCTGGGTTGTTCTTGTACCCCAGTGGAAGTCAACAGATTTGTTTCTGAGAGTAAAGGGCACTAAAACTTGTTAGATCTATACTTTCAGGCGCTTTATTTTGGCAGAAAAAACCCTTTGGATGTATCCAGGGTTGTTTTATTTTTTTCTGCACACTATATTATTCATAAGTGCTGTGCTATGTGCAGTATTGCAAATGTTTTTGTGTGACTATTTAAATATCTATTATTAGAAATCGGGTCTTTGGTTGGCAGTCAGGTTACCCCCTGTCCAAGCAAGTACCCTCGCTCTAGTCAGGGTAAGTCACACACAATCCAAATTATCCTGTGCCCACCCTCTGGTAGCTTGGTACTGAGCAGACAGGCTTAACTTAGAAGACAATTTGTAAAGTATTTATACAATAAATCATGCAATAACACAGTAGAACACCATAAAAATACACCACACATTGTTTAGAAAAATATATAATACTTATCTGGTAAACATGCAGGTCTAAAGGATTAAGATGCAATAAGTATATGTTGAAAATAGTACTGTAAAAATGATATAAAGTGTCTTTAGTCTCTTAAAAGCAATAAATGTTGCTTGCAAGCACAAAGTTTCTGGTTTGCGTTCAAATTCTCTGCAAAGAACCGTAGAGGAGGAGATGAGTGGAAAACAGGGAGGTGTGCGTCAATTTCTCGGGCTGCACACACCGATGCATCGTTTATTTTTCCTGCTCAGGGAAGGCTTTGCATCAATTTCTGGTGCTCGGTTTTGGATCCTCGTTTGGTTGTGGGTTTTTTCGGACGACCCAGGGATGATGCATTGAATTCCGTGCTGACAGGACAAAGTCACAGGGGATGCGTCGATCCGGTGGGCGTTGAGTGGAAATTTCTACCTCACAGCAAGTGCTGTGTCGATTCCTGTCTGGAAGTCGGGCTGTGGTTTGATCCAGTGGGCTGTACATCGAATTTCTGGTTGCTATGCTTGCTGCATCCATCTTCTGGTTGCGAAGTCAGGCTGCGTCATCCCAGTTCGGTGTGCAGTTAAGTTTTCACAGCGATGCAGGCTGTGCACCGTTTCTGGCAGGCTGTGCATTGATTTTCACTGCACAAGGAGTTCTTCTTACAGAGATGTAGTCTTTTTGGTCATGAGACTTCAGGGAACAGGAGGCAAGCTCTATCCAAGCCTTTGGAGCACAGCCAGAGAGCAACAAGGCAGCAGGGCAACAGCAAGGCAGCAGTCCTTCACAGAAAGCAGTCAAATGAGTCCTTTGGGCAACCAGGCAGTTCCTCCTGGCAGGTTGCAGGCCCTGGTCCAGATTTTCTTCTCCAGGAAGTGTCTGAATTGGTAGGGCAGAGGCCCCGTTTAAATACCCAAATGTGCCTTTGAAGTGGGGGAGACTTCAAAGAGTTGCTTAGAAGTGCACAAGGTCCCCTTTTTGTACAGGTCCATCTGCCAGGGTACCTGTAGGGGGTTTGGCAGTCCATTGTGTGAGGGCAGACAACTATCCCTTGAAATGTATGTGTCAGACCCCTCCACCCTTCCAGCCCATTAAGACCCATTCAGTATGCAGATGAGGGCAGGTGTGACTGAGTACCCTGTTTTTGTGGTTGTCTGAGTGAAATCACAAAGGAGCTGTCAACCAGCCCAACCCAGAAGTGGATTGGAGACAGGCTTTAAGGCACAGATGGATTTTAAGTGCAGAGAAAATCTCACTTTCTAAAAGGGGCATTTCTAAAATAGTAATATTAAATCCAACCTCACCAATAGGTAGGATTTTCTATTATGATTCTGGCCATACTAAACATGACCTGTTTACCCCTTTCTGATCAGAATCTACCACTCAAACATTATATGAGGGTAGCCCTAGTGTCAGCCTATTAAAGGAGCAGGCCTCATGGTAGTGGACTTTTTTAGGAGTTTTCCACTACTGGGACATATAAAACATACAAGTATATGTCCTGCCTTTTACCTACATTGCACCCTGCCCTATGGGTTACCTAGGGCCTACCTTAAGGGTGAAATCTATGTGGAAAAAGGGGAGTTTAAGGCTTGACAACTACTTTTAAATGCCAAGTTGAAGTGGCAGTGAAAGTGCACACACAGGCCTTGCAATGGCAGGCCTGAAACATGGTTAGGGGGCTACTTATGTGGATGGCACAATCAGTGCTGCAGACACACTAGTAGCATGTAATTTACAGGCACTGGGCACATGCAGTGCATTTTACTAGGGACTTACAAGTAAATTAAATATGCCAATTGGGTATGAGCCAATGTTACTATGTTTTTAGGGAGAGAGAACATGCAGTTTAGCACTGGTTAGCAGTAGTAAAGTGACCAGAGTCCTAAAGCCACAAAACATGAGGTCAGAAAAAGAGAAGGAGGATGGCAAAAGGTTTGGGGCTGACCCTGCAGAGGGGCCATTTCTAACACGTTCGCTATGGAAGCACTAGACTTATACCTCCAGACAGTGGACCATTCTTAGCCTTCATTTACACTTCATATCAATAATTTCTATTGACTACCAGATGAAAATACATTTCTTACTATGTTCCGAGCAGACCCGCCCTACTTCACCAGAGAACGCAAATCACTCCCCTCTACTTACCCCTTCTTCCCCATATATTCTTTTGATCATTTAGCACCTTATTTTCCCATCCTCTCTATCTGTTCTTTGTCCATACACACTGGGTACAGACAGGCCATCAGATCTCACACCCAAAGCAACCCACGTGTGGCTCTCTACCACAATAGTACAGTCCACCCAACACACAAAACAATTGTACCTTTAGAAATTGTTACCATATCTATACTATACCTTATATGTTTGACTGTGGTTCTGTTCTTTGACTCAGCAAGTCACCACATGGTGATGTAGGCTGCACCCTGTTATGTACATTAACCACCTTATCTGTGTCTGACTACTATCCTTTTTTTCAATAAAATTTTTCAACAAAAACAAAAGCTTGACTGCTTTTTGCGCCAAGATACCTAGAGTTCAGCACATGTCAATTTAGTGACTGTTTGTGGTTCACTCTACCAGGAATTGCAGGTTTTGCTTGACCAGGACTCACACCCCAGCCAAACAACAACCCAATTTCTCACTGGTTTGATTAGGCTGCACCTGATTTTCTTGGTGCAAAACGTCAAAATATATTTGTATGTCTTTTAGTATCCTCTCAATACATTGGAAAATATCTACCCCATGACTTAATTGTACTCAATAGAATGCAATGATAAGAAAGTGTAGGTATCTGGGGTGCGATAGATATCCCTGTTACATTTACGTTTAAATATATTACCTGCTTGCACAACCTAAAGATCTGGTTATTCACAAAGTAATTCATGGACCTTGTTAGACTTTTCATCATTGGTGTGGTCTCCCTTAACTTTTTGCCTCTGTTCCCCAGGTTGTTGATATGTGCTGGACTCTGATTTTACTGTCTTTGTTACTCTGGGCACTTTACCACTGCTAACCAGTGCTAAAGTGCAAGGGCTCCTTTACAAAATGTGTATGTAATTGGTTTGTCAATGATTGGCATATTTGATTTACTAGTAAGTCCCTAGTAAATCAAATGCTACTAGTGGGCCTGCAGCACTGGTTGGGCCATCCACATACGTAGCTCTGTAATCATGTCTCAGACCTGCCACTGCAGTGTCTGTGTGTGCAGTTTTAACTGTAAATTTGACTTGCCAAGTGTACCCACTTTCCAGGCCTAAACCTTTTCTTTTCTTACATGTAAGACACCCCTAAGGTAGGCCCTAGGTAGCCCCAAGGACAGGGTGCAGTGTATGGTTAAGGTAGGACATATAATAATGTGTTTTATATGTCCTAGCAGTGAAATATTGCTAAATTCGTTTTTCACTGTTGCAAGGCCTGTCCCTCTCATAGGTTAACATAGGGGATACCTTTAAATCTGATTAAAGTGTACATTCCCTTTGGGAGCGAATGGACATGTGGAGTTTAAGGTCTCTGAGCTCACAATTAAATAGACCTAAACTATCACAGAAAAAAGATCTATGGAGCCCCTACATCACACAACAGAAAGTAAGATAAACAGTGTAAATTTGTTTTGTTCTGCCTTTCAGCACTTTCAATTTGAAATTTCAGGAAAGTGAGAGGGTCCTTGCTCGTTAATCTGGGTTACAAGTGCAAATGACATGATTTAGGGCTTTGAGGCATCCACAAAATGTTGCATAGCAGCTGCAAATCAATATACTATTGTCTAGCAATATGCAACAAATGTGCACAAGTATGAAATGGTAGACCCCCCATGCATATGCTGTGAAGTGGGCTTTACTAGGAATGGTTTGTCTTGAAGATCTGTGAATGCCAACAAACTAATGACTTTGTGGGCGTTCACAACCTCCTATGTGGCCCCTTTCACACCCTAGAAGCAGAGTGTTACTGTAATAAAGGGGTTGAGTTCTCCTTCTTCCGGGGTGAGGTAGTGGATCACCAAACTTGGTGTGGGTCTAGGTGGTGTTTTTTTCATTGGAAAACTATTCCCCGTGGACAAAAAAAATTTCATTTGCATATTGTACTGCCTTTAACCGGTGCGTTATTGTACATTTTGCACAATTCAACATGGGGAAATAGCATCCTTCAAAAAAAACTCACCATTCGTTGGTACGCTTGAAAAGCTGGGACTGGTGCACCTTTCCAGACGTTCAAATGTGAGTCTTGTGAATAATGGAACATTATACATCTACATTCGTGAAGAGCAGTACTTTTACAAGTGCAGAATTTGTGAATCATCACCAGACAATCGTTACCAGTAGGTGCAAGGTCCTATATATGAGTGTTCAAAGTAACTCTCACCGTAGCTAGAGGATCTAATTTAGTATTTGATATCTGGAATGGAATTTCGTTCTGAAATTACTAATTATTTTTGTAATTTTACATACCTTTCTTTCTTCTTTTTATTCTGAATTTGTTCTTACATTTCTCTGCATTTACCTTATCAGCAGTGCTATTGTGTATTTGTTTATAAAAAAAGGAATTTGTGTTGTTTTAAGATCCATTAACTTCTGTCTGTTCTTTCCTATTATCCTGCAGTGCTTTTTCCAATACTGGATCTGAAAAAACATTTTACACCATGTCCAAACACTAAGCCATACCTGACTGTAGAAATCCCAATGTATTTTCTATTTATTTTATCTGAGGTTGAGATATTTTTATTTTGAAGATGAGTGTATTATTATTTAATGCCCCAATTTTAAAATTGCAGCTTTGCTCTCAACGTTTTCCTTTTCAAACGTCCTAACTTTGCTCTGGCTTTAACCACTGCATTTATTTTGTTAGACCGGGTTTACTTTTTTGTAAAATTCATTAAAAAACAGTAAATGCCTCTAAGCAGTGATTAATTAATTATTTGTTTTGCTGCACTTTTCAGCATGGAAAGTAAAATGGTGTGACTAGATGCCATAACACTAGAAAATTAGGGGCTTTCGGACATCAGGAGAGAAATAGGACTAAAGTGGCATATGTGGATTGCAAGATAGCAAAAGTTATATTTCGGCGTTAAACTGTCAGTTCAGATGGAAGCGAGATGGAGAGCAACACGGCCCTCAGTTTTCACACCACTTAATATCTACACAACTTATTGCCGAACATTTTTTGTTACGCTGCACCTAACACTTGCTTAGAGCTAGCTCTTTCCTTTCTTTTAGGTCTGCCGTAAAATATTAATGTTGTGGTTATGTTATCACGATATATAGGTTGCACCATCAACTTATTGTTAGAATCCAGTGAGACAGGAATCTTGCTACGTGAGTGGGAACGCGAAACCTGCACCTGATGGAGGAGACACTGAGCCGGCTATAATGGTGGATGGAAGTGTGGTCATATCAGAGTACAGTAGTACACCACTGGTAGGGTCAGCTCTGGCAGTTTATATTGGGCACTTGCTTTGTTGGTATCTTTTCGTGTAGATCACTAGCAATGCATTTGAGAACGTTCTGCCAGAGAATACGCAGACGAGACAACATTTCAGGAGGGCCCGTAGCAGAACAGGGGTTGTTGTGGTGAGTTATAAACTAGTATAAACTTAATTTTGTTGATGCCTAATTAAACAAAACAGAACCCTATTTGAATACAAATTTGTGACACAAACAGTCTCCATGATTGTAGATGGGGGACCCCAGGACCCAGAGACAAAGTCTGTATAGTGCACCAGTCAGTACATTGGCAAATATATCGTATGTAGGGAAGTTCAGAGCAGAGAAGTAGCCAGAGGAGACTCCTAATGTAAGGCACCCTGATACTTTCGAGATAAAGACCCTTCAGTGACAGAAAGCTGTTATCACCATTAGACTTTTCTATCCACCACCAGTAGCAAAGAAAGGCCATTTAGTGCAATGCCACTCGGTTTGATAAATTGCTAAGCAGGAATCAGCAAAACAAAGCACACTGTACACAAAGGTACAACTGGAAATTAAAATGTTATGCAAGACTGGAAAAACGACCCCATCAGCTCGATCATTTTTTAAAATGACTAGAACAGCCTTTCACGTACAAAATATATCAGGACAAGAAATGTCTATGAACACCTGTGAGCTGGCCTTCGAGTATACGATCAATACGCAACCAGTATCTACCTTGCCACAGAATGCAGCTGATACAGTATCACATTCTGCTTCCTCAATAGGTTTTGAGCAAGCCTTTCTTTCCCCTTTTTCTCTGACTAGATCTAGACCTAAGTCATGGCTAAAACAGCAATAGCATCTCCATCTGCAGTGTCCCAAGAGACTTGTACTATTTACACCACTATTATCACTATCACTATCATAAATAGTTGTGCAAACTTGGCGGTTGACATAGACAATGGAAGGGGGTCAGCCCATGGGAATTTCAGTGTTAGAACATTGTAGAGAAGGAAATGCAAATCAAATCACACCTACAAATCTATTAGGAGAATTGTCCAAGGATATTGAAAGTGAAAGGGAAGAGGTAAAACAGAGTAACTTTGCAGACCAATTAATACATCCTTCTTGTCAGGATTTGGTGCACATGTTTGAGATCTCAGAGGATCTGGAAGTCTAACTCAGAGAACTAAAGTACTGCTGTCAACTGGTTGTGGTAGACTGGGACCTAGGCATGATGTGAGGCTTACCACATTTTAGCATGGATCGAACACAGGGACCAAGTTCGAACTGATAGGAGGATTTATCTTGGGACTTATTCTTAAAAATATCTAAATTCTTCAGCGGGCTGTGGCAGCAGGATGTAGACATACAGGCTCCATAATGTCAGATAGTCATCAGATGAGGTCCAGTTGAATCAGTTAGGCTCTGGTAGCTAGGAAAAACCTCTTACTGGTCGGGCACTTTTGGTACCTTCACCTGGTAAATATTTCTTTGCTCGCACTTAATCACTTTTTTGGAGCTGGGTTCTCTTACTAGGGCTAGGCTGCAGGTTGTAGCTAAAGCAGGCTACATGAGCCAGGATATCATCTCCACCATGTCCCACTGCAGAGGATTTGCAGTCAAGAAAAAAGCTTCAAACAGAAGAAACATAAATCTGCAGCCAGTGGAATCACACCTTGGTCAGATTAGTTTGACAGGTTTGTCTTTGTCCTCCAGAGGTTTCGTGAGGCCTTAGGAGCCAGAAAGTTTCAAAGTTCCAGGTTTTTAGGGGATCAGGACTCACTCCAACAAAAGCCACCAACAGGGTCTAGATCCGGTCCAGTTGCAACTGATCAGCTGTGAATCTTCAGAAAAGGCCTCATGTCACTTGTGTGTGTCCCTGTAGCTTGAACAGAAGCTCAGCCTTATAGCGCTTAGACGCCAATCTAGGGAGGGTACTGGGGATGCCATATTTATACCAGGCACCAGTGTACTGGTGGGGGTAAATCTTGGCTACTGCCTAACTAATGGGGTAAAAGTTTGCAGTGGGCACCCTACACACTTTTGCAACATTCTGTGTGTGCCCTGCTGCAACTATTCCCACAGTGCCTCCTTCACCTAAATCCAAGATGGTGAAACTCTTCTCCTCTTGTACAGTCATAGTGCTCTCATCAGAGGTGTGGCTAGGGGAATAACCACCCCCTCCAATGTAGTAACTCCCAGCAAGGAACAGTGCCTGAATAGGGGAATAAAAGAAGGGGCCAAGTGTTATCTGACATCTGCCTTTAACAGGGGAGGCCACTTTGAAGTACATTAAGTTCCTGGTACAGCCCAAATGGTTATCCTATCTAGAGGAACAGATAACGCTTCCCCATACCCAGGCCTTTGACTCTGCTGTGGGTGCAGTTTTGACACCTCATTCATTGCTTGAGCAGTTAGACAGCTGCAGCTAGAGGCTAATGCAAATTAGCCTTCACAGTCTTTAAGCAGAGAAAAGTTCACATTTTACTATTAAAAATAATTTAAACAAATATTACAAGGAATTCAAGAGTGATATTTCTAGTGCTACCCTAGCCGAAGATAGCATTATTAAATGTAATAGTGCATAACAGTGTTGCGCTATAGAACACAGGAAGGACATGTTTAAGGTTGACTTTTTACATGTTTTTTTTAAAAAAACTATGCACCTTGCTTTTTGAGCTAAAAGGTCTACTTGGGGTGACTTCTTAATATTTAAAAGGAAGGCTTAAACCTGTCAAAAGGGTTTAGTTTTTCTGGTTGAATTGCAGTTTTTTAACTGTCCCAGGACGGCTGCAATAGTAGGCCTGAAGCCATGCTTACATTGCCACTGTAGTGGGTGGCACACCAGGTGCTGCAGTACACTAGGGAAATTTAACTAACAGTCCCGGGGTACGCCATGTACAATATACAGTAGGGACTTGCAAGTTACTTAGATAGGTCAAAATGGTATTTTACTGATTTGATAAGCCAATTCTAGATACTGAATATATATTTGCATATTTCTCTGTTCTCTCCATGTATCAATAATTCTTCTATACTACTGTAAACAAACGGAACCAGAATATTGGCAGGAAAATTATGTCAGGTGGAGCAGGAGAGTGAGGGATGTTTGCTGTTGCAGCCAAAGCCTAAAGTGGTTTTATTGCTTATTTTTTCCAGCTAGTAAAATTAGATCCACTATTCCTAAACCTTGGAACATAGGGTGCAAAAACAGCAGGCAAGTTGTAATCCACTGGGCTGGAACTTCACCCCTTGATTATCATCACCCTGAGGTGCAATGAGGCCTTAAAGGTGCTTTTTGTCAGAGGGCTTTATCCATTGCATTGTTTAAGTGGCAATTACACTTTGCTTACACCCACCATAGAACAAGGCATTGTAGCATCGAATCGGACCACTTTACCCACTCGCTTCTTCTCTTAGAGTGACTGCACACAGCCTGTGCGCATACTTTGCTTCTGCCCAAACATCTACCCAAAAAAGCTGGGTTGAAGTGTGTTTATTATTTTATTTATGTTGTGTATAACCTTTAATATTAACTTTAACTTATATTAGCGACTTGTTTCATCTGAAATTCGGATGCCTACTTAAACGTTGGTTTATTTTCCGCCTCCGTTTTAGAGAAGATAAAAGATTCAAGTAATATTGTAGTTTCATGAGTGTTGCTGCTCAGTAATGGGATGATTCATTCTTGCATCCTTCACAAATGTATATAATTATAAAACGCATTGCACAAAGAAAGACTAGTAGTTTAAAAATATCACCAGCAAAATGGTCAAACGAGTACGTGGTAGCCATGTTCAGGTTTTATATTTTTTTCTTTTTCTGCCATATGCCTGCAATAAAAAAAAAAATGAAAAAAAAAATCGCACAATTTAAGGCCAGACCTATTGACTTTGCCAATTCTTGTTTTCCGTTTGCTACTAATTACGATTTTGTACAACAAATTCAAATATTACAAACCGATTTTATTGTTAGTAAATTAACTTAAGTCTGACACAAATTTACTTACTCAATACGTCAAAAACCTCTAAGTCAAATGCCATCCACGCAAAACGGTTCAATTGACACAACCATATTTCGTTCACAAAGGCGCTCTTTTTATTTACACTCACTGCAACCATAAAACGGTGGGATATGACTGTGAGACATTTCCAGGACTCGAATTATCCCTGAAGCCAACTGACAACTCCTAGAACTGCGGAATGTGTTCTTTGAACTGTGGAAACGCCGCCAGACTTTTGTGAATTACTGAAAACAACTGCCAAGCGTAATTATTTATCAGAGGTAATGTCAAGGATCTGCGACATCATCTTTCACAGCTTCGGAAACAGGGAAATGCAAACTGGCTTTAAGAAGTTGATTTCTCAATTCGGCAATTCATCAATGAGTGTGTTCTAAATTTTAAAGCCAGTTTTTTTTTCCTGAAAAGAAAACATGCTTCCATTGTATTCATTTTGAACATAAACATATTTCAGTTAAGTTGAATTTCATAAGAGCACACATAATATCAATGAGAAACACGAGCAATGCAATGAACAACATATAGTGAGGGTCTACCAATCTATTCAATAAGCTGCAGATAAAGAGACTGCACATTATTTTGCACTGAGTTCTTCTTTTTTTAGCAAAGATATAATCTCAACGAAATAACTACGACAAATTGGTGGAAGCGTAGGAGACAACCTGTCCTTATTAATGTCACTATTTTCATTTGCTATTTTATAGTGGGGTGTGCTAATATGCCTTGTCTATTTACAATGACAATGTTAATAGTAGGCAAGCTATATCAAAGGGCAAGGTTAAAAATGTAACAAAAACAAATATTAAAAGTCCTAATTAAACAGAACACTCATCTTCCAATCATCCTAATTTAGTGGCCTATTCACAAACTGAAATTTGAATTATTTTAGGCATGTGCAGAGACCAGCTCCTCGATTATCTTTTCTATGGCGAGATCTCTGCAATTTGTGTGGCCATCTCCACATAGATAGGTCAACAATTTAGTAGTAAATGTCTAAGGGACAGGGGAGTGGCTGGTAAATGCAGAATGTGCTGTAAAAAATGGAGGGGTGTAGGGTTCCAAAGCAGTAATAAATGTATGCCATGTTAGCCTTGATGTAAGTCCAGCACCACATTCTGACTCTTTCAGCTACTAAAAAGCTTTCATGTAGAAAATTATAGCGGATTATGCTTAAAATAACACTTCAATGGAAAAAAGATAAATAAAACAATATTACATGGTTAACCCTTGTTATTGGATGTTTGACTGTGGGTTCAAAGGTCATATGTCTGAGAAAGAGGTATTAACTGTTAATTATGTGCCATATTTCACTGTGCTGGATTCATTTGCACTTGTGGCCCTGCCATGCAGCCATGCACAATCTTGCCATCAATGATGTCATTTCAAATGTTGCAGTGATGGTATCAATGATGTCATTGAGTATCGCATGAGAAATGTAATGTGTGTGACATTTAGCAGTGCATGTAGAAGGCGTGAGTTATAGTTACCTTAGGGCATGAGTTATCGATACTAGAAATAACCATAACTGGTGAATTTCAGTGTTTTTTAGCTTTGAATGTTACATTGTCACTAAATTTTCATGTAACTATAACATAACTTTAACCTTTATTTTCTGCTGTAAGGTTCTAGGGTTTTAAAAAAAATAATAATAATATTTTGTTACCATACATAAAGCCAAGTCTTGCTGTGCAAAGCTGAAGTCCAGGCCCTGCATTCAACCCCAGAGAGCAGCCAATCCCATGCTGGTCACCAGTATGGCATGGTTGGAGCTGGCAATTTTGTTTTCAAAAATATTATGGAAAGACACTCTGCCCCCTCTCTGGTCGTTCAGGGCCTGGGAACCCCACCCCCAGGAGCCATTTTATTTAATGAATTAGACGGGGATGTGCAATTCCATCCCTATCCTGGTACATTAGTTTAATTTAATGGAGGGTGTGCACAGGCCCCTCAACAAACAATAGGGCTTGAATAAATATTAAAAGGAGAGAAGGTGTGTGACCCTATCTCCTAGTCAATATTGGCCCCAGGGACTCCATCCCCTGGGGTCGTTTTTTATTTTAAGGGGAGAGGGCACGTGACCCCCTCCTCATCCAATATTAGCACTGGGGGACACCATGCTTCAGGGCCTTTCCCTAAAAAAAGTGATCAGGGCACGGAGCCACCCTCCCTGAGCCTCATTGAAGCCCAGGGACTGATATTAAATTATTTGGGAGGGGGAATGCAACCCCACTTCAAGAACCTTAAAAAGCCCAGGGACCCCCTCCCCCAGGGCCTAAATTCTAAATATTAGTGGAGGGGGCTTGCATCCTAACTCCCTGATCATCTATGGGCCCTGGGGACCCCCTCCCCAGAACCTTTTCTCTTTGTGTTTTTTTAGGTCAGGGGCCATATAGCCCTCCTCCTAGACCACTATTGCCCCAGGGACGACATCCCCAGGGCCTTCAATTAAAAAAAAGATGAAAGAGCACGCAGCCTCCCTCTCTGAGCTTTTAGTGGCCCTGGAACACCATCCCCCAGGGCCTTTTATATGGTAAGTGAGTGCCCCAGAGCCCACCTAGGGCACCCATGAAACATAAAGTTTGGAGTTGTGGGGGGAGCTCCTGGGTCTCTGTAACCCCAGCCAGCTCCCTGCATGGGAGCTGGCTTTACCCCCACCTGCCAGGAGCAACTGTTGTGTATTTTCAAAGCTCCCACCGGGTAGGAGCACACTTGCTTTCCCTGCCCTCGCTACCACATGTAGGTAAAGCTACTGTGCCCTGGGTTTGGCTCTCTGGAGCACAGCAAAAGTCTCAGCACTGGGAACGTGGATCCCTGGGGACTTTTCAATCAACTAATCACTCAATCAATTAAATCAATCAGTATTTGTATAGTGCAAAACTTTCACCCCTAGGGGTGTCTGGGCACTGAAGGAGCCATGTCTCTGATGAAAAGCCAGGTCTTAAGTCTGAAGTCTGTCAGGGAGGGTGCTGCAGGTCGTTGCAGATTTTACTGGCAATGTGGCAGAAGTAGTGGCCCTCAAAGCGGCTGTGATGGATGCAGGGTGTGTATGCAATGGCGGGTGAGGAGGAGTGCAGGTGTCGCGTGGGTTGATGAAAGTTCATTTGAAGGTTGATGTTGGAAGGCCCTTGATTGTGTGGAGCTCTGTACATGTGTTTGAGTAGTTTGAACTGGTATCTCTTCTCTTTTTAATGCTTGTGGAGGGGAATACATGCCCCCTCCTCAGTAATTAGTGTTTACCCCCAAGGGATCGAGCCCTAGGGCCCATTTCTTGACTCAGGGAGGGGATTCTATACAAATAATTCAGTAAAATAAGGCTGAAGGCTTATTTCCTGTATAAGGTTATGTAACTCTGAGGTGACTTGCAATATCCTTATCATGTACATCAGGGGGTACTTGATCCCATATAATACATGGCCATACTGCCCATCTTTCTCGCAAACCCCTTAAAACCTTAGTGCCTACCTCTTACATATGAAAGACCAAGCATGTTTGCAAACATGGAGAATGCAAATAAAACCTCCATTGCAAAATTAAACAGATCAAAAACAAGTCAATCAAAGTCAGTTAAAAAAAAAAGCTGCACTAGCTTGGAATGTGTAGTAGTATGCAGAAAGATTGTAGCTTTTCTCTATCTAATGAGTGCAAAAAATAAACATGTTCTCTCTGCTTGTATTTTAAGCTAACAAACAGAGCAGAAGACAGAACAGGAAAGTCTGTTTTCATTGCTGCACACAGGGTAACTCTTTAGCAAAAGATTTATAACATGTTCAATACCGCTACACAGCTATTCTGTGTCAGAAGCACACGCACTTTGTAAAATTGTACAGCCATTAGCTGGACACAGATCAGTTAAAATTAGGTAGAAAAGTAATATGGCAGTTTCCCACCACTAGGTAAATTATAAAACAAACTAGCACCCTCATTTATAATCAGTGATGTCATCAATGATGCCATAGAACATGTCATGAGTGATGAAATATATGAGGTCATAAGCAGTACATGGCGGGGTGAAAGTTATAGTTAACTTTGCTACCTATAGCTGGTGAATTTCTTTTTTTTTTTTAGTTCAAAATGTTATCACATACTCACCTAACTATAAATCTTCTTTAATCTTGATTTTTTTCAGTGAATTTCCAAGTTAAAAAATAAAAAAAAAAGATCTTTTTATCACACCTAACTATAACATCACTTTAACCTTTGATTTTTTAGTGAATGTCTACTTTTGGTTACGTAAAGTAATATTCTATTACCATATATAAAGCCAACTACCCACTGTGCATGGCGTTCGGCTGCGTGTAGTGTGGGGTTGGCCACAGGGCCTTATGTTTTTGAAGGAGAGGGGGGCCGTATGGCCCCCTTCCTGAACCTATTAGGCCCTGGGTCCCTTTTGGAGGGATGAGCAGAAATATGGCTTTGGAGGCTTCTCAGTTTTATGAACAATTAATTTTATTTAAGACACAAACAAGAGGTAAATTGGTATACTTTCAGGGAAGGTTTGTTAGAAAGAAAAAGGTCTGCTATCTTTGGGTTTCCAGTTGTCATTAGGGTGAAACTTCCAATTACTGGTAGTAGCTCAGACATCTTTGCATCCTCTTCTTTCACTAGGTATTGTAGTGAATCCTAGTTCGTTTTAATGGGATAACAAGAGTTAGCTTAGCCTTTGGCTTGTAGACTCGTGCCCCCGTCACCTAGTGACTTTTAACCTACTTAGCTTGCTCTGTCTTAGCCCATTTAATTATTTATTTCTTCTAAGATGGCTGGCTTGTTTATAGTTAGGCCACTTGTTATGAGTTCCATTATCAGTGTCACCACGACAAGGCGTCAAGATCAAGCACCAAAGACAAACAAACAGTAGGTGTTCACACTTAGGGATTTTCCCTCTCTATACTTTCGAGGGATTGTTGATATTAATTGCCGTCCCAAGCATGCCTGTTATCTATTGTTTAGGAATACACCTACGTCAGGGGACCTTGTAGATCTGTATAAATACATCACACTTTAGACAGATAATCAGAGGGATTCTGACCAGAGGGCATCGCCACCATCGCTGTTACCGATGCTGCAGTCATCTTGACGCTGACCCAGTCTTCGTGTCCCTGCGGAGTCTTAGATAGAGACCTCATTCCAAGGTAACAAGGGTTGGGGGCTCCTCTCATGGACACGGCATTGGCAGATTAGGTTTAACAAACCCAGCTCTCCTTTAGGTAGGAGGTTAGGCCTATTCACATTAGGGTATTAGGGCATATTCCATCTCACATATCTTTTTCATGTATTGCAAAATGGTGGGGGTCTTCGTAACAATGACTCTCGTCTTCACAATGCCAATACTTGCTATATTCATTATCCTAATCTTTGCAGTCCATGCAACTTATCACAAATTGTAGTTATGTTAAATAAAAACTATTATAACTTCACTGCATCTGTGTCATTGCCTGTGTTTGTATGAGACATAATATATCTGTGAGAAAAGGGTAATCTCCGTTTAACCACGACATTCCCTGAGATATCTTATTTTCGAGTCCATGCGTAAAAAGGCTGCCATAAATCACCTTTTACTATTGTGTTTCTGGTGAGGTGCTGCTAGTGAGCCGGTAAGGTTGGGACAACAGTTGCGACTTGTTGTAGGAAAGACGCAGTCACCTACAAACAAAAGTACTGTCATCCTTAAACCAGCAGTCTTGCTCAGAGCAAGAGTCCAAACTACGACATGGCGCCACCAACGATGGTGTTTAGGCACTAATTTACGGATGCCCTGACTATCACTGTCTCACAGACAAACAGGTACCGTAATTACCATTTAACGGAGATGTCCGTGGTCTTTGGGAGAATCCTCCTTGGCTGAAAAGGTAACGCCTAATTAAGCTGTAGGTTGTTCGAGCTCTAACTCATAAAAGGAAAGAACTTCCCCTATCTGGTGTTCCGTTTCTCTAAACAGCTATGGCTGATACCATAGACATTCCTGAAAATGCTAGACATGCACTAACACAACATTTATTAAAGCATGGCCTTACAGATGAGGGCGGGGATGTTACTCTGATAATAGAAGCTACTGAAGCATACCAAACAGAAACATTTTACTGTTGGGTCACCTTTCCTGAGGTTGACCAAAGAACGCACACATTTCAGTTGCGAACGTACCTTTACGGTACAAAACATACCAGTATCATGAAATATCACTCACATACCAGGAGCATCAGAACTGGTTTGAAGGCGCCCTACCACATGTACTACGAAGATTGAGGTTAGGTCCTACCTGGCCTATGTTCGCCACATATACGCCTCACCCAGGCATACAGAATATGCCAATAGCTGATTTACGAATTTTATATAATGAATTAGTGGCATTGTATAGACGATTAGTTCAGTTCGTAATGCGAACATTGAACACAACACCAGCGCGTCCAGCACAGCCAGTAGCTGGTGGTTATCAATTGGCTACTGGGATTAATCCACAAACAATGCATACTATTATGGATAAAGTGCCCACCGAACGGGAAAAAATACCGTTCTGGATTTCCCAGAAAACGAATCAGCTGGAAGCTGTGTTTCCCCATACGGGACCACAGGAAAAACATAAATTGCTCACTATGTGCTTGCCTTTTGGGATGGTTCCCTCGGTGGATGACTGTGCCACATGGGTTACAGTCTTCGCTGCCATATATACTACCACACATGGTACCCCAACACTTGCCAATTTGCTGGAAGTGTTAAAAAAAATACAAAATGAGCATGGGGCTGCACCAGCCCTGGATCTGGGGATGAAATTAATGCGTAACTTTGACGCCGTATCCTCAATAATACTGAGTAATATTAAAGGGGAAGCAGTAGCACTGGCAATTCGCCAGCGTCTCCGGGAAACTCCAAACCAGGAACAAGAGAGACAGCTACCTAAAATAATTTCCGATACCTATACTAGTATAGGACGGGATAGTTTGGGAGCCAAACCTAAAAAATTGGAGTTACAAGGTACCGCCCATAAGGAGGGTACAAAGCAGGCACAAGAGGGCTCTAAGAAGCGCTGGGACAAACAAAAAGATTTCAAAGAAAGAAGAAATAAGAGAGCTGATTCTCCACATCCGGAGAACTCCAAAAGGAGATATAATCTCAGAAATAGGGAGAACATTAAAACTCCTGACAGATATACTGATTCACGTTCCTCTCGTTCCTTTCATGATGCACCGGATAGATGTAGCGAGAGAGGGGGCCGTCAAGATCGACGTCCGGAATACGTGAAAGAAAAGAAAGATTCACAACAGTCTACCACTAAAAAAGAAGAAAAGACTCCTCAGCAAAAAACACAATTTAAAAAGAAGAAGGTGGCAGCACTGACGGTTAAAAATGCCAGTAATATTAAGAACGCTGTTGAGGAACAAGAAGTGGGCAGTGACTCTGTTTGACAGCGCGGCAGTGGTCACAATATGTCGCCAGAGTCTGAAAGATCATCTGGATGCGACAGCAACTAACGATTACATACTGGTTGAAACAGCGGATGACCGCGTTCTTCCCCCCGATAGGGTTTATGATTTAAAAAGTCTGATAGAGGGAGATGTGAAGAGCACTATTAGTGTAATATTTTGGGATGAACTTACTAGTGATATCCTATTGGCCGAGAGAGACTGGCCACCTGAACACATCCGTACGCTCCCGCAAGGGGAAGATGTCATTTTGCCTTCTTTCTCCGATCTTGTTCCGGAAGCAGCAAAAGGAGCCTATGCTGCTGAATGGGCTTTAGCGCAGGCACCTGCACTATACCGCAATCATGTAGGTTGGGACAAGGAGTCTCCTTGTCATGTTATTCCCGTTAGGTCTACACCCCAACCGCAGCCACAATACCCTGTTAAACATGAAGCGAAAGCTCCGGTAAAGGAGATCCTATCACAACTTGAGTACCAGAGAGTAATTGAGCACGGTACGTCTGCAATGAATAATCCATTATTCCCAGTTGCAAAGCCAGATCATTCATATAGAATAGTAGTTGATTATAGACACTCAAATAGTCATACACGGACGTATGCTATACAAAATTCACACAGCACAGCACTGATAAACAATATAGTGCATAAAAAATATAAAACTACATTAGATATATCTAATGGCTTTTTCTGACAGAATTTAGCACATGAAAGTAGGGACCTAAGTGCATTTTCATTTGGTTCTCAGAAACGCTTTTGTCGTTTACCTCAAGGCTAAAAAATAGCCCAGGCCTGTTTTCAGCCCGTGTAACATCAATATTACATGATATTGATTCCGAAGCATTGTCCTATGTGGATGACATATATCTCACAGATGACGTCCTCGACATTCATCTTGCGAGGGTCGATCGGATCATTTTAGGGTTTGCAGGCCTGGGTTATAAATTCAGTTTTAAGAAAAGCAAGATAGCCTTTCTTAGTGTTTTATTCCTGGGATATGAGCTATCAAATGAGGGGAAGAGCCTGGCCCGCACTTTCTAGAGAAGTGTGCTCAACTACAGCCTCCAAACACACTTAAGAAATTGCAGTCATTACTGGGTTTCTTCAATTTTGGCAGAACATATATTCCAGATTATGCAGAACGCATAAAGCCACTTTATGACTTGGTTCAGCCCAATTTTTCTAACAGACGCTGGATGATTGAACACACACACATCCTTAGGGACATGCAACAGGACATGCTAGAAGCTAAACACTTACACACACGTGACAATAAAACAAATTTGGTCATCAGAATAATTGCTTGTGCCCTTGGATTTACTTATGTTTCCTTTAATGAGGATGACATGATACCGATAGCATATAAATTACATTTATATTCAAATGCTGAACAACGTTTTGCTCCTATAGAAAAGATTATGACAGCAGTTCAGATGGCCATCATAAAAGAGAGGCCACTTGCCCAGGGGAAACGCATTATTGTTGTCTCCCCGGTGCCGGCCCTAGAGGCTGTCACTAAAGCAAGCGTTCCGAACGCTAAGGCATTACATCCACGTTGGATTCAATGGGCAACGTCTCTGACCGCCACTGATGTTGATTATATATTCGATCCAAGACTTCAAACACAAGAATTTCTCCAGTATGAGCAAGAGTACCCCGCTCCTCTGAATATTTTGCCACTAGACAGTTATAATACTATCATATATACTGACGGATCAGCACAACCAGCTGTAGGTACTAAACATCAATACTCGGCAGCTTGCGCAGCCGTGTGCGGGGTGATGGAAAATTTAATTTTCCACCCTCACAATACCTACACGCAGACCTTAGGGGACTGCACGGCACAGTTGGCTGAGCTTAAAGCTCTTATTCTAGCGCTCGAACATACTGAGACAGGAAGCCAGACTTTGATAGTCTGTGACTCATATTACTGTGTCCAGTCATACAATGAATATCTCAATAGAGATTCAAAGGGGAACACCATTAAACACAAAACATTGTGGGGGAGGGTGGCTGATCTTAAGGATAAGCTACTGTGTGTCCATGTAGTTCATACATTAGGACACCAACGTGTAGGAATACACGTTGCTGGGTTGCTGGTAATACATTGGCTGATGAATCAGCCAAAGCATTAGTAGCTACGGCTTCGGTGGCTGCAGTGACTCATTCTCGGACGAGACTGGATAATGAAATACTAATTGCCGTTAAAACTTCGGCTACAGGCAAGCCCCTTCCGAAAGGATATCCCTCAAATTATACTTACCATATCAGTGCACAGAATGTTGCTTATACAAAGATTCCTGGGGTTGGAGATCGAGTCATCCCCAATGAAGACCAGAGATTAGCGCTGATTACAGCAGCACATGAGGGTGTTGCTTCTACAGATGCTGGTATACAGGCCACGATGACAATTCTGCAGCAACGCTACTGCTGGCCTGGTCTATGCAGATGAACTAAGCAGTATGTCCTTTGCTGTGACATTTGCCAGCAGATTAAGGGTTCTAATATCAAACGCCCTCCGCAGACATCCCTCTTGGTGTCTGACAAGCCACTCCAGTGTGTGTACCTGGACCATTGTGGTCCCTTACAGCCTGATGGTGCATACAAATACATTTTAGTGGCTGTGGATTCCTGTTCTAGATTCCTGTGGGTTTGGCCACAGCGGTCGGCTGACGCCCGGACTGTTATAAAAGATTTGCTGATCGTTATCGGTACGTATGCGGTTGCAGCATTCCATTTGGACCAGGGCCTTGCCTTTGCCTCTAAGGCATTCAGGGACACCATGGGGACCATGGGTATTGAACTCCATTACTCCTCACCATGCCATCCCGAGGGAAATTCAGTCGTGGAGAGGCGGAATCGTGATCTAAAGCAGTCCTTAACAGCTCGAGTATTAGGTTCAGGCCGCAGTTAATTACACCACTTATATGGGGTCCAGAGGGCACTGAATAATCTGCCAAGACGGTCCTTGGGGGGATGCTCTCCATATGAGGTTCTCTTTGGGATACCTATGTATGTCCCAGATCTTGATGCCCCTGGTATGGTGGCAGCAAAAACACCATTTGACATAAAAGAACGTCTCACTGTTTTACAGGAGCTTCAACGATTTTGTGATGATAAATCATCTGTAAGTGCTGCCACCTTAGGAATGAGGGAATTGGCGAAAACCTCGACTAACTGGATTCCTAACGTTGGGGATCTGGTTTGTGAGAAGATCGCTGTGAAAAAGGAGTTCAGTCCATCATACAGACCGCCTGTACCGGTCTTGGGAATACAAGGCACCAGGACTGTCATCTTACCGCCACTGTCTGGCTCTAAGTCGAACAAATTCATCTCCATTGATGACATCAAATTACACCACGTGGCCGATCCTTCACAGTAGACCAGAAGGTCCCTTGGGTGGTTCCTGATCCCCTCTCACTACCCAACAGGACATCCATCGACGTAGTAGGATGAACATCACTACTACTGACTGTGCAACTATGTCAACTGCTGTTCCGGACACTTCCTCGACCATGGGGAGGGCGGAAAATGAACTTTTGTTGGTTTCAGTCACATCTTCAGTGACCACCCCGCTTCCAGATTTGGCTGTATTTTACACAAACACTTCCACGACTAATGACGTTGTCTATCAAGAGCCTCCACGTGCGGTGGATCAGAATACACCGGCTCCTGTGTTTGCAGAGACTACCTCTGGCTATTTCATTGACATTGATGATTTTTCTTCAGATTCATCCTCTACAGTGATTGACAATATTTCAAAAAGTGGTAAGCTGTATCGATGGCTTAAAAGTAACTATTTGATCTACCCATGGAACTACCTGTGGTTCTGTTTGACATTTCTTGCACTATTGTTATGGATTGGTTTTGTGACTGTTTTCTTTTTGCTCATAAATGGTCACTATATTCCTGATCGCTCCTCAGTGGAGCCTGTTGATGAAATTTTAACACCACATCATTCTTCACATAAGGTCCGAAGAGATTTGTCCCCTGTAAATATTACAGCAATACCAATTAGTGATGGGATTGTGTGGGACAAAGTTCCATTCGATATATACGGGCCTACAGAGATTATTCAAATACCATACGTGTTCAACATTTCTATGTCTGATGTTATTACACCTAATGTTGTCTCTGATGATTGGGTTGTCCAAACAGTTGATTCCATGCTAACTGAAATGAAGGACTATTCCGCTTTTGAAAGTGATGATGTTTATGATTATACAATGAATTATGGAGAAATGTTCTGCTATAACAATTGGGGACATCACTACCTACACAGTGCCACTAGATATAGGCCTCTATTGAACTACACACAGTAGGAACACTGTTCTACACCACAGGTGGGGAGTCCAAAGTATTATAGCGATAAATTTACATACTTTTCTGGGCATGATACAAGAAAAGCAGAGTTGTATTATTTTAAAATACCTCTGGCACAAATTAGGAAGATTTTGCTAACAGATACAAAACTGATTTATTCAGATCCATTTGTTTCCCGGCTCTCGATTGAGGGTTATGAATATTGGAAGAGCACTATTGACTTGAAAAGTGTATGGGGAACACAAGATTGGCAGATACAGGGTAGGGAGGCTTTGTTTCGAGCATGCCTGATTCCTGTGCAAATGATTTTCTTATATGACACTATTGAGCAGACATCCTGTCTGGGGTTAGCAAAAATTAATGATCTGAACACGCCCAGTATCCCTACTCCGGCAAAATTTAAAGATTGTCAACACTTTCTTAATGTTACAGAGGACAGGCTAGATGCAATGGTTAAGGCTGGTACCTATAATTCTTCACTTTCCAGTCCCGGCGGGTGGTTGGTATGACCCACCGACACTAATGAGTGTCAAAGGAGTTTCTTGAACTCTTCAGGGGTTTTTTCAATTAACAGGCCAGACCCTCGCTTTATATCGGGTCAACATACAGGTATAGTGACAACATACAGTGTGGGTAAGCTGTGCTAGCAATGGGTGCAAACAAACACGTTAACAGCAGTTAAGAAACACCTGAACACTCTTTCTGACAGTATAGACTTGCAGGATTTTCTGCTGGGTCCTAGAAAACAGTGCTCGAAAAGGTTTTTATATGCTATGTACAATGAAATTTGGAAACTTTCCCAGATTGAGGCTGCTGCACGTTTAAGGCAACTAGATAAGGATAATTTGGAAAAAACATAAGCTGTTGTCGACAATGGCATGAAAATACTGTCCAACAGGATTTATTCACTGTCAAATATAGTGTCGTCTGCTATTGATATCACTCAGACAGACTTGTCCCGGTTATATCATGGGCAAACACAGCTACGTTCCATCATGCAGCTAGGTTGGACATTACAGACACTGAAAAGTGGCCACATTCCATGGAGGTATATTAATGGTAGTGAATTCTTCACTGCTTTAAATTTTTCCAGGGAACAAGAAACAATGGATAAAAGGGAGGCTAGTTTCACCCTGCTTCAAGTAGAGAAATTAGATAAGTTGCCCTTCACGGTAGCGGAGAGTCCTTCAACTATCTGGCTCTTACACGCCATTATTAATTTACCGATTTCGACCTTTCATTTCTCGAGCTGCCTGAAACATCTTGTAGTGGGACGATATGAGCAACTAGGAGATAGCTTTATTAAGGAAGAGTGGAAGTTGCCCTTTGACTATAGAGGTCTGAACAGTGAAAGGGAGGTCTTTCTTAGCAGAAGCGAATGTGAGACTGCTGTTCGTCATTCTATGATATGCAAACAGGTGTCTCTTCACGGTCTTTGCAATGCGGGGGTTGTGAATTTGGCCTGTTTTCTGAATGGTACTCCTGTCCCCTTGATTCGTCCAGTGTTTCATGTACTTTCCAATGGAAGTTATGTGGTACTGAACGATCAAAGCTGTTGTGGCATGCAACCTGGAATTGCCTACGCAATCTCGGTCACGAAGGTCGTTACGTGTTGTGGACATATTTTGTTTCCCCCCACACAAGAGATAAAAGTATCTGACATGTGGCCCCACATAGATACTATTAATGTGAACTATGACAAGCTGAGCAGGCTAAAGGCGCTATTGTTTCAGAAACAGGTCGCCTTGATATCCGCAAAAGAGACGTATGCTCTCCAGATTGCGAGATCATCAGCCGAGATACAATCCCTTTTAAATACCAATTTCCCCAAACACTTTGGAGAGCTTGTATCCAGAATATTCAATGCTTCAAGCACCACTGGGATTGTTCATTTCTTTAAGGCTGTCGGGTCTGGTTTCGTGCCCATCTTCCAGACTGTCTTTGGAGTCATCCCATCAGCCATCCATTCTCTCTTTTCAAGTGTGTTTGGTGGCTTTCCAATTATTTTGGCTTTGATTGGCGGACTACTGCTGCTATTTCTTCTGATTCGCGGTGGTTGTTTCTTTCCAGCAACGCAGAGCAATGGAGCCGCTCCCACCAACTCTGCTGTGCCGTGAGCGCATGGTTTGGATCTTCGGTGCACCTTTGCTGGTGGAACTGGAGCTTTACTGGTCGTTGTCATTTCGGCCACTTCTCTGGTGTGTACAACCAGTCTTCTGCTGCATATGGTGTCTCTTTGAACATCTGCCTATGATCTGTCTTGCTGTTGCACCGACATCTCCTGTGGACCACGAACTGCTGATGTCCCCGATGAGGGCCAATACACGGTCATGCCCCTTGAGACTGAGGTTGCTCCGCGAGGCCACCTATGAGCCTTCCATTGAGATATCTACCATGGATGAGGACACTGCAGCAGATAACGATACACCAGGAAATTCGACTCACTTCTGTTCTGTGGATCCGTTTGTCCGCCCAGCACTCGACTTAACTTCGGACGATGTTGACTCATTTTTGAAATCCTTGACTGGTGACATCGATGACATTCTTCAAGATTATGCGTATAACAAATAATTTGATGAATTGACCTGCCATTCCCGATTCCAAATTATGCATTTGAATTGCCATTTGCTGTTGCACACTGTACTTCTCATAGTTGACATTAACATCTCTGCATATGTTTTAAACCGATTTGTTTTAGCATATTTTTAACACATGTGAATGAGTTTTTAGCTTGTTTTTGTGTTTGGCTTTTAGTTCAGATGCAATTTTTAGCATTTGGCTTCCTGTACCTTCATCGTACCTGTTACGGCAATGGGGAGGGTGTAGTGAATCCTAGTTCGTTTTAATGGGATAACAGGAGTTAGCTTAGCCTTTGGCTTGTAGACTTGTGTCCCCGTCACCTCGTGACTTTTAACCTACTTAGCTTGCTCTGTCTTAGCCCATTTAATTATTTATTTCTTCTAAGATGGCTGCCTTGTTTATAGTTAGGCCACTTGTTATGAGTTCCATTATCAGTGTCACCGTGACAAGGCGTCAAGATCAAGCACCAAAGACAAACAAACAGTAGGTGTTCACACTTAGGGATTTTCCCTCTCTATACTTTCGATGGATTGTTGATATTAATTGCCGTCCCAAGCATGCCTGTTATCTATTGTTTAGGAATACACCTACGTCAGGGGACCTTGTAGATCTGTATAAATACATCACACTTTAGACACATAGGCCCTCATTCCGACTTTGACCGGCGGCGGTCGCCGCCGGCCTGTCGGGGGCCGCCAGAATACCGCTGCGCGGTCAAAAGACCGCCGCGGTAATTCTGACTTTCCCGCTGGGCTGGCGGGCGGCCGCCTTCAGGCCGCCCGCCAGCCCAGCGGGAAAGATGCTTCCACGATGAAGCCGGCTCGGAATCGAGCCGGCGGAGTGGAAGCTGTGCGACGGGTGCAGTGGCACCCGTCGCGTATTTCACTGTCTGCCAAGCAGACAGTGAAATACTTGTAGGGGCCCTCTTACGGGGGCCCCTGCAATGCCCATGCCAGTGGCATGGGCACTGCAGGGGCCCCCAGGGGCCCCGCGACCCCCCCTACCGCCATCCGGTTCCCGGCGGTCAGACCGCCGGGATCTGGATGGCGGTAGGGGGGGTCGGAATCCCCTCGGCGGCGCAGCAAGCTGCGCCGCCTTGGAGGATTCAATGGGGCGGCGGTACACTGGCGGGAGACCGCCAGTGTTGCCGGTCCGACCACGGCTTTACCGCCGCGGTCGGAATCCCCATTGGAGCACCGCCGGCCTGTCGGCGGTGCTCCCGCGGTCCTCCGCCCTGGCGGTCTTTGACCGCCAGGGTCAAAATGACCGCCATAATCAGAGGGATTCCGACCAGAGGGCATCGCCACCATCGCTGATACCGATGCTGCAGTCATCTTGACGCTTACCCAGTCTTCCTGTCCCTGCGGAGTCTGAGATAGAGACCTCATTCCAAGGTAACGAGGGTTGGGGGCTCCTCTCATGGACACGGCACTGGCAGATTAGATTTAACAAACCCAGCTCTCCTTTAGGTAGGAGGTTAGGCCTATTCACATTAGGGTATTAGGGCATATCGCATCTCATATATCTTTTTCATGTATTGCAAAATTATGGGGGTCTTTGTAACAATAACTCTCGTCTTCATAATACTGTTACTTGCTATATTCATTATCCTAATCATTGCAGTCCATGCAACTTATCACAAATTGCAGTTATGTTAAATAAAAACTATTATAACTTCACTGCATCTGTGTCATTGCCTGTGTTTGTATGAGACATAATATATCTGTGAGAAAGGGGTAATCTCCGTTTAAGCACGACATTCCCTGAGATATCTTTTTTTCGAGTCCATGCGTAAAACGACTGCCATAAATCACCTTTTACTATTGTGTTTCTGGTGAGGTGCTGCTAGTGAGCCGGTAAGGTTGGGACAACAGTTGCGACTTGTAGGAAAGACGCAGTCACCTACAAACAAAAATACTGTCATCCTTAAACCAGCAGTCTTGCTCAGAGCAAGAGTCCAAACTACGACAGTATCTTTACAGGTGGACGCCACCAGCACCCTCTCAGTGGAAGCAGAAGAACCCAGGGGTAAGAAAACAGGTCGGTATGCTATTCTCCTAGCTTCTGAGCTATCTGCTCAGACTAGTTGGGAGAACCATCACCAAACACCTGTGAGTCAAAGAAAGGAGAGTTTCTCTAGTTGCACCGTTTTATCTTCAGGTGCTTATTTTCTGTCCCCGGCCTGGAAATTAAGGTTAATAGAACAGGTCCCCCTCTACAACCTTAAGTGCTGAACCAGATGGCCAGTACCCAACTTTCCTTCTGTTTTTAGTTTGGGCAGTGTCTTCTGCCCTTAGAGAATCAGTTGTCATAAATCATAATTACCAGAAGAAAACAAAACCAAAATGGATCTGTTGCAAAGAGAATAACAGAAAGAGAAAAGGAAGGAAAAAAACAAGCAAACACTGTAGCCACTAACTCCTAGTGTAAGTACAGCAGGGAGACAGCTCCTCAGGTCACTCACCCGGGTGGCCACAACTCTCCTGAGTGGTGGCGGGCTGATACAGGAACGATGAAATAGTCCACCAATCCTCGCTCCACTCCTCTGTCTCCAAACCCAATTATCCCTCCTGGTCTGGGGGGCTCTTACTCCTTCTTGGTCAGTCCTGTCCATGGGCAGGGTCATCCTGTGGTTCCTAGTCAGTCTCTGTGCTTTCCCTTGTCCCCCCTGCTTTCATGACTTTGACGTCCTTTTGCGTTCTCAGCCTGCCTTCTTTTTGTCCTTCTTCTCTGTCGTGTCCTGTGATCCTGCAACCTGGAAAAGTGAGTCCTTCTTTAGTTTTGGTGATAGTGGGACGACATCAGCTTGGTCACCTCCCTAGGTTCCAATTCCTGCTTGTCCTGCAGGTACAGTTGGCACGTGTGTTGGATCTCACCTGAAGCTGCTTTCCCCATTGCAGGTAAGTGAAGAGGGGCTCCGGCCCTGCTTTACATCTCTCCTCCCTTACATTCTTCCACAATTGTTGAGGATATTGAAATAAAAAGTCTACATTGGTTTATTCAGTACCTTTTCGTTTTGGGGTTTGACATGTAAAGGGTTGAGAGGATAAGAACCATCTTAATACCTGAGAATTGTTCCCTTTATTCTTAGCCATCCACTCCAATGGGACATGATCAGTATTTAGATCAAATTCTCAGCCATCAAGATAGCATCAAAGCATTTCAATAGCCCACTTTATGGCTATGCCCTATTTTCTACTGTGGAATATTTCTGTTCTCATAGGAAGAGCTTTCAACTGATGTATAGGATTAGTCTTTCTATTCCCTGTTCATATCTTTGTGATAGTACTGTCCCTAGCCCAACCCCGGAAGCATCAATTTGCAATATAAATCTTTTTGAATTATCTGATGTACACAAGACAGATCCTGAGGTAAGGGTTGTGTAGAGCTCCATAAAGCAGTCTACCACCTCTTGTGTGGGTTGTTTCAACTCCCATTCCATTTGCTTATTGGCTTTTAGTAGGATTGTTAGCTAGCTAGGAAAATCAGGGACTGAACAGCCTATATTAACCTACCAATCCTAGGTAAGCTCTAAAATTATTTTTGGACTGGGGAAAAGGTACTTGCAGTGTAAGCTGCAACTTTTTTCGTTTGTGGTTGCATCGGTCCCTTACCCAAGAGGCAACTAAAAATATCTTACTTGTTTAGCAGCCAGACAACTTTTACCCATGGCTTACTTTGAGCCCTTCCTTGTCTAATGTCCTAAAGATGGCTTGTATGTGTTTTATATGCTCCTCCCACGTTGGGCTGTATATGATGGTATCATCAATGTAGGTGGCAGCATAGGTATTTTGGGTGTCATAATATTGTATGCATCATTCTCTGGAAAGTAGATGAGGCCCTGTGTAAACAGAAACATAGGGTGATGAACTGATACTGCCTTCGAGGAGTAAAAAAGGCAATGTTTCCCTATCTTTAGGTTTGAGGGTACAGATATATTGAGCCTGCCCCGGTCTTCCTGTCATTTCAATGATGCAGAGCACTGAATAAGTATCACACTTAGAAATCTCATTAACTTCCTTAAACTCTATACAAAACCTTATAAATCCATTCAGTTTTTGGACTAATACTACTAACCCCCATTGCTAAAAATGTTTAGCTTCTTCTCCAATATCCTGAGGCCAGGCCTTGGGTATTCTTAGGGCTTAATGTGTACCTGCTTCCCGTATTCAATAACAATGGAATGTTGTAGTAACTGGGTTCTTCCTGGTGGATTGAAAAATACTTCCAGCCAATGTTCTAAGTGGCTCTGTAATTATTGTCTCTGTATCTCTCTGAGATCAGGGTCGGTCTACTCTATGGGCCAGGTTTTCCATTGGTTCCTGGTGGGTCTCCATACTTTCCCTCATCTCCCCCATTTTCCTGACTTCTGCGTCCCTTTACGTTCTCGGCCTACCCTACCCCATTGCAGGTAAATGAAGGGGGGAGTCTGGCCCTTCTTTACAGGACCCCTTTCCCAACTCCTTTTCTTTTTAAAGGGAGAAGACCAAGTTGCCCCCCTCCTGAGCTTTATTACATCCTGTTAACCCCATCCACCTGGTTCTATTTTTTTAGATGGGAGGGCGACCAGTTTGCCCCCATCCTTGAGCTTAATTAGGCCCATGGGCCTCATCCATCTGGTCCTGCTTTTTTTTTTTTATGGAAGGGGGGCATGTGGTACCCTCCCTAAGCCTGGTTAAGACCTGGAGACCTTTATCCACAGGGCCCTTTTTTTTAATTGAAAGTGGAAGGTGTCATCCAACCCCCCTCTCCCTGACCCTTGTTAGGCTCTGCAGGCCATAACCCCTAGGGCTGGATAATTTAATTAAAGGGGAGTGGGGCCATGTAGCCCTCCTCTCTGAGCCTTTTTTGGCCCCAATGACCCCACTGCCCAGGGCCTTTTATTTTTTGAAAGGGGAGGGAGGCCACATGGCCCTCCTCCTCAAGTCTTGTTAGGCCCTGGGGACTCAATTTCCAAGAGCCGTTTTTTATTAAAATTAAATGTGGCTCCTCTCCATGAGTCATGTTGGGCCCTAAGGACCCCATCCCTGATGAACATTACTAATAATGAAGAGATGAGGGGCCATCAGCCCTTCTCCCTAAACCTTCTTAGGCCTTTGAGACCTCATCCCCGTGCACCCCCTCCCATTGTTAAAACAAAGCAGCTCTGGATGCCATTTTTTTATGATCCCTCAGGAAATTCCACAGAATTAGAGCACATTTTGCAGATTTGTTTGTCATTTGGCCCCACAGGGTCCCACTGGGTCCCCCAATGGGGCCTAAGGGGTGAGGGTATGCCTACACTGCCCCCTTATATTTTGTTTAAGCATGTTTAGAAAGGGGACTAAGTCCCCAAGTCCTGCAATGGCTGGCAGCAACATTTGTCTCATGTTGCTGGCAGCTAATCAGAGCATTCACTCCTGGGGGAGTCTGACTCTTGCATGACCAAATCAATCCAAGGGGAAAAAAGCTCCCTGGGCCAATCAAAATGCTATACTTTTAAATTGGCACTCCTGCAAGAGTCTCTCAAGACTCTAGTGGACCCAAACTTCCAAATATACAATTATTTTCCTCCAAAACTACTGAAAGGATTTACACCATAAACAAAAGTCACAATCTGCGGACGAAGGTCTAGCTTCCTGAGAAATTCAGTGAAATTCCATTCTAGTATTTTTGCTGTAGTCTTGACTGAAGAAGTATAAGGAAAATGCATGAGGATTTTCCATTTTGGAACCTCCCTTTTTATTAGCACTCATTTGATGGATCACCCCAAACCCTTCTATGCACAAACTAGTCAAAATGTAGCACCTTTCTGGAAAGGTTTGTGGAGATTCGTCAAACAGGGCCAAATCTACTGGTAACACAAAAACACTTTTTCTATAGAACAGCTGACCTAACTATAACTTCAGAATTTTTAATACACTGAAAAAAACAAAGGTTAAAGTAACATTATAGTTAGCTTCTTGAGATAACTGTAAACATAAATAAATATAACAGGTGAATTATCAAGCACGCACAGTGTAAGGCTGTGTACTGCAGTAGATACTTTTGGGGGGCTGGGCACATGGCCTTTCTGTGGGCCAGGCTGTAAACCCAAACCTATGTTTTGCACTTTGGAAGGCCATGCGTGGGGGGGCTTCTTTGGGGGATGGATGCAGGCCGTTGCCACACCATGCAAAGTAGAAGGCTGTGCATGGCAGGAGTGCCCATTGGGGATTGGCCCTGGGCCTGTCCGTAGACTAGGCCCTGCAACCAACTGCATGTCTTGCACAGCTAAAGGCCTCACACTGAGGGAGGTGGACCCCCACAGGACTTCTGTCAACCCTATGCCATTCATGATAATAGCTTTCTTTTAAGTTAACAAAACATAGAAATTCACTAAAAAATACAATGGTTAAACTGACAGTTATAACTAAGTATTGACAGAAACCTTAGAAATTCACTGTAAAAAATAAAGCTTAACGGGTTATATTAGGTGAAAATATTAGTTAAAGCATGCTATTTTAAATGAACAAAATTACAGAAATTTGTAAGGTCTAGTTATCTCATCTAACTGTAACTATTGACGAAAATAACTGCGACTCACGCCCTCACGGTGTACTTATAATTGCATCCAATATTGTATCACTCATTACATATTCTATGACACCATTGATAACATCACTGCAATATCTGAAATGACATCATTGATGACAACACTGTGCATGGCGGGGGTGCAAATTAGCGCTTAACTATAGTTTAATTATTATTTACTGAGCTAGCTATAAATCATACCCCTACTAGGCACTTATTATGGGCTCACATATTACATCACTTATGACATGTACAATGACAACAATGATGACACCACTGATAACACATCAAATTACATCACTGTTTTTTAGTGAATTTCTAATTTTTTTTAATGTAAAGTGATACATTGTTACCAGAGCTAACTTTAACATGACTTTAACCTTTGTTTTTTTCCGTTAATGGGGTTTTTTCAACATAAATTAAGATATTACTAGCATTTCTAACGGTATGAATGAGGGCTTTGGTTATGTAACAAGATTTGATTATGCGGAGAGTGCAGGTTATATGCAGTATTGGCTTGCCCCCCTAATTGGACTTTAGTGTCTGGAGGGTGTGGGCTCTCCAAAAACAGTGGCACAAGTTTGCAGTCTGTGTCTAGTAGGGGCTTGTCAGCTAATGCATCTTGCAGTGTGGAGGGACTAGCTTCCCCATCAAGATCTCTGTACAGGGCTAAGGCTTTGCATTGTAGGGACATGACCATGAAGTGGGCTTTGGTGCGTTGAGAAACTGGTCTCTCTATTAAGAGCTCTGTTCAGACCAAGGGCTGTGCATAGTAGAGGTTTGTCCATCCTCTGGGGCTTGCATGTCTGGAGGGAGTGGGCTCAATTGATAGAATAAACATAGAGCATTAACTAAGTATGGTAGAGGTTTGTCCATCTAATGGGGCTTGCATGTCTGGAGGGAGTGGGCTGTTACTCCTGAAAATCTTGGGTGTTAGTTCCCCAACTGTTTGGCCTTCACCCCTCCTGTTTTGCTGAGTTTCTTTCTATTGGCTTTAGAACTCTGTTATCTTTACCACTGATAACCAGTGCTAAAGTGTTGGTGCTCTCTTCCTAAACAAGCATTTGCAATGCAATGGGTCTCACATTTGCTCCAGTTATGGACTTTTCTCGCCACATAAAGTGAAGATGAAAAGTAAAGCATTAGTTGACATAAGCAAGCTGATTCAAAGCGTCATGGCAAGCATGAGCACGAAGGAGAAATACAAAAAGAAAAAGAAGTTCGCTCACAAACATATCAGCAGTCATGCAATTATCCATGTAACAGGATCAGTCTGCTAGGCGGTATTAAAACCTCCCCAAGGAGGGACAAATGTAAAGCATTTACCAATGATAACAAAGGATTTTTGAAAGCAAGCCCACAAATGAGTGAAAGTGACGAGCATGAGGTGGGTATGGTTAAAAGCCCACAATACTTAAAACAAGCCAAAGCGCTTGCCTGCTCGACCTAAAAACTGTGCATTCAATGATGTCAGGTAGTCATCATGATCCCAGCATCAAATAGCCTGACAAGTTTCAATTGCATGGTCAAGAGGGTCCGTGGCTTTTTTCAGGTACCAGGGATCCCATATTCCCTATATTTTGACTCTCATGCAGTCCATTCAAACACACATGCAACCCATGCTGACTGGTATAGGTTGTTAAATTGTTCTACTAAATGTAGATTCTCTTAATCAGTGTGTTGTTGATGTGGTCCCTGCGCTAAGCTAGGAAGCACTCCAGGGAGGAGATAGATGACAGTGGCCCCCCAGTCACACATCCATCAAAGGTTACACCCTGCCGGTACACCTATTATGGACATCTGGTCTCCTCCAAACAAGGAACTAAAGCCTGACCTAGTTCTTTTGCAACACCAGGCACTAAAAAGCAGTGAGGAGCTAAGAGAAACTAGGTCAGACTCTGTGAAGCATCAGTATCTGAAGACTTATTCATCTGCTCTTAGTGATATAAAGCGGCAATTCGTCACAAGTCAGTGCTTTACAAAACTCCATACATAGATAATAATATTCCAGCTATATTTTTTAGAGGATGCATCCAGAGGGGAGTACAGTAGCTCCAAGGACTTTTCCGTGGGACTTCAGTTCTATTGTCCAGGGCATCCTACGGACCACCGGCTCCATGGACTTGCTCGTAGAACCATTAATGGGATGATCACTTCTTAATTTGTTCTGGTGGTTGCACGTGGTGGATACTGGCTTTTGGCTACAGAGAACTCTTTTTCAAACTTTGCTGATTTTCTGTCTTTTGCTCTGGATCAAAGAGAGAAATATTGGAGTTGAAGAAGGACAATAAAAAATTGAGAAAGGAGGGATGAAACAATAAGACAGAAGTATAGGGTGGTAGAATAAAGAAGTGTGAGGTGGAAATCCAGACTAGGCAGCTTAAGTATCCTTTACTCGAGCATTTGGCAGCGAGATCCTAAGAGAAACCAGCAGCCCTAAAACTCATTGTTTAGGGCGAAGGCCCGCACCTGTAGGGGACTGAGAGGCCAGAGCAGAAACCTCGCCAAGGCCAGGGAAAATGTGTGCCCAAAGGAAGAAAGAGCACAAAAAAGGTCAATGGGAAATGGCACCCCTGCCCACTTTTGGCCGTGAGGAAGTCAAGAGGGGGAGCAAGAACACCAAATGGACAAGAAAGGGAGCAAATCAAGTTGCCAATGGAAGGCCGTTTGTATTTGAAATAACCCCTGTGTTTTTTTTTGGGGCATTTAAGTGGGTACCTACAACCTGGATGCCTACATTCAGCGGGCAGACAGGCAGTGAATTTCAAGAAACTGCACCCAATGTTTTCCAAACTACCTCAAGATTTATGTGTATCATTGTTTGAAGTAGGCCGCGTGCAGGGGTTTACAATCTAAGCACTGGGTCCCACAAGTAATTTCCTGAAAAGGGCTGCCATCAAGATGTCAGGTCATCAAGGGAAAGTTTTTGACCCCCACACCACAGACTTGTTTGCAAAGATGGGCTCCGTGCCCGTGCCTCAGCGCTTTCAGACAAGCCTTCATTATAGCACCCCTGAGCCTGGGAAGGGGAGGCACCTTGGAGGTGGTTCAGAGAGCTAGCTCATTCAATGCAGGGCTGAGGAGGAGGCCTGCAGGGGTGAGGGCAGAAGGGCCGGGAGCGAGGCCACCGTCACAAGCAGAATTCCTATTACAAATATATTTGCCACACCATGTGTATGAATGCCAACATGGCGGAGGATGATTGGAAACCACACAGGGATTCACAGGACTGATGTGGCGCCTTGGGGGAGTGGGGAGAAAAACAAAAGAGAGGAGAGAGTAAATGCAGGAGCGGAGAGGAGGGTAGATGATGAGGAGAGAGTATGAGGGTAAAGAGAGCAGGAAAAGAAAGACTGGAAAATAACGAGGCTCAGGTGAAGGAGTAAAAGAAACAAGAAACAGAGAAAAAAACAAACACATGACACTGAACTGTTTTAATGACTGAATCTAGAAAGCTTTCATAACTCAGTTTTTGGAGTCATGTCAACTAAGTAAATAGGGAGGGATGTAGCGTGATGCTGCGAGGACCTGCAGCGGGCCACTTGTGGACCGCGGTCAGGTCGGCGGTCCGTGTTCTGGACAGCCGTTTCTGCCGTGGGTCACATTTTGAGTCTCGTTTCGGGCTGCTGCTTATTTTTTGGTCCACAACGCAACCGGTACATTTTTCTTTGGGCGCTGATTCGCGCTGCGCCTGCCTTTTGCCCTTATAGTCTCTCTTACATATTCTTTCTGTCTTTTTTATTTTTTCTTGTTTACTGTTTCTTTGTGATTTCCCTCTTAGCCATCTTTCCTTCTTCCCAGGAGTCAGTGCTTCCTTTCCTCCATGCTTTGCTTCCTCTTTTACACCATGGCTATTTTTCCATTCACTCCAATGTGGCTTTTCCCAATTCAAGATGGTTTCTTTGGAACTTCCTTCGTGTCACATCCTGTTTGCCAGTATATAAGCATAGTTGGTCTTCTGTTCCTTGCGTTGCAAACACCTCTGTTTTGGTGGTGCTCCTCGCTCCTCTATCCAGTGTTTTTTGGACTTCTACAGTTTTTTTTGGTATGCAGTTTTTGCTGTTTCCAGTATTATTTACGCTTCTATTTTTTCTTACCTCTTTTCAGGAGTTCCTTGCTTCTGAGGTTTTTCCCAGGATTGGTTTTTTTCCGCTGGGACTTCTTCTGGAACTTCGTCTGCTTGGTGTTACTCTATCAGCAGCACCGTGGCTACTGGAAAGGGTCACCCTTACCTTGGTCAGTCCAGAACCAGCAAGAGACCAGGTGGGGCCTTGAGATGGACAGATAGCCGCAGTAAGAAGCATTCAGATCATGACATGGAGAGAGTAAGGGAGCAAGAGAAGGAAATAGAAGAAAGACGCAGAGTGGACATGAAAGAATAAAGGGAGCTATTTAGGAAGTGAGAATGACAGAGGGGCTAGAAGAGAGAGGAAAGATAGGGAGATAGAAAAAGGAAGACCAAAAGAAGTGGGGGATGAAGAGCCTAGGAAGCGATAATAAAAATGAGGGAAAATGGGAGAAAGTTGGATGTAGAGTAAAGAGATGGGCACGAGAGGAGTGGACAGAGACTGGGACAAAAGGTAAGCCAAGGGAAGAGATGGGGGCTAAGGGACAGTGAAAGGTGAGAAAGAGTCACAAAGTGAGGGGCTAGAGACAGACCAAGATAAAAACAGAGGAACTGAGTCGTTACTGAGAAAAGAACAAGGAGACATGCGTAAAAGATGTTAGGGAGAGGAGAGAAGGGATGGGAAGAAATGGAAAGAGTGCGGGGCAGAAAAGAGAAGAGAGAACTGATTGATAGAGGTGATGGGGAGCCAAGATAGATAGGGAAAACAGAATAAAAGATGAGAGGTCTGGTTTCCACAAGGAGAGAAGAATGAGGATAGAAATTAGGATAAAAGGAGGAAAGTGAAATGGGATGTTGCGTAATGGACAGAGCTGCCAACTCTGGAGCTGGGTAACTAGGGTCGAGTCTCGGCATGAGACTCAACAACGCATGATTGTAGGCAAATCACTTGCTCTCCCCTTGCCTACTGAAAAATGAATCTATCCTTGTGTAACATAACTAGTGGTCATGATGGGGAATACCTGTGTATCGAGTTCGTGCAAGATATAAAATTGCAAAAACTAACAAGTTAATTGTCATCTTTTGACAACTGCACCCATGACCAAAAACAAAAAAAACATGAGTGGAAACTGAGAAAAGATGACTTAACAAAATAAAATAAAGTTAGCTTTAAAAAAAAAATCTTTGCAATTTTGTTTGTCCTGCTGGGCACGTTTTTGCCAGTCACAAGCCTTCTGTTTGTGGGGCAGTAGAAGTTAGAACAAAATAGTACCTTGTTCATGTCGAGAGTAAGCAGGTGGGCACTAATGAAGTTGAAATCGATTAGTGCTTGATCCCTGCTCCACACAGTGGAACAGAAATAATGCCAAGCATTCCTTGATGAATTATGAGGCTGTAGAGAAGAGTGCATTTAAAACCAACAAATAGTGAGTGACAGACGGGCTTCAAGCCCTTCACTGAACACAACAGTGTCTTGCATGCCAGACAGATGTGCTATCGCAAGCAACCACAGGCTCAACCCTAAAAAGGGGTTTTAGCACTTCGGGCTCAAACAGAAAGCAAACATAGCAGCATCAGACCTGATGCCCTGTTGTCACTAGGAGCAAGTTAGGAAACAGGCTTTTCTCTTTCTGTAGGTGACTCGACTCCACTAACAGGGACCCAGGTGACACAAGCCTAGTGCTAAATGCCATTGAAATATTTAGAGTCAAACATCAGAAAATATATGTATAAGAGGGTGGAACGTGATTTAAAAAGGTCACATGCCCTTGGGATTCCATGAAAAGCAAAATCAGCTAAAGTCATGGAAAGTAGTGTGGCATGTTCGTACGTGGAATTAGCCAAAAGAAAAAAAGCTCAAAGAGCACATTGACATTGTGTCTTATTTCTTTATGTCTGCATGGCTGATGACCCAATTAACATCGCCCTTTGTAAATACAATGCCGTTTGCACTACATATCCCTGCAGATTTTCACAGGATTTTGTAGTGTGTGGTACTTAATAAAACTATGTTCATACCTGCTCTTGTCCTTTGGAGAACGACAGCCCACATTTCAGTCAGACCCACCAATTAGGCTTTCATGTATTTCTGAACATTTATGGAGCTTAGTCCTAGACCTTCATTGGGTATTTAGTTTAAGACAGTCTACCAGGTGGTCAATCAATCAATCAAACAATTTGTAAAGCACACTACTCATCCTTGAGGGCCTCCAGGTGCTGAGGGGGGCTGCTATTGCTCAAACAGCCAAGTCTTGAGGTGTCTTCTGAGGTTCAGTAGGTCCTGTGTCTGTTGCAGGTGGGTGGGAAGAGTGTGACACGTCTTGGGGGCGAGGTGGGAGAACGATCTGCCACAGGCGGTCATTCTGTGGATGTGTGGGATGGTGGCGAGGGCAAGGTCAGTGAGGCGAAGCTGTTGGGGGGGTGTAGAAGGAAAGCCGTCTGTTGAGGTATTTTGGTCCGGTGTTGTGCAGTGCCTTGTGAACGTGGGTGAGGATTTTGAATGTGATTCTCTTATTGATGGGGAGCCAGTGCAGGTCTCTTAGGTGGGCTGTGATGTGGCTGTGATGGGGGATGTCCAGGGTGAGGTGTGCGGAGGTGTTCTGTATGTGTTGCAGTCTTTTCTGGAGCTTGCCTGTGGTTCCTGCATAGAGGGCGTTGCCGTAGTCCAGTCTGCTACTTACGAGGGCTTGGGTGACCATCCTTCTGGTTCCAGTGGGGATCCATTTGTAAATCTTCTGAAGCATGCGGAGGGTGTTGAAGCAGGAGGAAGAGATGGCGTTTATTTGCTGGGTCATTGATAGCGATGAATACAGGATGAATCCCAGGTGGTGGCACTGATGCCTATTTTGTAGAAGAACTAATCCACAAAATGTTGAATATACTTAAAATGATAAATCCAGCAGGCCAGGCCATCCTTACAGATTAACATGTCCTGGAATAGTCCAGTAATAACTTGGGCCCTGGTACGTATATTTTTTTAAATTAAGCACCGACTCCACTCACAGGGTTACAGGCTTGGACATGGGCGAAGGTCTGATTTTAGGGGCGTGTGCTCCAGAGGGCGTGTGCTAAGAGCCAGGGAATTGTAATTAAATTAATGCATGTTTGTACTGTGCCTAGGAAGGCTGCAACATTTTGAAAGCTCCAATGGAAATGACTTGCATGTCAGAAGATCCAGCGGTGCCATTTCTGCTGCTTTTGAAATGATATATGATATACATCTTGACCTCCTTCTCCTCCAGCAAAGTAGTACATTGATGCCAAAGAACACCGCATTAATCTTCATAATACTTAACATACTTAGAGCACACGTACAACTCAACGGTACTCAGTTTATCGACTTTGTAAGGATTAAAGTCTGACTCCGCTCTGTTGATTATGTGGGTGAAAAATATCCCCTTTGACAACAGACGATCAACCCTTCGAGCTATCTTGCCTGTTCGTGTAATGTAAGTTACTGTGCAACTGCAGACCCTAAGAGGCATAATTCCTGGAAAAAATAGGAGCATCCAGTCTCTCCCCCATCCCACCCCCACACCTCCTTGCCGGCTCTGCAGATGTGCTCTGCACTGTGATACAGGCATTGCCCATCTCACCCTGCTGCAAATTGGCATCCAACAGGCTATTGCAGTGGAGCATTGTGGGTAAACAGATAAACGATTCCATTAGTAGGGATGAGGGGGGGGACTTTCCTCCCCTGTGGCAAAAAAACCCAAATGAGCATCTGCACAAAATCTACCCTACCACCACCCCTGTGATTTTCCTGCTCAAACAGTAGTGAGAAAGGTGGATTAAACTGATCACAGGATGAAAGATTGGTTAAATATTTTTTTTTTGTTCAGTGGCATTCTGCGCAATTCGCCCCTGCCTAGTATGGAAGTAAAAAAGGCTCACAGATCAAGAACTCTGCAATTAGGGCAGTCTGTGCAGTTCATGCTAGACCTGGTTTAGCCAGTGAGAACCACACAAAGTGAATGCACCACAAAATGCACCTATTTCTCAGGGTCTCCTGCAAATCTGAGCAGTTTTTGTGCACAATTTTGCTTCACGTGCAAATCAACAAAACCCTAACTGGAATTTTCTTGGCACACAAACTGAAAATAAAAAGTAAAACAGTTGACATAAGCGAGATGATTCAAAGCAAAGGAGCAACACAAAAGGAAAAAGAAGTTTGCTCGTAGTGAAAGTTATCAACAAAAGTGCAATTATCCATGTAACAGGCTTGATGGCCGAGGCAGTAACGAAACTGCCCCAAGGAGGGACAAATGTCAAGCATTTACCAATGATAGCAACGGATTTTTGAAAGCCAAGCCCATGAACGAGTGATAGTAATGGGCATTCGATGGGTGTGGTTAAAAGCCTAGATACATGCCAACACGTCGGAAAAGCAGCGCTTCAGCGCTGCTATGCTCGACCTAAAAATGGAACAATTTGCACATTTAAGTTAGTTTTAAAACCCTAGTATTTATGTTTAATGCACCCAGGACTTATAACTTAATTAGCAGAATTTTGGTCACTCCACATTACGTTTTAACTTTGAGTTCTGGCCAAATTCCGCCAAGTTCTGCAAGGCAGAATTTTTACACCACACAGCTCCAGAAAATGTGAGCTGGCAAGCAACATTTGGCATCCCCTAGCATGGTCCAGTAGAGCCGTTGAAGTAGAGTTGCTGCCGCTCTAGAAGATTTTCTACTCCAGCGACAATAAAATCAACTCGAATGGCTGTGCACTCTTGCAGAACGCATGATGCAGTTCCTTTGTGGCCGAGTCACGCATGAATCTACTAACACACCCACACAGACACTCACACACCCATTCACCAACACACTCAGACATTCACTAAGACACTCATTGACTCACTCACAGACCCAATCAGAGATACGTGTACTCAAACACGAACCCACTCAGACACTCACGTACCAACTCATAGACCCACTAGACACTCATGCAACCACTCAAAGACACACTCGGACATTGACGCACCCACTCACAGGCCCCCCTCAGACATTTATGCTCCCACTCATGGACGAACTCAGGCTCACGCAGTCACTCACAGACCGACTCAGAGACTCATGGACTCACTCACAGACCCACTCAGAAAATCATGCTCTCACTCACAGATGCTCTCAGAGACTCATGTACCCACTCAAAGACCTATTCAGATACTCATGCACTCACTCACAGGTCCACTTAGACACTCATGCACCCACCCATAGACCCACTCACAGACCTACTCAGAAACTCACATTAGGAGGCTGACTCTCTATATAGTGTACAAAAAAGACGCACACTGTGCAGAGAGTCCAAGCATCCCCACTTTGGTATCCAGAGGTAAAAAGCAGACCACCTAATGCTCTGCTTTTGTGGTAGTGTGGGCGAGCAGTTAGGATTGACATGCACTATGCAGAAAGTCCAAGCAACCCCACTCTGATATCCAGAGGTAAAAAGCAGACCACCTAATGCAAGCAGTTAGGCTTAACTTGGAGATGTGCTTAGCATTTGTGGTATTCATACTCAGAAGAATAACTTGAGACAAATTCGCAAAAATACTTCAGATTTTTAGAAATGTTTTAAGACCAAAATCATCAAAATTGGGTAAGTACTTTTAAAGTTATGACTTTTGAAAGTCTTTTTGTGGGTTATTACACACCATAGGAATGAATGGGAGGACATTTGAAACTGCATATAAAATCAGGCAATGCTCTCACAAGTATCACATTCTGTTTTTAGATCAAGGTAATCAAGATGTCTTGTGGACCAGCCGTGGACGTTTGGACGGTTCCCTGTTCAAGTGGGAGCAGTGGCTGAAAGTCTTGGATAGGGTGCAAAACTGAGAAGGGGACTACTTGGAACACACTACACAGATAGACTTAAAATAAAGTCTGGTGGGTCCCTTGGAGTGTAGAGATCATAAGGGATTAGGGACCCCTAGAGACAGCTGATTTTTTGAAGCAGCAGCCAGGAAGGTTTAGTGCAGACAGGTCAGCCAAGGGTCATACTTCAGGGAGTCTTAGGAGCCAGGTGCAGGTTACTTTGAGGGTGGATTGCAGGTCAGCAGGGCCACTCTGGGGGGTAGTTCTTCAGTGTCCTGAAGTCCCTTGCCTAGTGCTTGCTTCTGGTCCTCAAAGAGTCTGGAGTGGACTTTCATCTGGGTGTTTGACACTGGCGCTCCAGTACACTGGACAAAATCACGTCTCAGCCACTGGAGGTCGCAGTCCCATCAACCTTGGCACACTGGTAGGGTTCGTCCTCCAGGTCCGTTGGGTGTAATGTAGTCTGGCTGCTGGGTTTGGTTCATTGGTCAGCAGTCAGTCAGTGAACTGGACTACACTGTTTTGTAGCCTGCAGTGAGCAGGGAGTGATGCCTTCACACAGGGGGAGGTTCTTGGTGTTTTATAGAAGGCTGGAGGTCCTCTGGAATTTTTTAGATTCCATCCATTGTCCAGACCGCCACTCAGAAGCTATTTTCGAGTCCTGGGATACATCAGTCTTGGGTTTCCTTCTTGCAGCAGGACTTCTGTTCTCTAACCTGGTGTCTTCTTTGACACTGGTCTTCTTGAGCCCATAAATATGATCGGTAGGTCTAGAGATACCCATGAAATACTAGGCCTGGCACGGGGTGCAAAAAACTCTGCCACGCTATGCAGAGTTCCGCTAGCGGGTGGAGTTCTCCGTTTGACCCGTTTGCGTTGCATTTGACGTCACAGGCAATGCAAAGTATGTTCTTGCATTCAAAATCTTGCATGAACATCACCACGTGGGTTGCAAGGGCATCTTGTTTTTCACTCTGTTCATGGTGCTGGGACTTCTACTTCAATCTTTGTAATCCTCTCTCCATACTTCATCTACCCCTTTTTTTAAATTTATTGTATTAGTGTTTCTTTTTGTGTCTCATTATCTTTACGTTGTTTTAATTTTTTAGTGTTTTTTGTGAATGTTTCTATTTTTGTTTATTTTTCCCTTATTTCCTTCCTTTTTCCCCTGTTTGTTTTCTCCTACCCTACCACCAGCGCCATGGCAGAGTAGCAGAGCAACAGCGGCTGCCTGCCTTGAGGGCAGCGGCGTCATCAAGGGTTCAGCCTAACCCAATCTTCAGCAAGGAGCAAGTGGCAGCACTTGTTTTCTTTATGCAGCATGACCTCCCCTCTGTGCTGGCTGCAGAAGGCAGGAGTGGCAGCAGTGTTGGGATAGGATGCACTGGTTGGTCAGGGTCGCTACCCAAGTCCAGCACGCCACCCAGCAGCTGAAGCACCACTGGGCTAATATTATCAACCTCGAGCAGAGCCTGCTCGACCTGCTAGGCACAGAGATCCCAGGCTTCATGAGTTTTACATTTTTATTGTGTTTGTGTTTTACAATGCTAAGTTCTTTTTCCGAATAGCATGTGGCTTCAACTCAGAGGTAAGTTATATTTAGTTTAAGTTAAGATTATTATTTATTATGAGATCCAGTTAGAGCTAGGCAAGTGCTCTGTGCCACATCATTTATTTTTGTACTCATAGGTAGGCACTCACTTGGGCTGATTATTTAAGAAGCCATTGCAATGCAGACTCTGCTGTCCTCCTACTAACTCTCTAGTGAATTAGTGATATCAGTGAGTTAGCGTTCTCTGTGACTTTGTGTAGCATGTACAGTTCCAAGCAGTCTCAAAATGATGCGAGTGTGTAAGCATTGCAAAAAAAGTAGGTTGAGTTGGTCCATCAAGGGTCTTGAGAAATGAGAATAGAATATAAGATCATTCATTGCAATAGTTACAAATGTAGATTTTCTTTTTTTCTTGAGTAAATTTGTAATAGGGATTTTAGGAGTATGGCTAATTCAGCCATAGACAATCTGATTTAAGTACAATGTTATTGCATTTGCCTGTTATATATATCAGCATCCAAGGGAAAGAAGAATGGCACTGCACATACGGGTCTGGCAGAAGCTGAGGAGGCGCCGATCACCAGCGCCAATGCTGATGGCTCTGCTCATCCCAATGATTCATTTAATATTATTATTATTATTTCCCTAACTTTTACCCCTCCACACTTTTATACTACTTTTAATTTTGCCTTGTTTACTTTTTTTATAATGTCTCCCTTGTTTCCAACACCCCATCCAAGTTTTATTTAATTCCTGTTATCCCTGCATTATCTTTTTTCTGTCTTTCACTGACCATTTTGTATTCTACCTCTTCATTGCTACTCAATGATTCCGAGTCATAGTCACTCATAGGCTATAGCCTTGCCTCTCTATTACGCAAAGCTTTTGTTTGGCTTGTCTGCCCCTCTATAACGCAAAGCTTTTCGTTGCCTTTTCTACCTGGCTTTTTGAACATTCCAACAAAATGCCCTTAGTGATATTTTCAACAGAAGATGCTGCAGTGCTAACTGAACTGTAACAATTGCCATTCCATTGAAAATTAAGAATGGGATTTTGCATCTAAAAACTGTATACTGTTTTTTATAGCCACACCAACCAGAAGCAGGGGGAGACTCGGCAGCAGGGATGGGCACTGATAAGTCAAATTGCTTGCTTATTGACAATTACTGTTACTCACTAACTACAGGGTCGTTTTTGTGATCGGATTCATGAACCCCCTGCAATTCAGCTAAAGCTGTGGTTGGGTTACAAATGGCCTCTTCTATCTGCAACTCAGCAAAAACACATAGGCCCTCATTCTGACCTTGGCGGTCGGCGGAGAGGCGGCGGTCGGACCGCGAACAGACCGGCGGTATTAAAAATGGCATTCTGACCGCGGCGGTCACCGCCGCGACCGACCGCCACTTCCCCACTCCGACAGCCACGGCGGTCATGACCGACGGGCTGGAGTCTGCGCACTCCGGTCCGGCGGTCGACCCAAGACCGCCAACGGTATCATGACCCTGCTTACCGCCGCGGTTTCTGGCGTTCGGGAACCGCCATGCGAACCATGGCGGTAGGCACTATCGGGGCCAGGGAATTCCTTCCCTGGCACTGATAGGGGTCTCCCCCACCCCCCACTGCCCTCCCGAGTCCTCCCCCCACACCCTCCACCCCCCTGCAACCCCCCAGAGGTGGTACGAACCCCCTCCCCACCCCCACCCCGACATGCACATACACGCACCCCGACATGCACACACCCCCAACATGCACATATACACACCCCCTACACACACACATACACAACGGGGACACATACCCGCACACATACATGCCGACATGCGCACCCGCCGAACTACACACATCGCCCATAGGCACAGCAGCACTCCCCGCCCGCATGCACGCACTCACACACCCCCTCTACACACTCACACGCACACCCCCATGCACGCACACATCACACAACACCCCCCCACCCCCTCCCCTCACGGACGATCAACTTACCTTGTGCGTTGGTCCTCCGGGAGGCGACGGGAGCCATAGGGACGTGACCGCCAACAGAAGACCGCCAACAGAAGACCGCCACACAGAAATGTGGGTAGTAATTCTGGGGGCGGTGTTCTGCTGGCGTGGCGGTGGAGGTTGACCAGTCTCCACTTTCCCGCCGACCGCCAGTGTGGCTGCTGGCGGTATTCCGGCGGAACGCTCCCAGCGGTCGGAATACGCGCAGCGGCATACCGCCGCGGTCGGCGGTCTTTACCGCGGCGGTAACTCGGCGGTCTTGCGAAAAGACCGCCAAGGTCAGAATGAGGGCCATAATGTATGCTAAAAGTGATGGCTTGATAGAAACAGGAAAGAACAGAAGGTTAAAAGAAGAATGGGTGAAAAGAGTGAAAGGAAAGGATGCATTGGTGGATGAAAAATGATGGGTAAGTGAGTATTGGTATTGGGTAAATAGATGGATGAGTGAAAGGATGATTGAAAGAAAGGGTGGATATTGTGGGTCCTGAATGGATGAATAAAGGATTGTGAATTAGGGTGGAAGACTGGATGAGAGAATGCAAATCTTAAATCATGGTGGCTATGGGTTTATGAGGTATATAGGGGAAGAATTAAAGGACCATTGAATAATTGCTTGGATGAATAAAGAAGGGAGTTCTTCTTTTGTAGATAGATCTGTGACGCCGCTGTTTTCTTCTATGGCGAAAGCTTTACCTACCTGCCTCATCCATCTGTCTTACTCTGCAGTAGAGCAAGGCAAGTTTCTTTACTTTCCTTACTGCCCAGTAACTCAATTTGTTTGAAAGGATTTGTGATGGTGGGCAAGACCCGTGAGTTAAGTGGGACTAGTAAATGCCCGATTTGGTTTCAAGTTTGGCGTAGGAGATACTTTGTGATGAACATGCCACATACAATGTATATTTCCCACTCCACTTCCTTGTAGTGCAGAACATTGTTTGCCCCCCCATCTACTTACGGCAGACAGGAATATACATCTGCATTTTACACACGACACGTGTGATGTAACTTATTTATTCATCTGCCTTTTTGGAGTCATGGTAGAAATTAAACTAATTGAAAGGCATGTGGGGAACAACAGGGCCATTGGAATTATAGATAGATAATTGTCAGCTACAGCTGCCTGAGCTGCAATCAATCAATCAATCAATCATAGTATTTATAAAGCGCGCTATGTACCCGTCAGGGTTTCGAGGCGCTGAGGGGGGGGGGGGGGGAGCGCTGCTGGTTTATCGGTCGAAGAGCCAGGTCTTGAGGAGCCTTCTGAATGCGAGGAGGTCCTGGGTCTGGCGAAGGGATGTGGGGAGAGAGTTCCAGGTCTTGGCGGCGAGGAAGGAGAAGGATCTGCCGCCGGATGTCTTGCGCTGGATTCGGGGTACGATGGCGAGGGCGAGGTTGGCGGATCGGAGTTGACGTGTTGGGGTGTAGAAGTGAAGTCTGGTGTTGAGGTAGGAGGGTCCGGTGTTGTGAAGTGCCTTGTGAGCGTGGGTCAGGAGTTTGAAGGTGATCCTCTTGTCTACCGGGAGCCAGTGGAGTTCCTTTAGGTGAGGGGAGATGTGACTTCGGCGGGGTATGTTGAGGATCAGTCGGGCGGAGGCATTTTGGATACGTTGGAGGCGTTTGATGTCTTTGGTTGGGATGCCTGTGTAGAGTGCGTTGCCCTAGTCAAGTCTGCTGCTGACGAGGGCCTGGGTCACCGTCTTTCTGGTTTCTGTTGGAATCCACTTGAAAATTCTGCGGAGCATTCGGAGGGTGTTGAAACAGGAGGAGGAGACGGCGCTGACCTGTTTGGACATGGTGAGGGCGGAGTCCAGGATGAAGCCGAGGTTTCTTGCGTGGCTGGCAGGGGTGGGTGGGGGCCGAGGACGGAGGGCCACCATGAGTCGTTCCAGGCCGAGGGAGTGCGTCCGAGGATGAGGACTTCCGTCTTGTCGGAGTTGAGTTTCAGGCGACTGTTGTTCATCCAATCGGCGATAGATTTTAGTCCCTCGTGGAGGTTTGTTTTGGCGGTGAGCGGGTCTTTGGTCAGGGAGAGGACGAGCTGGGTATCGTCGGCGTAGGAGATGATGCTGAGATGATGTTGGCGGGCCAGTTGAGCGAGGGGGGCCATGTAGATGTTGAACAACGTGGGGCTGAGGGAGGATTCTTGGGGGACGCCGCAGATGAGGTTGGTGGCTTTGGAGCGGAAAGGGGAGAGACGGACTCTCTGCGTTCTGTCGGAGAGGAAGGATGAGATCCAGTGGAGGGCTTTATCTTGGATGCCGGCTTCCTCGAGGCGGGTCAGTAGGGTGCGGTGGCAGACGGTGTCAAAAGCGGCTGATAGGTCGAGGAGGATGAGGGCTGAGGTTTCGCCGTTGTCCATTTGATGTCTGATGTCATCTGTGGCGGCGAGGAGGGCGGTCTCAGTGCTGTGGTTTCGTCTGAATCCGGATTGTGAGGGGTCCAGGATGGAATTGTCTTCGAGGAAGTGGGTGAGCTGAGTGTTGACGATCTTCTCGATGACTTTCGCTGGAAAAGGGAGGAGAGAGATCGGACGGAAGTTTTTGAGGTCGTTGGGGTCAGCCTTGGGTTTTTTGAGGAGGGGTTGGATTTCTGCGTGTTTCCAGCTGTCCGGGAAGGTGGCAGAAGTGAAGGAGAGGTTGATGATCTTGCGGAGTTCGGGGGCGATGGTGGCGTTTGCTGAGTTGAAAACATGGTGGGGGCAGGGGTCCGTGGGGGAGTCTGAGTGGATGGTGTTCATGGTTGCTATGGTTTCTGCCTCGTCCACGTGGGTCCAGGCGGTGAGGCGGCAGTCGCGGGAGGAGACATCGGGGGTGGGGTCTGGCGGTGGACCGGTGATGAAGCTGTCGTGGATGGTGGTGATTTTCTGGTGGAAGAAGGTGGAGAGGTCGTCGCAGAGTTTCTGGGAGGGCGGGATGTCGTTGGAGTTGGCTTTCGGATTGGAGAGTTCCTTCACGATGCCGAATAGTTCTTTGCAGTCGTGGGCGTTGTTGTTGATGCGTTCGGTGAAGTGAGCGCGCTTGGCGGTGCGGATCCGTTGGTGGTGTTCGCGGTTGGCGTTTTTGAGGGCGGCGAGGTTGTCGGGTGTGCGTTCTTGGATCCATTTCTTTTTGAGTTTCTGGCAGTTGCTTTTGGAGGTGGTGAGATCGTCTGTGAACCAGGCTGGTTTTCTCTTTCCTTGGGTGGTGGTGGGTTTCTTGAGAGGGGCAAGGGTGTTGGCGCAGTCGAGGATCCATTGATGGAGGTTGATGGCGGCTGTGCTCGGGTCGATTGCGTCGGGTGGAAGGTTGTTGACGAGGGTGTTGGTCAGTTGTTCTTGGGTGATTTTGCCCCAGCGGCGGTGGGGAGGTAGCTGGATGCGGTGTTGCTCTGTGGTTTTCTTATAGGTGAAATGGACACAGTGATGGTCAGTCCAGTGGAGTTCGGAGGTGTGGCTGAAGGAAATGTGGTTGCTAGAGGTGAAGAGGGGGTCAAGGGTGTGTCCGGCGATGTGGGTAGGTGTGTTGACTAGCTGGCGGAGACCGAGGTTGAGGAGGTTGGAGGTCAGTGACGCGGTGTTGACGTCGTTGGCATTTTCCAGATGGTAGTTCAGATCTCCCAGGAGGATGTAATCCGGGGAAGCGAGGGCGTGGGTGCTTGCAAGGTCGGCGATGGTGTCGTTGAAGGGGGGTCTTGGTCCTGGAGGGCGGTAAATGAGGGTTCCTCTGAGGGTCGTGTTGGGGTCCGTGTGGATCTGGAAGTGGAGGTGTTCGGCTGTCCTGAGGGTGTCGTCCGAGTGGGTGTGGATTTTGAGGGTAGCTTTGTGAGCGATGGCTATTCCGACGCCGATTCCGTTGGTTCGATCTCGTCTGGTGATTTTGTATCCGTCCGGTATGGCGATGGCGATGTCCGGAGACGAGGAGTCGTTCCACCAGGTTTCGGTCAGGAAAGCCACGTCAGGAGCAGTGGTGTCGAGCAAATCCCAGAGCTCGATGGCGTGTTTCCGTGCGGAGCGGGTGTTGATGAGGATGCAGTTCAGGTGGTTGGGGTTGGATGTTTTCGTAGTTGGATTGGTCGTTCTGATGCAGGAGAAGTTGCAGGTACGGCAGGAAAAAGGTCCTTTAGTGTGCTTCGGGGATGCCCGGTAGCATTCAGTGGAGGGGCCGGGGTTGAAGGCGCGGAGTTCGTTGATCGAGTAGCGGATGCGGGGGGCGCAAGGGCCAGGGGGTGTGGCGCTGGGCGCGGTCCAGGCGCGGACGGGCGCAGACAGGCTTGCCTCTGGCGCGCCTCCGGCACGCCACCGGCGCGCCCGCTGCGCGGACGCGCAGCGCCACCCATTAAGAAGGGAGGGGGGAGGGAGGAGCAGCTGGGAGGCGGGAGGCTGGAGGGAGCGGCAAATGGGGGCGCGAGGGGGGCGGGGCCGCAGGGAGGCAGCGGCAGGGAACGGGGAGCGCACAAGGGGCAAAAACACTGAAAACTAGCAAAAAACAGCAGTTACAATAAGAAAAGCACACAATCAGAAAAAACAAAATGGCACAATATACGATCGGGGAGACAGCAATCAGGGGGGCACAAAGGGGGCAGAAGCGCCGGCGGCGAGGCACTGAAAAAAGCGAAAAAAACGAAAAACACTTACGGGACGGCGGAAAGCGGCACACGGGTCAAGTGAAGCTAGTCAGAGCCCACTAGACCCCAGGGATGAGGCGCAGGAGGATGCCTGCGGGTGGAGGAGGGCCTCGAACACGCAAACAGCAGCAGCTGCAGATTGTAGCAACATATTTGAAGCACTGGCTAGCATGCCTCCAATAATTTGGCACAACCTGTTCTCCATAGTGCATGATGTCTTACTCATCATAATTAAAAGTAATTATTTTTCATTTTTCCACTAAAAGTGTCTAATTAGGTACTAGAAAAGCCTTTAGAAGAAACAAATGAAATCATCAGCTTTTTTAACCAGGCCTTATTCTGTCTTAATTCTTTTCTACCATACAGTTAGTGCTTCTTATGTGAGGCATGTGTAGGTAAACAAATACAATATTGGCCTTGTGACTCTCCTAATCATAAATAATAATCACATAAAATTCCATCATCCCAGGGAACCAGCAATGTAGTAGTACTGTGCCAACCATTATGTAACATTTAAACAAGTGTTTGTTTAGACCATTGTTCACAATTTGTCTTTTGTTATTCTTTATTTACTTGATATAGCTACTCCTGCTCGATGACCACCACCAACTAGGCAGGAGATAGTGGCTCATCTCTGGCTGCAGAGGATGGGGAACATTTGGGTTGAGTAAAGCACCTCATGATCCTGGAGGAGGAAGGGGCCGAAACAGCTGACTCAGACCCAGGACCCAGCAGAAGAGCATGCCAGCCCCCAGCCTCTCAGCCACTATATCGCCAGCACAACCAGTCAGGGTCCCTGACTTCACCTGTTGCTGCATCCTCCTGCTCCACCAGGGCATTTAAATGACACATTCTGCAGCAGATGGAACATTTGGAGAGCCAGCTCACCATGATAGAGGAGAGAAGCAACCAACTCTGGACCATATGGACAGTGCCCTTTTTTAAGTCCTTTTTTTTTTCGGGGGGAAGGACTTATTGGTTTGGAGGTTTAGTTGGGATGGACTTCAAGTTTGGACTTTTCATTGGATGTTTTTGAGTAAGGGTTATATGTGTTCGGGAGAGGGGAGGAACTTTTGTGGGTGGAGAGGGGTGTTTTTTTATTTGTAAAAAAAGGGACAAATACTTTGTTTTTACTTCATTTGCATCTTAAATCTTTATTTTGGTGTTGTAGACTTTTAGTTTGCACTGCTGCCTTTTAGTGTAGCCTGTTATTTTTTATCTGCTATAAAAGTGTATGTCATTTACTCAGACCCTTACTGTATTGCCCTTTGCAACTATTATTGACACCAGGGGGTGATTAAACTTGCCTACAGAACACATAGACAGCATATTATCTAAAAAAGTTCACTTCAATTCATAGTACTTCTTCCTGAATAGATGAAGTGAAGGAGTATTTTTCTTACTGCAGGGCTTCCCAATGTGGCATCTTAAGTGGGTGGTAGGTGGGTCCTATTAGTAGTAGCAGGCTAGCACGCTACCAGGGAAGACAGAACTTGGCGGAAAGTGCCACTCCAACCTATGCAAACTCCAACTACAAGATTAATCAAAGGGCTATCCATCATTGCCAACTCAGTTGAAAGAAAATAGAGATTTAGTGGGTCATCATAATATATCATAAATGTAGAAAGACTGAGACCAGAATACCACAATGACATTATGACAGTATTGACACACAGCAAAGAAGAAGACCTGATATGATATAAAAATATAGGAATATGAATTTCTTCTGAGCAATGATGCAGAGCTATGCTATAATAAAACTAAACTTAGGAAATGAGATCATGGAGTCAAAAGCGAGCTCAGACTCAAGAGTGTTTCGACCAGGTTAAACATTTATGGAACACACACAAGACATGAATGAAGATGTTGATGGGGGCCGGAGTAGAATATTTCTCAAGCAATAGAAGACAGAAGGTCATGCAGTGAGTTGGTGTTGCTTACTTGCTTTCACCACATCCGTCCCAGCAAGTTTGTAAAATTAGGTCACACCTCAATAAGTCACACAGCCTGGGGGAAGAGGGTTAGGGTCTCAATAAATGGATGGGAAAGATTATTTGTTGAAAGGTGTGACAAATACTGCACAAAAGAAACCACAACAATATTCATTGGGCCACTGAGTAGAACACCATCATCAATCTGTTGTGGAAGGAAACAAAGGGATAAGTAGGAAAATATGGCACAGTTCAGTAAATCCATTGGAAACAGTCCTTCTGCCCTAGAGAGACCCGAGATAGTATATGCTAAGTGTTATATCTTCAAGTTTTGAAATATGGACTATTGAATGTAATGCACCCAGTTCTAGAAATTGAGTGATAAAAGGACAGTTATGTTGTATTGCCAAATTAGGTGATGCATCTCCATTCTTCTTGGCATGTCCATCACTGTGGTGCCTATCTGAATCTCTCCGGTAGGTGAGTTGGAGTCTTGAGCTTTGCAAGTTTTGTTTGTGCAGGAGAGGATTAGGAGAAGGCCTGTGCATTGAAAAACAACTGTAGCTGTATTATAGAATAAAGGAAAAGAACAAAAGAAAGCACAGTATGCTTCAAGAGGACTAAGGAGGACTCCGGAGTGTACCAAGAAGACTCAGAGGCAGAGCAAGAACACAAGAGGAGTTTCACAATTGAGCTAGCACTGCAGCAACCACACACTCAGCAGCATTTCCAAATCAACATACCTCTCTGCAGTTGACAGAGCTGAGTGAGTACTATGCCTCAGAGTCTTTGCCATAATCATGGGTTCTCTTTGAAGTTGAAAATGCTCTGCTTTCTAGCTGTTCCGGTAGTCCCACCATGAGTCCTTCTGTCTTCCTCCTCTATATTCAGAGTAACTCCGTCCAAGTCCCAAACTGAGCAAAGTAGACTAGTGAAGTTCACTACTGTTGAAGAACAAATAGAAAAGCAAAACTGAAGTATTTTTTTATGTTGATTTGTGTTTTGTAATTAAAGTGGCTGGGTTGTTATGAGGAACTAGAAAAAAGGGGTAGACCTTGCAAGTAAATTTACTACTTTTGAAAGGCCATTTACTTTCAGGAAGAAAATGATCACCCATTAGCCCCTAAACATTGCCAATCAACAGAAACAAGTTTACAGTTTTGTTGAACTTGCTCCCCCACTATCAGCCACCACATGCATCAGTTATGGCTCACAAATCCACAATCACAATCATTCGATATATCACCACTCATACCTATTCTTTGATGGTATCCATGCATTGGATTTAATCAGTGATCTTCTAGGGCAACCCTGCTAGGTGCCAGATGGGATAGGCAATGGTATGTGAGGGAGGGAGGCCGCATCTCTAACATCCTAGAGGGTATTTATGGGCGTTTTCACTATACGTGGGTCCAACTCCAATCCAGGTTTGTATGTGGCTATAAAATTAATGGTGGGGCAACATAAATCCGACACAAACACAATGTTACACTAGCATTTTTTTTAAACAAAGAAAGAGAAAATGAAGATAAACGACAAATGAGGAAAAAGTAGTTTGTCCTCAAACTCTGGTGGTTCACCCAGAAGTTGGTCAGCTAACATGCAAGATTTGGACTAATCATCCTCTTCCTCCTCCTGTGGTGTTTCAGGAATGGTGTAATCAAGTGGAATGAAATGCTGGTTCATTTTGATCATGGTCAATCTCTCGATGCTTTGAGGAGAGTGACTGGTCTTCTCACTGTAACAACTACACCAGCTGCACTGAACACACGTTCAGCAGACACCCTGGCTACAGGACAAGCCAGAAACTTTATTGCCAGCATGCTGAGCTCTAGCCATTGGCGCATCTTCCCATACCACTCCACTAATGGGTTTTGAACCACATACATCTCTTTCGGGTCATCCAGATACACCTGGAACATCCTCTGAATGGTCATTGGTGCTGCCACCTGCTCGACCACTTTTTCCTTCACCTCTGCACTATAGTTAAGATCTGTCACTTGAAACCAAGCCAGTGCAGATGTTGGTTCTGATTCTTCTATTGCTGTTGTTGCTGTTTTTCTTATTAGTGGGTTTGGCAGCTGTGAGACAAGACTGCCCTCTCTGGAAGTTGAAAGTGGCACCCCAGAACTGCAGAGTAGAACTCTAAGTTCCAGCTGTTCTTCTTCTAGTTCTCCTGCTTGCTCAACAATCCATCTCTTGTATTGTAAAACATCCCCATCAGAAAATAGAATGATAGCAGGAAGAAATTCTTTTGTAGCATGGACCAAGCAGGATGGCACAGATGACCTCTTTGGATGAAAAAATATCCAGTGTGCAGTGATGCACATGTAATCATTCGCCTTACAACCAGTCCACATGTCTGTTGTCAGATGGATAGTATGGACAAAACTTTACTGCAAAGCGTGTCCAACCAATTGCAGAACATCGTGATGCAGTGCTGTAACATCAACTCTGGCAAAATAGGTCCAGCTTGGAACCTTTCATTTCAGGAAGAAGGCTGCCGCAAACTCTAGCTTGCCATTGTAGTAATGTGTGTTTGGGTGGTTGCGCTCATATGGCCCATCCTTCTTTAACATGTCCATAATTGTAGTATGGATTTTCTTCTTTTGTGGGGCAACTGAGGCAGTCAACTTTTCAGACTCAAGTAGTAGACTCAATGCATGCCGTGGTGCTACAGTCACCGTATGCTGTGCTGTCTCCATCTGACTCTGAGTTTTCCTGTGCCATTGTGAGGTCATGGAGCCGGGTGATTCTAGCACACTGCTAAGGACAGGGCTGCTTTGTGTGAGGTTGATGTCACCCTGTTCTTCCCCATCTACCACTGTGATTTGACCATGTGTAGCTGATGTTTCCTGGCTTTCCTCACCTTCTCCACGACTACCACTATGATCCATGTGTTTAAGGTGTTTCTCACACTGGATTGTGTGAAGTTTTGTCGTATGGGTCGACTGGCCTCCAGAACCATAATGTGAACCAGGCTTACCTTGACGTACACTCGGGTGGCAAATGTTCTCATCCTGTTTGTTAATCGTAAAAAAGTCCCAAACTGAGGAGGAGTACTTTCTTATTGAGCCACTGCCAATGCCTGAAGAAGAACAAGATGTAGGTGGTTATGGGTGTGGCGATTACCTCTTTGCAGTGCATACTTGCACTGGGGTTAGTGCATGTCTGTGCTGGGGCCTTAAAGATATGGGGGCTGCATTGCTGTATGTGCCACATCGATCAGAACAGGTTTGATAGTGATGTCAGTCTCCTTTGTGCCAGCTTCTACAATGACTGTGTCATTGTCATCATCCTCATCCCCTTCCATGATTTTAAGGCTTTCTGAAACTTTTCTTTTCCCTTGCCTTTCTGAGCATCTCCCAAGCTCTGCAGGGGTCCACTCCATGTCCCTATCATCATCATCATCATCAGAAGTGGTGCTTGGATAAGATGGTGGCATAGTACCCTCCTTTTTCTTGCTGGATATTTGGGAGCCCTTGATTCTAAAATAGCACATTCTTGCTCGACAGAAAGCTCTACCTCCTGACCTGCTCCAACTTCGGGAAGTTCTAGCTGCAGCTGATGTCCAATTTGCTCTGTTTCTGGAACCAATTGGGTACTACTTTGTGAAAGGGACAAATCCAATTCAACATCACTGCTCGTTGGGGGTCACCATGATTGCAGTGGCTGCCTCACTGACAGACATCATCTTGGACTTGAGTTGGGGTGGTGCCCTCTTTGATGCAGGAGTGTTCCCAGGTTCCTCCCTGGAGGCTGGTGTGGCAGCAGGCACACGTCTCCCAAAGAAGGTTGTGGTTGGGAGGCCACTGGCAGAAAGGTGCTTCTTAACACTGACCACTTTCTTGGGAACAACTTTCTTTGGTGCCATCTTAACTTGCTCTAAGTTGGCAGTGGCACTAAGATGCACAAGTGGAAGGGTTTGGTGCCTGTGGTCTGAAGTAATTGTAGGGCCTTCTCTTTGGCAGTACTGCAGGTGATGTGGGGTTTCTTCTCTTGTACATCTAAAGTCAACCAAACAAGGAAAATATATGGCTAATGAAATGTGACATGTCATTAGTGCAGCAGGTTGAAAATATTACAGAGAAATCCAATCTAAGTGCGGTTGATTACTTATGTAATGTACCTGTATTTATTGAAACGGCAAACCACATAACCATTAAAAAATTACATTTAAAATTAGGCAGCACAACAGGCAAATCTAGCTCTTTGTTTTATTTACCTCTGTTTTAGGAAACACTTGGAGTAGTCAGTGAGAGTGCATGGTTCAATGGAATGATCTTTTAAATGAAAAAATCTATTGCTGCAAGGTAGTCCAGGGGAAATGCTTTGGTGGATTGATGAAAGGAGGAATGGAATTGATTGGATGGATGGATCAAGGCAAAATGCAGAATTAAATAAAAATTAAAATAAAAATACAAAATTATAAGAAAAGTTAAAATATTTTTTTTTTAAAGTTAAAATAAGAATTTACATTAAATATAAAAATTAAAATGAAAAATATATCAAATATTTAAAGTAAATTAGTAAACAAATTACAAAAAACTAAAACATAAACATTAAAATAAAAAGCTCAATTAAAAAAAGGATTACAAATGACATCAAAAGTATATAACAATTAAAAAGTAAAAAATTTAATTAAAAAATAAAAATAGAAACTTCAAAAACAAATGATCAATAACTAATGATGTTTGTGTGTCAGCCTCTGTCAACCCAAAGGCACACTGACTGCACAGTGTGCGCGCAAGATGGCTGCCAGCCAGCCACATGATCAAACAACAAGGAACAAGAAGGAAGCATGCAGAACAAAGAACACATTCAAGTCTGTGTCAAGGGACACTGGCTGAATGGAAAAAATGGCTGTCAGCCATTCACATGGTAAAACAACAACAACAAGGAGAAATGGGGATGTGGCCTGATGCTGCTCCCGGTGCCTGACTCCCAATCTGGAGATCCTGGCAGACGACTTTAGCAATACCTGACACGCATGGGGTTGCAGAGTGGCCTGGGAGCAAGGGGCACCCAGAGAGCCTAAAAAAACCTAAAGAGATCCTCCGGCAGAGCGCCGTGTGGGCCGGAATGTGGTGACTAGCTGCCGTGTGGCAGAAGAGGCAACATGGGCCTGGAAGCGACAGGAAGGTGCAAGTCGAGGTGAGGGGTGGTGACAGTGGGTGGCAGTGATAGAGGCAGATGAAACTCCCTCCTTCTACTCTCCTGCATCATTGACAAGACCACCCGATGATCCCTTGCAGGAGGGAGGGGATCAGAGTGGCAAGGCCTACCTGGCGGGCCAGAGGAACAGCCCGGCAACGTGAGTGGAAGGTGGAAGCAGAGCGCCGCAGCGGCAGAATTGGGCTGGCTGTGGTGGGGGCAGAGTAGCAGAGAGGCCGAGCAGTGCCTGGAGGTCTCCCCCCCTGCTTTTACATCACCACCTCATCCCCCTAGCCCCTCTTGACTGGTGACTCTCATAAGTGAGAACCTCCCCTGATGAGACGGTGACCTGTGCAGACTGAAGCCAGTTGAAAGGGATGTGGATAGCTGCCTAGCACACATCCCATATTTCAGCTACACATAGCACAACTGCTGTGTCTGGCTTTGGGGTGCTAAATACTGGCTGCAGAACACCATTGTCCGGCCTCCCGTGTACCTGCCCACTATGGAGAAAAGAGGAGGATCTGGCACAGGCCCACAGGAGCGATAGGAGACCACGCAGCCAATTGTCCCAGCAATGTGGGACCGAGAGACAGTCCAGGTTCCCCCGTACCTGGAGAACAAGCTAGACAAAATCATGGAAGCCATCGAGGCCACTGGCTAAGACCTGTGGAACAGAGTGGATGCGGTGGCGATAGAGGTCACCTTACTCAGTGAGAACCAGAAAAAATTGTCTGCAAGGTGACAGCACGGAGAGTGATCTCAAAGTCTTGCAACCATAATTGACGACCATGGAAGAGACGGTCAGATCTCTTGCAGATAAGGTTCGAGGACTGGAGCACAGAGATAAGGATTTCGAAGGTCGCTCCAGGCGTAATAACATTTGTGTGGTGGGGTTCCAGGAAAGGCCAGAAGGGTCGGACCATATCCAATTCTTCAAGGCCTGGCTGGCGCAAAGCGTGAGGAACGATGCTTTATCCCCACATTAACTTGTGGAATGTGTGCACAGAGTCCTGACTCATAAGCCACCAGTAGGAATGCCACCCCGACCAGTATTAATTTGTCTACTCAACTATAGAGACACAGAAATGATACTGATGAAAATGCAGTCAGAGACGCTGCTCCAGTACGAAAACTACCGGGTCTATTTATTTCCAGACTATACAGTCCCAGACCGAGCGCCAACAGGCCTCCTTCGCAGGAGTTAAGAAAAGCCTGCACCAGGTTGGCCTCACGTACTCTTTGCTGTTCCCAGCTAGACTCATGATATTAGCTAATGGGCTCAGCTTCTTCTTCACTGAGCCCACAGATGCCTGGGACTGGGTTTAACAATGCAGAAAGGAGACACCTGTGGAGACGTTGCAGACTGTGAGATCTGATTATAGCAAAAGGAAAAAGAGTGCAGGAACATCCATGCAGGGTACCAATGCAGATGGAAGGAAGGGTGCCCCCACTCCGGATCAGGCGTGGCTGGAGCAGAGACAAGCCCTCTCAGCGGTGAAGGCACTGTTGCATGAAGAAGGACAGACCGCACAACGGCCCACCAGTAGACAACAAACTGACTCTGAAATTGAAGCCTCTATCAGCGAGACTTTATCTGAAGATCTGCCAAAGGTGACACCGCAGACAACAGACACGCTAATATAGTAAGACACTTGTGTTCAGAATGCAGGGCTCACTGACCGCCCCCTGACCCCTGGGTGAGACTATTATTTAATGTATTTACTTGATAGAAAAGGAGATGCAGCAATTTGTAATGTATTATGTTTTATGAGTCAGGTGGTGCATGTGCAATGAGTTCAGACCAAATTCACTGTCACAACCTAGTCAGCCCCCACCCTACTCCTGGGTGCCGTCAGTCACACAATAGGGCAAAACGGAGACCCCATTGTCTGGGAATATGCATTCATGGTTTGGGTGTTCCCCTATGTTCAGGGCCACCCTGGGATGGAGTTGAGGGTGTTAGTTTAAGCTTTAATCAAGTTCCAGGAAGATGTAAGATAGGTGTAGGCATAGACATGGACCCACCCCAGCAACAGTTAATTCCCCCATTATGTTCTTTACAACTTTGACCAAATGGCAGATATTAAAATAATGACTTGGAATGTCCGGGGCCTAGGAACCGCTCGTAAAAGACATGTGGTTCAACAATATATTCAGCGATGCAGGGCACAGTTAGCACTGCTGCAAGAGACACACATAGCTGGGGGGAGGAGGTGAGACTGCGACTGAAATGGCAAGGGCAATATTACTGCACCACATATTCAGGGTCTGCGCGTGAGGCTATGGTTTGGGTCCTGGAAGGGGGTCCGTTCTAATCCACTGACACAGACATAGACCCAGAAGGTTGGGTTACCTTTGCAGAGGGATCATTGAATGGTAGGGTTACTGGGAAGTGCTTATGTTCCTAATGTCCACCAAGTCACATTTTTTGCACACCTGTCAGCTATGTTAGTAAAGTGGGCACACCTTCCATGACTGGTGGGTGGGAATTTTAACAGTGTATTAAACATAGACTGTGATCGCTCACATCTCCCACTGCCGACTTCACGGGTGGTACCAGTGGCCATGCAGTTCTCTCAGTGGTTACAGCAATGAGCACTGCACGATTGTTGGCGAATACTACACCCTGATGTAGAAGAATTCTCCCACTATTCAACACTGCATGCCCTACATGCTCGGTTAGACTATATATTGTGTCACACCTCCCTACAGTTACTGGTTGTAGCAGAAGAATACCTTGGGAAAACCTTCTCTGACCATAAACCATTAGTGGTCAACTACCGCTGGGGGCAGCCGCAGCCACTGGTCCCTACGTGGCGACTGCAGCCAGGGGCCCTAGAAGACCGAGGGTTTCAGGAAAGCACGCAAGACGCTCTAAAACAATACCTCAATGGATGCTTGCAGGGCACTTGCTTGACTGGCTACTGCGTAGCTCAGCCCCTACAGTGCAGACCACAGTAATTAGACTGTCTCCCACATGCTTACTTACCAACCAACTGGACATACATGATGCATTCACTGCCTATTACCATGACCTATATAATCCCCCACTACCGAACAGAGTCCAGGCAGTACAGAATTTTCTGCAGGAAGTGACCTTACCAAAACCACAACCCATTGACGCAGAGGCTCTAATGCGCCTTTAACAACTCAGGATATCAGTGAAGCTGTACAGACGTCTGGCACTGGGAAGACACCGAGGATGGATGGTTACCCCATTGAATTCTATAAAACCTATTTACCACTACTATTGCCTAAACTACTAGAGGTGTATTATTCGGCACTGCAGGAGAGTAGACTCCCCCAGACATTAAAGGAGTCCTTACTTATATCTCTTCTCAAGCCAGGAAAGGACCCACGCAACATGGCCTCCTATCGTCACCTATCAATGTTTGGGTCTGAGTAAACTCATTACCTCTAGTAAGAAAATAGGATATTACCCCAGCTGCCCCGGCTGATACACAAAGACCAGAATGGATTTATCCCGGGAAGATCTACAATGCTCAACATACGTCGATTATATTGAATCATGGAACAGGCCCCTAAACCTTGACCATATGCAGCATGTCTTGTACTGGACCTGGCAAAAGCATTCAACACACTGGACTGGAACTACCTGTTCTCCACTATTACTGCCTTTGGCATAACTGGACATCTGTGTAACCTTATTCAACTTTTATATGTGCACCCTACAGCCTGTGTAAAAGTAGGGCAGTGCATCTCCCCCATCCCAGTGATGATGGGGGACGCACCAAGGGTGCCCTCTGTCTCCAGTGCTATTCGCCCTGGCCATGAAGCCTCTAGCTCAGAGGCTCTGACAGCAGGGCGCCGAATGAGGGATTCCACTGTGTAGAACAAAGCATGTGGTTTCCTTGTATGCGGATGACACACTAATCTACACTTGGGAATTAGGACAAAATGTGACTGCTATAACCAAGCTATTAACTGACTTCAGGGCAGCATCTGGCTTAGGAGTTAACTGGTCCAAGTCTTGTCTCTTCCCCTTAGGTTCATGCTTTCCAATACAGCATTTCTGGGTGGAAACACAAGACATATGCTTGGAGGCTACCACCATTCGCTATCTAAGCTTAAACATCTACCACGCAACACAGGATCCGTTGGATGGAAACCTCACATGTGCTATTACAGCCAAACTCTCACAGATGTCCTTCAGGAGTACTCTGCAACTTACAGTTCAAGGCACAATTGCGCTATCTAAAATGGTTGTATTACCACGCCTATTGTACTTTTTTCCCACTCTCCCTATAGATATGCCAAGGAAGGTCTTACAAATGCTACATGCTGTGCTGGGGGCCTTTCTCTTGAACAAAGGCAGACTCCGAGTGGCGCTTTGTAAGTTGCAACTCCCGGTCGAGAAAGGGGGGCTGATTTTGAGCACTCTAATCTAGCAGCACAGCTGCATTGGCCAGTATATTGGTCGGCAGGGAGAATACTGGATGGGCCAGGGCAGTATACTAGTGAATATGGACAGCATCTGGCCCGAGAAACTTTCCTTCCATCTGCTGCACTGCCTTCACATTGTGGCACCTTATTATCAGTAGCATATAGAAGTTATAAACGAAGGATTAAAATAATGGCTGTGTTACAGACGAATTCCCCAGAAATTTTACTCCCAGTAAATGATAAGCCTGGTGGGCATGCAGAGGTGGGAGGCGGCAGAAGTGGACACAGAGGGAGCATTTTTTCATGATAAAGTACTTAAGCCCTTTGATCACCTGCATAGCGAAGAGGGAATACAGCGGAGACATTTCATAGCACACGCTAGATTAACTGTCCTACTGACTAAGCAATGGCGCATACTTGACCTGGAACCAGCCCGTCACCTATTGGTACATGTGATCCACGTCATTGGCAGTGGGAAAAAACTAATCACTTTGCTCAACCGGGCATTAGCAAACACGACCACAGACCCCCTGCAGCTGCTGCGCAGGAGATGGGAACAGGATGTAGGAAGAGAGCTCCAAGATAAAGAATGGGATAGAGTCCTGAACTATCACAATAAAATTTCCAGAAATGTTAAATTTCAATACATACAGTGCAATATATTACAAAGGGCTTATCTAACACCGGCAGCGCTAAGTAGTGTGTTTGGGACCTTGTCAGAATGCCCTCAGTGCAATGATCCTGCCAATATGCTCTACATATTTTGTTCTTGTCTGGAATAGGCCTGCTTCTGGCAACAAATACTGGGGGTCATCACAAAGCTAACCCAACGTTTGGAACTGTACAAAGCAGAAGGTGTCCTGTTGGGCCTCTTTCACCTCTCCAAGCAAGCAGCTGTAACATATTGCTTCATCGACCTGGCCCTTATTATAGGCAGGAGCGCTATTGACATGGGTTGGAAATCACCCACGCTCCCAAAACTTTCCCACTGGGGCGCTGCTCTGATCAAGCGGAGTAAAGTGGAAGAAACTGCACTTAGACAGAAAGAGTCCAGAGGAGTACGCAGGGTCCCAATAGCAAGTGGCTGGGGCATGTATGTGCCTGAGCTGCAAGAATACTGCGAACAACTAGTGCCTTAGGGGAGATACCTTCATGATAGAGAGAAGTAGTACTGAGCCCCTATTGACAAAGATAATGACCCCCCTTCCTGATTCCTAGCCACCCCACATGTTGTCCCCTCAAGATGGTACCTGAGGACAAAAGTAGCCCCACTATTACGGACTACAAATGTAGTGAACTAGTGCCCTGAAGACACCACGATGGTGCAACTATACTACCATACCACTCTAGTAAGTTACAGATCTCTGTGGGACTATCTGCTCCATCCCTCTTATGCAATGTAATATGCCTGTTTATAACACTGATATCACTCATAGCTATGAATCTTCCAGTTTTTTTGTTTTGCATATGTTGAAAGCTATCCGTAAGTTCAAGGATAGAACCAGAAACTCCTGTCTCCATATAGCAGCATGTATGTACATCTCCCTATGCATTGTTATATTCAGTATGTTTGCATGTCTATTTTGCAAAATAATAAAATGGTTCAAAACTAAGGAGCAAGGAGACAAGGCAAACAAAGAACACATGCAAGCCTATGGCAAAGGGACACTGGCTGCATGCACAAAATGGCTGCCAGCCACTTCGTCAAACAATAACAGCAAGGAGCAAGGAGGCATTGCAAACAAAGAATACAAGCAAGCCTGAGGCAAAGGACACTGTCTGGATGTCCTCCAGCCACCCTCATGTTCAAACTACATCCTCCTATGCCTTCAAATATTATTATCCGACAATATATGAACGTTTTGCAAAAAAATGAAAACAATAGCCAGCATTATAAATTTAAATTAATCCAATGCCATCCCTGACCTATACAATGTTTTAAAAACATATACCACTGTAACATTTATTTCATGCACTCATGACTACTAGTACTGGCCTGGGACGACTGGCTCAGTGCCCCTTTGGTAATCTAGGACACATGCTAAAATAATATTGCAAATGGAAACTTGTCGAAAAGGTACTGAGCTGTGCAACCATTTTCCTTTACAAAATGTGAAACATCTATGAAATGCAAAATGAATAATAACTAGGCGCATACTCAAAGTCCAGGCCACCCACCACAACTATACATTTTTAAATCAAATTACAGTACAAAGAAATACTGGTGCATGCCCAAGCAAACAAACAACACCAACCTTATTCAATATAGCTTTAGAACTTACTTGTGCAATGGTTTCATAAAAACAAAGTCCTTAAATCCAAAAGTATATCCAGGAGAGAAAGAGAGAGATCCATCCATCTCGAAATCCAAGTGAAAAGTGACCAGGGGATGGACAAAGCACTGAGAGGAGCCTGCTGAACAGGAAGTTGGATTCTCTGACACACTTTCTTCCTGTTTGGAAAAAAAAAAAATTTGCAATCTGAAATATAAATTGCAGGGTCCATTGGGGATGAAATTCGAGTCAAAAAAGCTTTTTTTACTAGATTTAGGGGGTGATTCTAACTTCGGCGGGCGGCGGAGGCCGCCCGCCAAAGTTCCCCCACCAAAATACCGCGCCGCGGTCGAAAGACCGCTGAGGGTATTTTGGGATTTACCCTGGGCTGGCGGGCGGCCGCCAAAAGGCCGCCCGCCAGCCCAGGGCAAATCAACCTTCCCACGAGGACGCCGGCTCAGAATTGAGCCGGCGTAGTGGGAAGGTGCGACGGGTGCAGTGGCACCCGTCGCGTATTTCAGTGTCTGCATAGTAGACACTGAAATACTTTGTGGGGCCCTCTTACGGGGGCCCCGCGGCACCCCCTACCGCCATCCTGTTCCTGGCGGGAGACCCGCCAGGAACAGGATGGCGGTAGGGGGTGTCAGAATCCCCATGACGGCGGAGCGCGCTCCGCCGCCATGCAGGATCCTCAGGGCAGCGGGAAACCGGCGGGAGACCGCCGGTTTCCCGCATCTGACCGCGGCCGAACCGCCGCGGTCAGAATGCCCTGCGGGGCACCGCCGGTCTGTCGGCGGTGCTCCCGCCGACCCTGGCCCCGGCGGTCTCAGACTGCCGGGGTCAGAATGACCCCCTTAGTGACTTTGGAGTAAAAAATCTACTTCGGAAGTGAGTTTGCGCCCTCGAGCAGCCCGTTTTGGCTGCTGGCATGGCTGGAAGCAACGTGAGAGAATGTCCCACTCAGACACTCTCACACCCACTCATAGTGCTACTGAGCCACTTATGCACTCACTCACACACTCAATGTCAAAGATTAAATGTTACAGTTAGGAAATAAAATTCAAAAACCTTAGAAATTCACTCAAAAAAACAAAGGTTGCAAGGATATTATAGATAGGAAACAACATAATAAAACCTTAGAAATTCACTGAAAAAACAAAAGTTACAGGGGCATTTAATTAGAAAATAGAATTAAAAAGCTTTAGAAATCCACTAAAAAAAACAAAGGTTCCAGGGACATTTTAGTTATGCTCACATTTCACTTGTACAAACTTGTGAAATTCAGCAGTTATAGTTATCTGCCTCACTATAACTTATGCCCCTGCAATGCACTACTTATGACATTGTATATTACATCACTCATGACATGGTTAGTGACATCACTGATGACATCATTGATGACATCTCAAATTACATCACTGATCACATCATTCACAAAGGCACTCACAGCCCTATACAACCTCTCACACACCTACCATGCACTCATATGCCCACTCACATACACATTTGGAGAGCTGTACAAGTACTCACACAACCACTCACTCATCCATAGAGCAACTCACACACCCACTCACTCACTTATGCAGACACTCACGCAATCACTCACTTACTCATACAGTTACTCATACAACTAGTCACTTACCCATGCAGTCACTCAAATAGCCTGACACTTACCCATACAGCGATTTACACACACACTTACAAACCCACTTATTCACCTATGCATCCATTCAGACACTCACCCATACAGCCTCTCAACGTAGTCACTCACTCACCCATACAAGTACTCACACACTCACTCACACACCCGCACAACAACTTATAAACCCATTCACATATCCATACAAGCACTCACACTGCCCACTCACCCACACATCTATTAACACAGCCACTTACTCTAAAATACAGCCAGTCACACATAAACTCCCTTAACCTAGCAGCCACCACTCACCCATAGAGTCACTTACAGAGCGAGTCATTCACTCGTATAGCCATTCGGACACCCACTCACTCATCCATACAGTCATTCACATACCCACTCACTCACTAACCCATGTAGCCACTCACACAGCCGCTCCCCCTCCCATACAGTCACTAACACACCCACTAAGTCAACAATATAGTAAGTCACATAGCCACTCACTCACCCACACAACTACTTACATTCCTACTTATACACCCATACAGGCACTCAGACACCCACTCACACACGGATACACACAGTCACACAGCCCCTCACATAATATATGGTAGAATTAGTACCACCCATTAGTTATACAGAAAGTATACTATTTTATATTTTGTAGTACCTTGGTGTACATATGCTTAACATATAAAAACTTTTAGAAAACCCTCACACACACTGGAAGATGTCATTTGACTTGTCTATATCTTTGGCACCGCTTGATGAATCTTCACACAAAAAGTGTGCCCAAGGGTCTTTTTGTGCATGGAAAGCTTCAGGGTGATCTGTCAAGAGGGGGTTGAGGAAAAGCGGGGGCCAAAAAAAGTATGTTTCTCATGATAATTCCCGTAGATTCCTTAGACATGCCTGCAGCATGAACAGCTGAATGAAATTAAAACAACTTTGGCAAAAAAGTAGCTTTTGGTCCGCCGATCACTCCTTTTTTATTTGGTGTAAATCTGATCAGTAGTTTTTGAGATATTAAAGGGAAAACTAATTTGTATATCTAGGGCCGCAGCTACAGGGAGATCGCCTGCTGAGACCTGATTAGCTGACAACACATCAAACAAGAAGTGTTGGCAGCCATTTTGGGACTTGGTCCAGGTGTTCCCCTGGCACAGCCCCCAAGGCTTAAAAGTATTTTTTTAAATCACAGAGATATCTGCATCTGGATCTGCGGATCTCTGCCTGACTTTAAAAAAAATGCAGTCTCTCATGTTTCTAACAGAGTTTGCCCCTGGGTGGGCCATTTAGGAAAACATAGGGCTTTTAGAAGCCCTGGGGACCGCCTCCTCCCCGAGGCAATATGTCAAGTATGGGGGGCTGCATTGCCCCCATGCCCGGGGTGACTGCCACCTCCCCAAAGCATGTGAAGTATGCAGGGGCCTCCTGTGCCTGGCGGAACACAACATCCCAGGGACAATAGAAACAATTATGTGAAGTATTCTGGGGGGCGCATGGCCCCCACGCCCTGGGGACCGCCCCTTTCCTGGGGCAATACAAACAATCATGTGAAGTATGTCAGGGCCCTGCACCCCGCCCCAGAGACTGTCACCTCCCAGGGGCAATGCAAACACATATGAAGTATGCGTAGGAGCCTCATGGCCCCCCACACCTTTAGAGACCGCACCTCTCCAAGGCAATACAAACAATTGCGTGAAGTATGCGGGGACGCCAGACCGCCCCACATGCCCCGGGACCAACAGTTCCCTGGAGCAATACTGTATGTGAAGTATGTGAGGTGGCCATGCAGCCACCTGCACCTTGAGGACTGCCATCTCCTTGGGGAAATGCAGTATGTGAAATATGCATGGGCCCTGGGGACTGCCTCCTCATAGGGGGCAACAAAATGATTTTAAGAGGAGGTCCATTGCAGATCCCCAGCCCCTGAGACTACCAACTCCGTGGGGCAAATAGAATATAAAAAGGGTGTTGTGCAGCCCCCCTTCCCAAAATCACATATTGCCCTGGGGATTGCCGCTCCCCAGGATCAGCTCCTGCTACTTCCTGAAGTACCCACCCTGAGGAGGTAGCTGTTTGCTTGTGCTTGGCAGGAGTTGTGACAGCTCCCAGCCATGACAGCTCCCACTAAGCAAAATCAAACACTCCTCTTTCAGCAAGCAGGAGCTTTAAAACTCCACTTCCTGAAAGCACAGTTCTCATCTCTTTCCCTGCCCGCTAACTTGAAGGCAAAGAAAGGGATGAAAACATTGCTCTCACATGCAGGGTGCTGGTTTTTAAAGCAGCTCCCTGCATGAGGAGCAATGCCAGCTCTTGCAGGAGACAAGAGCTGATATGACCGCTGGGATCTTGAGGCTCCCCCTGCATCCCCATAGGTTTTAATGGGTGCCCTGGGCACCCTTGAATATATGGCCTAGTCCCGGGGGTAGGGTCCCTGGAGCTGAAATTGACCTAGGACGGGGTGCCACTTGGCCCCCCTCCCTTTTGAAAAAAATAATTTGGCTCTTGAGAGGTGATGGCCCCAGGGCCCAGGGGGGTCAATGCAGCCCCCCTGGGGCCAAGGGAGTCTGTTTGGCTCCCCATATTTGTTTTAATGTTATCCCAGGGAGGTGTTGGTCCCTGGGACCTGGAGGATCCACATGGTCTCCTATGTTTCTTTAGTATGAAGACCTAGGGAGGTGGTTGTCCCTGGTACCCGGTGGGGTCTGTGCAGCCCACATATATTTTTTTAGTGCTCTTCTGAGGAGGTGATGGTCAGCAGGAATGGGGGGGGTCTGTGCGGCCCCCTAAGTTTTTTATTATTTGGCCCTGGAGAGCTGATGGTTCCCAGTTCCTGGGAGGTCCATGCAGACCCCCATTTATTTTTTAATGTTGTCATGGGAAGGTGGTGGTTCCAGGACCCAGTGGCATCTGGGTGCCCCCCTAAGTTTTTATATTATGTAGTCACAGGGTGGTGGTCATCCCCGGGGCCTGGGAGGCCCATGTGGTGACCCAAAATATATATATTAAATGTTGACCCCCCTTAAGCTCCAAACCCCTTCTGCTGTACATGGCACTGAGTTTAGAACTTAAAGGGGGTTGACTGTAGGGCTTGGCTGCCAGCCAGGCCATTTGGCCAACCTCCGTCGCCCATGACAGAAGGCCATGCATGGCACAGGAATGGTGTGGGTATAGGGGGTAGGTCACAGGGCTTGGCCGTAGACAAGGCCCTCAGACAACCGTCGGTGCTCATGGCCATAGGATGTGCATGGCATGGGTGGTTATGGGGCGTTGGCCACAGGGCCTGGCTGCAGTGGTTGGAATAACGTATAGTAATTAAAATTACTTTACATTAAAAAAATAGAATTTCACTGAAAAATAAAGGTTACAGGGACTTTATAATAAGGAAATAGCATAAAAAAATAGAAATTTACTTGAAAAAAAGGTTACCGGGGTGTTATAGTTAGGCTCACATTTAAACTTGAGGAAGTGAGAGGACTGCATCTAACTCTAAGCAGACACCACTTGCTGACTGCACAACGCAATGACCCAAGTTACAATGCAGCCCTGGCTAGCCGACGCAAAACCAATTCACCAACATATTGGAACCAGTACTCATTGCCTCTGGATCTCAAAGCACCACCGACATTGCCCGATCAGGAAACAATACATTGTCTACAAGTGCGACTGATCCCCTCCTTGGATCAAATGATTGTCACCGAGCCTCAATGCAACCAATTTACTATCAGTGGGTCTACATGAGTCCTGTACTTGGCCTGTGCTCCATGACTGTCAGACTGAACTTTTGGATTTGTCCGGGTCCAGCGTGGCCAAATAGCCAAAGGTTGGAGCTATTGTCTTCTAAGCACTGCATTTTGATTTAATCTTCCAAAATTCATAACTTGGCTTGTGTATGTTGTATTTTTGTCATTTTGATTTTGTTTGACTCAAATAAAAATTGACTAGTTAACCTGGTACTGTGTGTGTGCACAAATACTTCACACATTGCCTCTGTATTTTAGCCTGACTGGTTTGTGCCAAGATACCTGAAGATGAGCACAGGTAAACCTATAGTGTGCATCTTTCTTGCCCTGACTAGGATTGTGGTCCCTACTTGGACAGAGTGCAAACTAACTAGAGACCCAATTTCAGACCCAATTTCTAACAGATAAACATTTTCTGAAAAGGTATAATCCTCAGTGGGGTGAGATAGCAAGTTGAATTAGAAAATAGGAGTGTTAATGACAGTTTGATGAAGTTTGACAAGTCCTTGGTGAAGCTATTGGCGAAGGTAGAAAAAGCTCAGAGTGGCAAAAGTCTGGAGTTCACACCCAAGAAGCCATCATTATTGACAATACGTGCTGCAGTCCACTAATAACATTTAACTTACGGGCCCAGGGTACATTTTATACCACATACTAGGGACCTAGAAGTATGTTAAATATATACATATGAAACAACTCGAATGGCCATGCGCTCTTGTGCACCGCGTGGTCCTGTTTGCCCTAATTTTTGGGCGCTGCTCAAGGTACCAGCACTAAATTGCAGTGTAAGTATCGCAACATGCATATTTTCCACCAGTTGGCAGAACTTCACAGAATCTCACAGAGCTTTTATGTAACTCTGTGAAACTCAGCAATTTCCACCTATCCCTTCTCGGGCCAGGTTAATGACAAATATTTGGAAAAATTCCTTTATTGTCAAGATATATTGATGACCTATTTCTAATTTGGCATGGTACAAAAGATGATTTCATGGAATACTTTAACATTCTGAATGACAATAAATATGGTCTGAAGTTCACATGCAATACTAACAACAAAAATAGATATTCTGAATGTAACAGTCTACATTCATCAGGATTTGATTGAGATAAAAGTCTTCAGAAAACCTAAATCTACCAATAGTGTTCTCCAAGATGAGAGCTTTCATCCAAAAACCTCTTAATAAAAGTATCCCAAATGGGGAACGTTTGAGAACAAGAATGAATTGTTCCAAAAAAGAGGATTTGATAACGAAAAAACAGAGAAGTATCTAAATGATTTTTAAATAGTGTTTACCAATGGAAAAATATAAAGAAGGGTTTAGAAAGAGTGAACCTGACGGCACAAATACAGACCTTGACAACACACACAAGAAAAGATGATAACTCAAAAAAAACTAGTAAAGGTTGAATCAGACTAATCATTGGATATAGTAGAGGAAGTGTAGACATCAACAAGCTTTTTCAAAACCAGTCGCATTTATTCAACAATGATCCATGTGATGGGGACAAGTTGAGACCAAGACCAATGATTACAGATAGGAAAGTCACATTGTTAAAAGGTTAATTATTGAGAAGTCACTTCACAGATAAATACAAAGCAAACTGGTTAGCTAACTCTCAAAATGGGTTGGTGAAATGCTATAGTTGTAAAGCATGCAAAACTGGAAGAAACATAATATATATAATTCATGATATATATAATGCATGATATATGTAATGGATAATAACAGTCACATAATATTAATCAAACACAAGATTGAATGTGTATGATGTTTCAAGTGTGTAGGTAACACTACTTGTGCCCTCAATAAAATTATTTTGGAGCACATAAGAGCCATACAAACCAAGGCCACTAGCTATGCTATAGCTAAACATCAGATCAAATGGCATGATAATAATTGGAGCTATCAACAAGTGCGATGAATGCTTCAACCACCTTCCCAAGTTATAGGTAACATAACATTACGGACAAGCCTGTTATATAAACTTTTGCATGTCAATCATTGATATGAAAAACAGCTATAAAAATGGAGGTGATAGGAAAACCTAATCAATTGGAATCAAAATATATTATTAAATTAAGAAGAAAACAGCCATTTGGATTAAACAACATTTAAACAACAATGAGGAACTGTATGTACATTTATAACTATATGTATATATTTGTGCTTCTTGTTTGGACACGATTTCATACAATAGCATGGTAATTTAAGGTCTATTCACTTCTCTCAGTGTCACTCCCAGGCAAGAAGTAGCAGACAGCAGGCCAACACAGCTGAGCAACAGCAAAGTGGCAGTCCCCCCTGACAGCCCTGCAGTCCTTCTTCCTGATAGAATGTCCTCAGCCCAGAAGTATTCTGAGTATGTGGTGTCAGAGGCTCAGTATATTATACCCAAATGTCTTTGAAGTGGGGGAGACTTCAAAGAGTGGCCTTGAAGTTCCCTTGATCCCTTTCAGTCCAGTCTTCCCTTCCATGTGGTATGTGGGGGGTTATCAGTCCTTTATGTGATATCAGGTTACTACTCTTTGAAGTGGGAGAGGCCCTTCCTGCCTAGGAAGACCCATTGGTATGCAGATGGAATGAAATGTAAGTTGAGTATCCTGTATTTATGGCTGTCTGGATGGAATGCACCAAGATAGATGTCACCTAACTTTACAGAGACTAGACGTGGATTGGAGGCAGGCTAAGGCACAGGATGGTAAAGTAAGAAAATGACAACTTTCTAAAAGTGCCATTTTCTTACCTGCAATTTAAAAACCATCTTTACCACAAGATGTGTAAACTCAATTTTTCTATATTTTCCAAATGGGAAAGTATACTTTTTTGATTTGTAATTGGGATCAGGTCTTTCATGAGGTCAGTTTTGATTTTTCCAAATTATTTTTTATTCTAATTTTTGTATGGTTTAAAAGTCAAAGGCATAATGGAGCTGGTTCTGGCTATCTTGACAACTCTCACCGTGGTGCAGATGGAGGTCTTCTACAAAGAAAGAAGTTTGAAGCTGGACCACATAGTCAAGAACAAAGATTTTGACATTTTAAAAACCTTTTTAGGGCCTTGGAGGAAGCTGACCAAGCAAGGCTCCCCTCAAAGGAACAAGCAAAGCCAGATGATAAAGGTGAAAGGGACAGCCTGTCCCACCATGTGTTTTTTTGTGTGTATCATTCAGGGCTGGAAGTGAAGTGGTTTCTGACATCATGAGCCCTTTAACTTAGTCATCTGCCGTTGGTGCTCAGTGACAGCCAGTCAAAAAGGAAGCTGCATGACAAACTGGTAGCCATGTCCTATGGAGAAAAATAAACTGTCACTAGAAGAAAGAAAATTAGACTTGGAGGAAAAGAAGGCAGGTTGGATTTTGATAGCATGTGAGGATGGTAGCAGCACTGACAAAGTTTCCATAGTAAGGACACATAACTCTTGCTTGCCCAAGGGTACTGTGGCTAGCTTTGTGATGAGGGCAAGATTGACAAATGGCTTACCTTCAATGAAAAAGCACTGGGAATGCACAAGGTGAGTCAAGACCACTAGGGAGCATTCCTGTGTGAGTTATTAAAATATAGACTCAAGACTCTAGGAGAGGGGGTAGCTGACTACTACACTTACATGAAGTAGGTCCTGGTGCTGAAAGCTGGTTTTGCACCTGAGGAGTACCTGAAGAAGTTCTAGGACACACACAAAGGAACCCTACAATCTGGGGTTGCGTTTGTAAATGTCTCACTAAAAGCAATGAGTAAAAGGCACTAAATTCACTACTTATGATCTGCTATATAATCTGATCATGAAGTAGTGCTTCTTGAGTAATTGACATTCAGAATGATACCAGCATCTAGTGGATTTCCAGTTGTTTGACTCCAGGCAACTTTGGTAAGGCAGCTGATGTATGATTCTGCACAATGGTGTATTAAATGTTCCACCTGTGATTTCAAGAATGGAAGGATAGCCCCCCTCCGGGGAAAGAAGGAAGCAAAAAGGATAAAAAGGAGTTCTTACAAGGGCCCCAAAATTCTTCTTGAGAGAGAGAATCCCACAACGTTTCCAAACCCAAGTGGGGAAGGGAAGAAACCTTTTGAATTCATGAAGGCTAGGGTGTGGCTGGAGTGTCACAAGCCAGGATACAAAAAGGGAAACTCAGTCTGTTCTAAGAAGCCCCCCTATAAGCAGGTAGTAGCATCAAGAGATTGCTATAGTAGGTACTGGAGTAGATGTTTGCCCAGGGTATAGCAGAGGTTAACTGAAGCCACATTAGTCTCGGTGAGCAGGGTAGATGATGAAGCCCTGGTCGCCTTTACTCCCAGCTTGGAGAAGTACAGATAAAGCAAAATCATAAATGGGACAAAGGTAGAGGATCTGAGGGATGCAGGAGCCAGCAGCACCACAGTGGTGGACAGACTTTTTTCCCCAGAGCAGAATATCCCAGATAATCTCCATAAATTAGTCAATGTGGCGATGTTTCATATCATGGCAATTGTTACCTTTGAGTGGTAAGGAGTTACCATGGTTAAAAAGTTAGCTATGAGTCTTGGGAAACCATTTTGAAACCTCTCCTTTGCATAAGCTGAAAAAAGTAAGACAGTACATGAATGTTGGGTCTGCTTGACTGGGTGTGTGAGACCACAAGGGTCTGGGTAGCCCATTAGGGAAGTCAAGGGAGCCAAGAGTCTGGAACAATGGCCCAGAATCCCACAACCAAGAGACAAGGCAAGAGGTGTGAAAAACCAGTATCAAAACATTCCACAGCCCAGAAAGTATCTGATCACCAGGGGGAGGATCTGGAGCATGAAGGAAAAGAATAACCCAACCTGAAAGATATGCCAGAGCTCTTTGAGTTGCAGACTAAATATTATGAGATTTTGGTCTGGCCCCAAATGTCTATAAAAAGGTGACGGAGATCTGTTGCTCCTGTACCATCTTTCAAGCCAGTAACAAGGCACTAGGGCAACCCAAGGATCCCTTAATTGCATTACATGTTATCGGGGTGTCTTTTGAGAGGGTGGGGATTGACATTGTTGGTCTTTTGGACCCTAAAACTGCTTCAGGCAATGGGTTCATCTTAGTGATGGTGGACCATGCCACTAGGTACTAAGAAACAATACTCTGACAAGAATCACTGTGCCTGTTGTGACCAGGGCCCTGAATGGTATCTTTACCAGAGCAGGGTTTCATAAAGAGTTAATCTCAGGAGGAGATAAAGTTCATGTCTGCATACTTAACAGTTTTATGGGATGAGTGTGGGTGACTTACAAGTTCACCTCTCCTTATCACCCCCAAACCAATGGTCTTGAGGAGAGATTCAACAAGACCTTAAAATATATCACTCTGAGGTTGTCTGAGAAATTCTGTTTGGAATGTCCTACTGTCTGGCCTTTTATTTATCTATAAGAAGCTACCAAAAATAGGAGTGGGCTTCAGCCCCTTTGAGTTTTTTGTGAGCCCCCTGGCAGAGAACCTTTATCTCTGGTCCTTGAAGATTGAAAGAAACCTCTCAAGAAACAAACACTACATTGTTGACTATATGCTGGGCCTGCATTCCTCAATGGTACTTGAAGAGGGCTAACAAGAACTTAGAGGCCAGCCATGAGCTTATCCAGCACTGTAATTACCAGGAGGCAACCTTGGAGAAATACTAGCCAGGTCAAAAAGTGTAGGATGTGGAATGTGTGGCTTCCAGGGACGTCCAGGGTAATGGTCTGAGTCGTACACCGTACTGGAAAAGATGGATGAGGCCACCTATCCAGTGGACTTTGGTAGCTCCAGACACCCCACAGGGTGATCTATGTCAACTCTTTGAAGTCTTATTTTGACAGGGTGACATGACCTTGTTCGCTGTCACTGATGGATGGGATAGAAGAAAAAAGTGAGACTCTCCTAGACCTCTCATCCCGCAATGCCAAAGTTGGTTCAGGGATAAAAGTAGTGCTCACCCATATACTGACAGAGCAAAGAGACTGTTACCAATTGCTGGGAAGGTCTCTGGGCTGTTTCCCCTGACAATTGGACTGACCCAGTGGTGTGTTCATGAAATTGGCATTGTTGAGAGCTTATCTGTCAAAAGTAAAATATATAGGTTGTAAAACCAGGTAAGGGCTATCATCAACAAGCCCAAGGCCAACAAGAAAAGGGTGACCCCAGAATTCAGATTCTGCATAGATTATAGAGGACTGAATGCAGTCACCAAGACTGACATCAACCTCATACCCATAGTCATTAACCGTTTAGGGTCTGCTAAGTATCGCAGCACAATTTGACATGACTTCTGGATACTGGCAGGTTTCCCTGACTGAGGGAGTCAAGGGAATATCAGCATTCTCAATTTCTAAGGGCCACTTCCAATGTGAAGTAATAACCTTTAGGTTGAAGAATGCCCCTGCCAACTTTCAGAGGCTGGTGAACAGTATGCAGTCTAGGCTAGAGACCTTAATTGCAGCATGTCTAGTTGATACTATTACTGATAGCTCCATCTGCAAAGAACAGTTGATCTAATTCAGGAAAGTGTTTCAGGCCCTTCAACATGCAGGATTCAGTATCAAGGCCAGCAAGAGCCAGAGAGGGCAGAGTGTACCTGGGCCACCAAGTTGGCAAGAGTTATGTGCAACCTCACCAGCCAAAGATCCAGACAATAATGACTTGGGAGCCTCCCAAAACCCAGAGTCAAGTCAAAACTTTCCTGGGTCACAGAAGGTTTGTCAAAGGATATGGCAGCATTGTAGCCCCCCCATGGAAGTGCTGACCTCAGAGAAGCAGAAATAGTAGGTCATATGGACAGAGGAGTGTGAGAAGGCTTTTGACACCCTGAAGGAGATGCTGTGCCCAAGGAGCTGGATTTCAGTAAAGAGTTTGTGGCCCAAACAGATATTTCAGAACAGGGAATTAGGGCAGTGTTATTACAGCTCAATGAACGGTGTCAGGATCAACCGGTTGCCTTCAGTAGTAAGTGACTACTCCCCAGAAGGCAGTGTAGGTGTGCCACAGACACCTTTTCTGTGGTTTGCTCACTGAAGAACTTGAGATCGAACTAGTTTGGGACTCACTTCAGGGTTGAAACTGATGGCTTATGTAAATAAGAGGGAAACCCCATCTTTCTACAGGGTATGAGCTTTACAATGGAGCACAGACTTGGAACTAATCCTGACAATGTGAAAGCAGATGGCCTTTCCAGGTTCTTCTGAGTAGATGATGAGAACCACCCAGTGAATGGTTGAACTGTTTTTCACTTTTTATGTAGAAAATGTATCTTCTTGCATGATCACCCGCATTTTGTTTGGCTTTTTGCTGCTGATTTGTTGACTCTGCACTGGGACTCTGCTAACCAGGCCCCAGTGCATTGGCTCTGATCGCTAAAACATGTTGAAAATGGCTATTCTTCTAATTGCCATTTTAACATATGTATTAGCCCCTAGTATATGGTGCAAAGTGTACCCAGGGCCTCTTAGTTAAATGTCACCGATGGCCTTTCAGATGGCTTATGCAAATGTGAGGGAACCCCTATCTCTCTGCAGGGTATAGACCTTACAATGGAACACAGACCTGGACTTCATCATGCTAATGCCAAAGCAGATGGCCTTTCCCCAGTTCTTCCACTCAGATGATGAGAACCGCCAAGTGAATGGCTGAGTTGCTCTTCATCTTTTATGTAGAAAAATGCCACTTCTTGCATGATCACCCCCATTTTGTTTGAATTGGTGCTGCTGGATTTTTGACCGCACTAGGACTCAGCTAACCAGGCCCCAGTGAATGGGCTCTGACCCTTAAAAAATGTTGAAATTGTTGAAATTCTCCTAATTGGAATTTTTAATATATGTATAAGTCCCTAGCATATGGTAAACAATCATCCAGCGCCTCTAAGTTAAATGTCATAAGTGGACTTCAGCATATTTTGTACCAGTAATGAAGTGGCAAAGCAAAAAATGACTGCAGGCCTGCCACCAGTAACCTGAATGTACAGGTTTAAATTGCAAATACGACCTGTCAAAATAACCCCTTTTTCCAGGCCTGAACACTCCTTTTAATTATTAATATGTCGCCTCTACGTTTGGCCTTAAGTTCCCATAAGGCAGGGTGCAGGGTTTAAAACTATTTCAGTGTTAAACATGTCTTTTCAGTGAAAACGTTTAAAGCTATTTTCACTGTAGCAAGATTAGCTGTTTTAGGAAAGCATTGGAAGTTAATAATACAATTAGATATTGTTATGTGTGTCTAGGAACCAGATAAAAAGTTAATCCTCAGACTTTTTAAAATATTTATTACAAAGTCAATGTATTGGTAAAGTTTGATTTGTATCAACTATTTTATATTGTACTATTAAAAAGTCATCTTCTGCCTGCATGACACCTCTAGAAGCCCAATAATATGAGCTTTCAACTGTCACTCAGGAGCTGCATCCCTCCTTCATGAGACAGGAATTAGTTACCACACCTGAGACAAAGGGCTTGTGCTTGGGGAGGTGTTCCTCTGAAAAGATAAAATCTGGCAGTGCCCACAAAGTTAATTATCTTCAAAGGTGCCTGCCCTATAACAGGCAGATGTAGTTAACACCTGGGCATATTCCCTCTGTTATCCTACTAGCCAAACTGTGACCAATCTCAGTGAGAGAGGAGCTGCCCTACAACCACTTTTTAATGACCACAGGGAAGGGTATGCTCATTTTCCTGGTCACAGCCCAGGCTCTGTTCCTGAGGTCCTGGAAAGATTGGCTATTATCAGAGTATACTGCACATTCCTAGACCTAAAACCTGATTTAGAAACTATTTTAAGGATTTTTGCTTGCAGAACCTGACAGGAGACAGGGACCAACCAGCCAAGCTGATTTGCCATTCGTGTATCGTTAGTGGTCCTGAATTCTCTGCAGCTCCCGCTACATTCTTCTCTGTCCAGCAAATCTGATTCAGTGGACCTGAAGTTAACTGGTATCCAATGACATCGAACCCTCTCCTCCTACAGAACAGCAACCGCAACAGCAAAGGAATTTGACTTTCAGTAAAGAGTCCAACGTCCCAATTTAAATCTTGGTAGTAGTTGCAACAGCCATGGGCTATTTATACTGGCAAGACAATGGCCCATCTTCTAAATTTAGATGTAGGAGGATCTTAGGTTTAATCACAGTGGAGGCTACTCTGTTTCAGTTTTGATTAACCTCCCCAAAGGCTATGTGGACTAAGGGCCACCAGAAGCAAAATTCTCATTCCTCCCACCTAATTTAGATGTGCAGAATTAGAGGTCAGTTTTCACTGACAATCACCACCACATGAACCCCGGCAGAAGGGGCAGTGAAACCTGCAAAAATCTCCCCTCACCATGGGTGAAGGGAGAACCTCCTTTTTCTCAAAAAGAAAATCCTTCTTCAGGAATTTTCTTTCGGAATAAAAAAGAAAACATTTTGGTGCAGAGCTCCATCATGTTGACGGAGCTCTGCACTAAACTGTAAAAAGCATTGAGAGGAACCTCCATGATGGAGATTCGTGCATTCCTTTAGAAATGACCACTACCTGGGTGGTCATTTTTTAATTTGGTGGGGATAAAATAATTTACTCCATCTCTCTGATGGAGAAACGGGACGCTCACCAAGCTATAAATTGGCATCTAAGACTCAAGGCAGAAATCTTCAAAAGACTTGATTCTGAACACTATCCAATCGACATGGACAATGTCATGGGTGCAGACTCTGGACTTTTCGCACCTTTGCTGATGGCTTCATCAAGAACTTGCCTTTGTCAACCCATCGTTGATGACCTCATCTTTGGATCAAAAATGAACTATTTGTCCATGTATCTGACTTGTAATGCATCGTGGTAGGCCTTAAATTCTGACTTTGGCCAGGCCTAGTGTAACCAATGCCTGCGGTTGTCACTTTTTGCTTTTTGATGAGAAATGTATTTATAATTTGAAAATTCATATCTCCCATTCCCTATGTTGGAGGTTTGCTAATTATTGACATTTTGGTCATTAAAATATTCTCTACTTTATAAATTCGTTTTTTTGTAAATTGTGTTCTCTTTTGGTATTTCTACATGTTTTGACATTATAGTTAGGTGAAAATGGCATTTAAAGCATACCATATTAAATTAACAAAGCATTGAAATTCAACAGTTATGTAGTTATAGTTATCTCAAGTGACTCTACATCATGCCCCTACCATGCACAGTGTTGTCTTCAATGATGACAGATCTAAAACTCACACCCAGTGGACAAGATAATTTTTTAAGCTGCTGTCAGCTGGGGCAGAAGGTAGTGTTAGCTCCCACTTGATGGGAGTTTTAAAAATTCTCCTTCCAAGTGAGAGCAGACACAGGTTTCTTTGACTGTCCTGGTGGGGGCAGGGCAACTGTTATGTCCTGGGGTGGGCACCCTGGGACATAGCCAGTTAGCCGGCCCTGCGGGATTGGGTCCAAAGGGCTATTAATGGCTTAGGGAGGAGAATCGTGAGACCCCTCCTACTCATATTATGTAGTTTTGGCCCATAGGTGGGTCCCCTGGTACCTTTTGAGGCTTGAGAAGAAGTTCTTTGTGGCCCCATCCCCATACTAATCAATTTTGGCCCCAGGAGTGGGCTCCCTGTGGAGTTTTGAGGTTTGGGGAAGAGGTGGTGCTTCACCTCTCATTAATAATAGGAGTGGCCCCCGGTTCAGCTACCCAGGGCCTCTAATAGCTCAGGGGCGGACTGCACAGCCCCCCTCACCTTTCTAAACATAGCCCTATCATGATATAAATAAGTGCGGCCCGCCACCATTTTTTTTTTTTTAGTTTGATCTCAAGAGACTCTCATGAGTTTGGGCATTTTTTTCTTTGCTGTCCGTTTGGGTCTCCCCAAAGGGCCTAGGAGGTCAGGGTATCCCTACCAGCCCCCATATATCTTTTTCTTAAGAAATTCAGGAAGGGGAGTAAGGGGGTCATTATGACCCTAGTGGTCATTAGACCTTCGGGGTCACGGTCGCGGTCAGACCGCCGACAAAGTGGCCGTCCGACTGCGACATTATGACTGTGGCGGAGCCATCACAGTCAAACCACCAAGCTGCCGCCAGCCTGTAGCCTGATGGTCCCGATGGTTGTGATCTGCCAGGACAGCGCTGCCCTCGGGATTACGAGTCCCCATCCGCAAGCCTGTCCATGGCTGTAAACACCGCCATGGAAAGGCAGGCGGTATGGGGGCCATGGGGGGCCACTGGGGGCCCCTGCACAGCCCCATTATGCATTCCACGGCCCGAATTACGGGCAGTGGATTGCGCGACAGGTGCTGCTACACCTGCTGCACCGCCACATTGCTGCCAGCTTCATTAGGAGCCGGCTGCAGTGTTAAGGCCATGTTATCCGCTTGGCTGGCAGGCAGAAATTCTGTTTCTGCTCACCTGCCCAGCGGGGAAGTCATCATAGGGCCTGCGAGGTTCAGGCCCAGTCCTGTAATGGCCAACATTTATCTCATGTTGCTGGCAGGTAATCAGGTGACTGACTCCCACAGGAGCGAGCTGGCCCAAGGGAAATAAATCTCCCTGGGCCAATCATAATGCTTTCTTTTTAAATTGATGTTCTTGAAAGATGCTCAGAGACTCTTGCAAGCCCAGCTTCCAAAGTATACAACTATTTTGTACCCTTAGTTTCTTGAAAACTACTGCACGGATTTACACCAAATTACAACAAGCACAATCTGCAGACCAAGATCAAGCTTTCTGCTGGATCCAGTGTGATTCCATTCAATGGTTTTTCTGAAACCTGTTGCAAAGAAGTCTATGGAAAATGCAGCCTTATTACTCCATCATTTCATCTACCTTTTCCAGTGAAAGATTCAGTAATGTTACCTCTCACTAATAAGTGTTTACTCATAAAAAAATAACTTCAATGCACCCTATCACAAATGACTGTAATGCTTGTTCTGCTCGGACTCTCCTATGTCATAGCACAACACCAAACTAAACACTTTGGATGGAGCATATGACATACACCCAATATTGTAAAGATATGCCATGGAAAGCCTGTCATGCTGCATGCAATTTAACTGCAACTAATTATCCACCAGATACATTAAGCAGTACAGGAACACTGCACAAAATGTGTTAGCTTTGAAAAGTGTGAAGATACAAAAAATGTCAAAAGAATTAAAGGGGAACAAAAGGTACAGGTGCATCACCCTTCTATTGTTATGGGTTACTTGCCTTACTGTGTCTTTGGGACCCCAACAGAAAGGGGTAAATAACAGCTTCTTCTCAGCTACTTATGCAGTCGCTCAAATGCTCACTTCTTAAATTCCCACTCTTCAATGGGCAATACTTCCTCTTTTGGGTAAGTGCCACCAGCAGCATGGTACCTATTTTGATTTACTTGGTACAATATATTGTGATAATATCGCCAGGTCATCATATGGTTTTTTTTTAAATGTCACCTGAAAATCAGTTGAAGAGTCAGGAAAATCTCATGACCATGAACATTTGCAAATTAATTCATTTGACCATAACAATAATATTGGTGCAAGGCAGATCTGTGTCAAATTTAATTTCCATGTTTCTTGCTGTTTGTGGTCCAGTTTGACAGTACAGACAGACAATTATGTGGGCATCACCAGAAAGGGGCTTTGGCTCCTCCCACAAGTTGGGAGCCAGCAGCACATGTTTGATTTGGCAACAGCTGTATGCTTCCACGCAAAAGAGTGTTTGCCCTCCATGCAATTTTGATCATTTTATTTATCCAGTTGTCTAAGCTTTTTTCAGGGGCATACACTTGTCATTAGAATGTTATTAAAATGTCTTAGATAACTAGATTATAGTTTTTTTTTCTCTGGCAGCAGCACATATGGGAGAAGGATAGTCATTACTCTACATGGATTTTTAGGTCTGGCTTGAGAGTTCAATAGGCACATGACATTTTAACCTATGCGATATTATTCTATAGTTTGCTTCTACACAAATACATATTTCCATACTATTTACTTGAAATGCTTCACATTACTGTACAACATTCATTTAAAGCCAGACCCATATGCATTGCCAATGTTTGTTTCAGATGTGCAAGGGGTATTCACAAACTTGAAGCTTGTTGCCAGATACCCTTATGTCTGTTGATGCCCCACATAATGTAATTTGTTGTCAGGAGTGTATCATGATGAGTGTCTTTGGCATACAAATGATTATACACATAGGCACACCTCCATTCTCTTCAGTTTATGCACCAATTTTTGAGAAGTGCAGGCAATGACCATCTTTTGCATGGTGTACCCCCTATCTGCTTTTGCTGACTGTAGTATTTTAGGCACATTACCCCTGCTAGGTGGATGGTGCCTGTGCTCTACCTTTAAATATGGTTAGATTGGTAAACTCCTAATTGGCATAGTTATCTTACCTTCAGGTTCCTAGTATATGGTACAGGCTGTACCCAGAACCTGGAAATTAATTGCAATTATGTGATTGCAGCACCATCCCCTACAGTGACAGTGCCACCCCGGCTTTAGGCCTACCATTATAGCCTACTATAGCAGTCTAAGATCTGCAAATGAATCTGTCAAAATAAACCCGTTTGGCAGGTCTAAACCTTCCTTTTAAATATCATTACATCATCACTTGGTAGGTCTTGTAGCCTACAAAGCAGGGTGCATGGTATTTATAAGTAAGGCATGTAAAAAGGTTAAACATGTCCTATCAGTGATTAGCACCTACAAGGTACTGTCACTAGAACAAGGCTGGTTGTTTCAAAGAGAAACACTGGGATGCACTATTAAAATTAATATTGATATTCTTGGCTCTAAAACAGCCAGAAACATCAATCAATAGCTCTTTTTTATATTTATCAAAAGCCCAATAGACTGGTAAAATTGGATTTGTGTTCAATTACAAATCTTATTGTTTAGAAATGTACCTTCTCTCTACTTAAATTGTCTGGAGGCTAACTTTCATTTGCCTGCAGCTGAAGCCCTCATATACTTATCTTGGTCTTCACTGTAGCAAGGCTGGCTTTTCCATAGAGAAACACTGAAATGCACTATTACATTTAATAATGCTGTCCTCGGCTACAAACAACTAGAAATACAATTTTTTGACTCTTTGTAATATTTATTAAAAGCCCAATTCATATGTGAAGTCAGATTTTTAAGAAAGGTTAAGGAACAGGTACTTTAAGAAAGTTACCTTTTTCTCTGCATAAAGCCAATGGATGCTAATTTGCCTTAGCCCTCAGCTGTGGCCTTCTGAATAGTAACAACAATTGTTCTACTATTCTGGATTCCCACATGCCTTTAAATAAAAATAGTATGTCACTTGTGTGGGTAGTCCTAATGCCCGCAACAGGAAAGTGCCATAAACACAACATAGACACATCACAATTTTTTCATTGAAAGCAGTCTCTTTATTCATTATGGGTAGCTTTGAATTTTAGGCCCTAACTCAGCAGGCACCTAGGCAAACCTAGCACACCTGAACATTTTTTAAAAATAGTCAGACACATAGTGGCATCAAGTGTAGGGTGACTTGTGTGGCTCCCATCAAGTTTTCATACCCAGAATCATTTGCAAACCTCATACTTTAACTAAAAAAACACACAATTGCCACATATTTCTGTGAGAAAAACTTCTGGATTCTGCTGGGAGACACTAATTTCCTACAACCCAGCATTACCTCAAATCTCCCAATAGGATTAGTACCAATCTTATATTGGTAGGGCTAATGCCTGAACTGGAATGGCTTCAAACACAACACAGACACAACACATTTTTCAAATGAAAACGGATGCTCTTTTTCAATGCAGCTGGCTAGCTGTTGATTTTGGGCAGTAGCTCAGCCAGAACCCAAAGAAACCTAGCACACCTGTGCATTGTTTAATACTAGACACCCCAGGCAATCCAGGGTGAGGTGACTTGCATGCCTCTCAAAAGGTTTCTTACTCAGAAACCCTTGCAAACCTCAAACTTTGGCTTCAAAATTCTCATATTTTTCTTGACATTTCTGTGTGGGAAGATTCTGGAATCTGCAGGGAGCAACAAACTATTGCACTACAAGTCCCAATAAATTGTTACCTCATGTGCCTCATTTGTATATGTAGGGCTAGTAACTGCAATAGGAAAGGCCTCAAAACACAAATTTGACACATCACATATTTTCACTGAAAATTGACCGATTTTTGCAATGAAGCCAACTGTTGTTGTTTTTTTGAGCCCTAGGTCAGACGCCACCTAAGGAAGTGTAGAAATTATGTAAATTTTTGTAAGCTAAACACCATGGGGAATCCAGGGTGGGGTGGTTTGTTTGGCTCTAAAAAGGGTTTCTTACCTAGGAGCCCATGCAAACGTCAATCGTTGACTAAACAAACACGTTTTCCTCACATATCTTTGATGGAAAGTACTGCATTCTGCAGGAAGCCACCAATTTCCTACCACCTACCATTCCCCTAAGTCTCCTGATAAAAATGGTACCTCACTTCTGTGGATAGGCCTAGTGCCGACAACAGAGAAGGCCCCAAAATACAATGTAGCAACATCAACATTTCCTGTCACAAAAATGATCTGTTTTGCCAAAGAGGCTAGCAGAGTTATTTTGGCCGCCAAGGGAAACTTACCAAACCCAGACATTTCTGAAACCGGACACTCAGGGGAGTCCAGGGTGGTATGCCTTGTGTGGATCCCACAAATGTTCCTTAACCGCAATTCCATACAAACCTTCAACTTTGCCTAAAATTGCATATTTTCCTGGGCCTAGTGCAAGCAACAGGCGAGCATCAAACCATGGTCATTGAGAGTCTCACTAAGCAACTCTCATTGACCATGATTTGATTTGTGCCTGTCAGGGGCACTAGGTCAAGTCGCTCAAGTGGGGTTGTACTTCTTTGGGACAAGTGGGATACTCAGGGTAGTAGGAATTCTTGTTTATTCTGTGGGTTTCTGTTACAGAAATGGAAAATAAATGAGCAGTTTTAGACAATGTTTGAGGTTTGCAGGGCATTGTGGGTAAGAAAACTTTATGGGATCCATGCAAGGCCAACTACCTTGGACTCCCCCGGGAGTTCTTTGTTTGAGATATTTCTGGGTTTGGTATGTTTCCCCAGGTGACAGCTGACCTGAGTCTGAAAAGTACAGTCATTCAGCATAGAATTAGGATGATATTGGGATTTAGCCCAACTCTGCTACCCATATGTATATAAAAAAAATAATTCAAAATCAGTTTTTCCCTTCTTGCCAAAAAGGTGGGGATAGTTTAATCCCCTGGGGGGGCAGAAAGACTGTTTCATCATATTGGAGGTGGGAGTTTGACCCGATGTATGGGCAGGTGGGCCAGCCACCCCCACACATTGGAGCAATAAAAAACTCCCTGGTGTCTAGTGGGCTTTCTGCTCCTGCCACTGGGGAAGATTGGTGTTAAAGAACTCTTATCTGCTCCTGGGGAGAGGGACGGAAACATTGTTACGGATCATTTGAGGGGTTGAGTTAGCCCAATGCCTAGGTTGGTCATCCCCACCCATTTCTCCATAAATAAATCATCCCTAGTGTCTAGTGGGGTTTCTGTCCCCAGACGCAAATTGGAGGTAACAATCTCCAATAGGTCCCTAATTTGATTAGGGATTTTACTAATGATTTTGTACAGCATACATATTTTGCACATCACACTGAATTAAGTATGTCTGTTCTTTACAATAGCTACCGGGGGTGGATCTCAGGATAGTTTAGTGAATTTGAGGGATTACCCTCACATATATTCTGATTATTGCTCAATGTAACTAGCCATCCTCCTTGACTAATAACCCAATTTCTTACAAGAAACATCCCCATGACTCAATGTTGATGGTAGATAATTGTTTCAGACACTAGGCATGCAGCCCACTCAAACTTAGAGGGCTTGATCAAAGCCAGCCTCCTTGTCTAGTGTTGGAAAATGGGTTATTGGTAAGGGCAGGTAAGTACCTACACTTAGCAATAGGCCACTAACCTCCACTTAGGTCTAGTTAGGTCTCAGTAAATTAAAAGAACAAAAAGAAGTACACTGTTCCAAACTAAGAAAAAATATAGGGAACCTATTACTACAGGAGGGAGAACCCTCAAGAATCACATTGGAGGTCCAGTTTCATCATCGGGAAAGCTCCTTGTTAGGCCGGTGATGCAATGCCTAACGGGCTCCCCAGAGGGAGCTCTTAACCGTGTTACAGATGGAATGAGTAATAGAATTCAATACTCAAGTAGTGATGGAGAGAAGATAATAAAATTGGTTATCCATCTGAAAATAATCATCATGAGTTTAATCGGTATTGGGAAGATGGAGACCAAGGTTAAAAAACAAAGCGAGAGCCAAAGGGTGAGTGATAATGCTCACAAGCTCGCAGCGTATTTAGCAAGAGGATTAGACCAATTGTGGTTCCACTTGACAATGGGACTACATGTTTCGCGTCTTTTGGCCCAATAGGGTTCACTGACGCTTCATCAGGACCAAAAATTATGAAAAAGACTTCTCCAATATAAGGGTTATTCCACCCAACTCTGGACAGAAAAAGGAAGACAGTCACTTACTTTAGTGTGTCTGCTACGTCAAAAAGGTTGCCCTATAAAAAAGTAGTGAAAAATTCAAAATTAAATAATACATAATTTTTAAATGATACATTCTACAATGTGAATAGAGTGCAATCATGCTTCATGCGTGTTCAAAATGTGGGGTAATCAGGCTTACCATCCCCGGTCTAAGGATAAAGCTCCTTGGGATCGCTAGTCAGAGGCTGGAACTGACATTCTAGGTAGTAGTAGTCATAGAATAACAAATCATTATGACAGTCCGATATACATCTCAGTAACAGACTGGACAACTAATAAATCTATCATAAATCAAACATTGTCTATTAGGTAAATTAGCATAGACATCACAGACTGTTATAACATTCAATTTCTCCTGTATTTTGCAAAACTTAAATACATAGAAAAATTATTTACACCATAGAAGGTAATTGTTCATGTAACCCTAACTTAAAAGTCAAAGGGTGATTGATTAGTTAGTAATACACAAAAATCGAAATTGTTAACGTTCGATTTTATGAAGGTATGGAAGTTCAAGAAGACAATTCTTTCTGTCAGCGAACCTTCAATGCCGAAGGGGTCTTCCGTTATTACTGTGATAAAAAACGGGCTCAGGAAACATTTACCGAGCAAATCAATGCCGTTCGACTATGTAAAGATGAAAAAGATTCTTGGTGACGCGCTTTTATTATCAGTTTATTATATCAGTAAATTAAACCCAGCTCAACCCTTGGTAGCTTGGCAACGAGCGACAAGGCTTAACTTAGGAGAGAGAGTATAAAGCATTCAAATATCACAAAACAGTAATTAAATAAAACATAGGAAACAGTTAAAAAATCCAAAACCAATTTATAAAAATAGATTATATTTTTATCTTTAAAATGACACCAAAACGAATATAATCGGATAAGGGGAGCCGGAGATATGAATTTTTAAAGAATTATTGCTTTCTGGCGCATAGAAACAAAAAGTGCCAATCTGGTCATCTGGTCGCACCTCAACCGGGGCAAAGTCAAAGTTTAAGGCCGACCGCGATGGAGCCCTGCTCGGATACAGCCCGCGGGAGGCCTCAGTCAAAAGTTTACCTTAGGACCTAGGGCAGAGGTCTTCAAACTGGGGGGCGGGCCCCCCTAGGGGGGCCTCGTGGGATCCCAGGGGGGGCCCCAGACTCTGGCCAAAATAAATATTATACAGATAACAGGATTTTCTTTTAAGCAGAAGCATGTTATTGCAGTTTAAAAAAGGTAACAGTACTTAACTGCAATGTTTAAATAGGTTTAGGCATATTTAAACATTGCCATGTTTAAAAAATAATTGTGAAAAATTCTGAGGGGGGCCCAATGATTTTTATTTTTCAACTGGGGGGGCGCGGCATTAAAAAGTTTGGAGACCTCTGACCTAGGGCCAGATGTAGCAAGGGTTTTGCGAGTCGCAAACAGCGAAAATCGCCGTTTACGAGTCGCAAAAGCCTCTTTGCTATGTAGAAATGCATTTTGCGAGTCGGATCCGACTTGCAAAATGCATTTCCGACTCACAAATAGGAAGGGGTGTTCCCTTCCTATTTGCGACTCGCAATGCTATTAATTTTCATTTGCGACCGCGATTGCGGTCGCAAATGAAAGCGCAGTTACCATCCACTTGAAGTGGATGGTGACCCAGGCGCAAACGGGAAGGGGTCCCCATGGGACCCCTTCCCCTTTGTGTCTGGAAAAAAAAAAAATTCAGGGCAGGCAGTGGTCCAATGGACCACTACTTGCCCTGAAAAATACCGAAACTAAAGGTTTCGGTTATTTTTTTCAAAGTGCAGCTTGTTTTCCTTTAAAAAAAACGGGTTGCACTTTGAAAAAAAAAAAAAATGCTTTATTTAAAAGCAGTCACGGACATTGTGGTCTGCTGTCTCCAGCAGTCCACCATCCCCCTGAGTGCCCAGACTCTCTATGGGGTCGCAAATTGCGACCCACCTCATTAATATTAATGAGGTGGGTCTTTGCGACCCCATAGCGAGTCGCAGTTCTGCATAGCAAATTGCGAGTTGCAATTAGCGAGCCGGAAGGACTCGCAAATTGCAACTCGCAATTTGCCCCCTACCTACATCTGGCCCTTAGTTGTTTTTCTGAAGATTTTCTTCAGCGCGACAAACCTGCCAGTCTAATCCGACCTCATGGAACTCTTCCTCGGATACGCGTCGCCGGAGCCCTCGGTGGATATTTTTACCTTCAGACTTAGTCATTTTTTCAAGGTGAAAATCCTTCAGCCGGGGCAAACTTGAATCTTGATCCGACGTCCTTGGAGCCCTCCTCGGATACGCTGGCCGGGAGATCCCGGTCAACTTCCTACATTCGGACTTAGACTCTTTTTTGGAGATTTTCTTCACGGGATGAACCTACAAGTCAGGCCGGGTCGTGGTTGAGGCAAGCCGGCTAGAGTTGCCACAGCGGGTCGGTCCCTCTATGGAGCTTTTTTCCAAAAGTTCTCCAAAGTTCTCCAAACTTCTGGATCTTCTTCCGGATGTTCTTTTAAGGTTCTTTTGGGGTCCAAAGCTCACCCCAAGGTTCTAGAAACTCTGAGATGCTCCTTGGGGGTGTGGACTACAACCTCCAGAATGCACCTGGCACAAACTCCTTTTTGGCCACAGCTGGTTGGTTTCTTCAGGAGTTGGTGCAGGGGACTCTGGTTAGCAATTTTTTACCTGTAGCAAACAGGGAGTCCCTCATTTAACCAGTTGAAGCCAGGCAAAGTCCTTCTTGTGGTGAAGCCCAAGTGTGCAGCTGGTGCAGTCCTTCAGAGTGCAGGGTCCAGGTGCAGGCCAGGGGTCCAGTAGGGCAGTCCTTCTTCTTCTGTAATTTCTTCCTGGTAGGTATCTGGTAGGGATCTGAGGTGTGGGTGCAGGTCTGCCAGTTGTATCCCTGCTCCTGGGTGAAAAACAGGGGGTCCTGGTTCTCCAATCAGGTGCAGGGTCCTTCCCCCTGTGATGACCACTTCCTGGGAAGTGTGGCAAATATTAATCCCATGGAGCAACATTCCTCAAAAATCCATCATGGCTTAAAGTGATTTTTGGAGGTTACATCTGGCTGAGCCCACCCACTGGTGTGGCTAAAAATCCTAAATACACCCCTCTCCTGCCCTCTCCTAATCTAATCAAGGGGACACCTAATTGTCTGGGTTTGCAGGATGTGGGGGTGTTGCTGGGTTGCTCCAAATGCCCTTCTCTGCCTTTGAAAACCAGTTTGGCAGCCCTCCCCCTTCCTGCCTCACCATCTGCTGAGGGGAGATCGCACAGGCACATCTCTTTGTTTGAAGCCAGACCACTTCACACCTCATCAAGGCAGCCTGGCCAATCAGACCACAGCAGCAAAAACACGGCAGGGCTGAAGTTGGCAACTTTTCAGGTAAAGTTTTAAACTCTTTACCTGAACAAGTTATATTAAATCCCACAACTGGAAGTTGTGGGATTTATTATAACAATTAATTTGATACCAAACTTCTGGTATCTGTTACTTAAGGGGATTTTTAAAATTAAAATAAAGTCTCCCCATTCTAGCCTATTGAGGCCATTCACTACAATGAGGGAAAAACAAATTTGGCTGTTTTACCTCACCAGGGCTTATAAAACTATTTGTATAAGGTCCCTGCTCATAGTTACATGGCACCCAGCCCTAGAAGCACATAGGGCACACCTTAGGGGTGACTTATATGTAAAAATAAGGTGGTGTAAGCCTTTGGAACTACTTTTAATTCAAAAGTCGAATTTCCATATAACTTTAATTTAAAAGCAGCCAGCAAGGCAGGCCTGCCTTTAAAATGACACTGGGCACCTTAGCAGTTCACCTATGGGTGCACTACCTGTGCTGGGGTCCCTAAACCTACACGCCCTACCATATAGTAGGGACTTATAGGTAGGTTGACTTAACCAATTATAATTAGCCTAATTTGCATACTGATTTTACACAGAGCACAGGCCCTGGGACTGGTTAGCAGTACCCAGGGCACCATCAGAGTCAGGAAAACACCAACAAAAAGTGGAAAATGGGGCAAAAAGTTAGGGGACCTCTGCAATCAGCCCTGTTCTCTCACATCTAGGGACTGCAAGGTAGTTTATTTTGCATGTACCAGCTCACAACAAAACAGTTGTCTCTAACATTGACATGATCCAACAAGATTTAACCTTTAACTCTGGTCTAACAGCTGAGGAATGCACTCACACATTGAGGTATATTATGTGCCTTTGAATCTCTCCTTTCAAATCAAAACTCAATAAATTCATTGTAACTCTGCTATGTCCTCCTAAATCACCGCACAAAAATAGTTGGCACTAACGGACATAACCCAAGTCCATATAATCTTTCGATCAATACTGAAGGCCTCAAAAGTGACTGCTTTATTGAGGTATCATAAAAGCCTCCAAAACTCTCCTCCTTTCTGATCAAACATCAACAATGTCATTGGGAATCATGCTGCAGCGCCACAAATGCTCACTGGAACAATTTCAACATTGGCGGTAAATCCCGCTTTCCGCCGTGCAGAAGACCGCCAACATACCATTGCGGCAGCAGGATTCCGCCACAGGTATCACGACCCACATCTCGGAATCCCCCACAATACAGACACCCACACAAGTCCGCCACACCAAAGGTCAGTGATAAACTGCCGATACCAAAACCCACACCGTCATGCCAACAGGAATACGCCCACAGTATCACGACCCACGAATCAACGCATCAGTTTTTCAACCGCGGTAAACCATTGGCGGTACACACCACCGTGGTCAAAATACACACACGCTAACAAAACACAACCACATTGGACAATTCAAAATACACAAACCTGATATACATACACACACCACACCCACACACCCAATCCAATATAAAGCACACACCCACATCACCCACAAACCCTTACATCCCCAAATTTGAAAGAAAGCCAGAGAGAGAGACTACCTAATGCAACACCAGCATCCACAGACACACAACACCATCACTCATACAACATCCACGCACCTCAAACAACACACACCAACACATCCCCTAACACATCACAACGTACACCACCTCACACATCCCCCACACAACATCATGGCACCCCAAAGACACCCCAGGTTCTCTGAGGAGGAGGTCAGGGTCATGGTGGAGGAAATCGTCCGGGTAGAGCCACAGCTATTCGGATCACAGGTGCAGCAGACATCCATTGCAAGGATGATGGGGCTATGTCGCAGAATTGTCAACAGGGTTAACACAGTGGGAAAGCATCCAAGAACACGGGATGACATCAGGAAGAGGTGGAACGACCTACAGGGGAAGGTACGTTCCGTGGTATCCAGTCACCAGATTGCTGTACAGAGGATTCGGCGGTGGACCCCCGCCTCCTCCCCCACAACTAACAACATGGGAGGAGCAAGTCTTTGCAATTATGCATCTTGAGGGCCTGGCAGGAGTAGCAGGAGGACTGGACTCTGGTAAGGCAAATCTTTACTACTTTACCCCCCCCCACCCCACCTGCATGCCATTACATACTCCCACCCTCACCATCACACCCATCACCCCAACAACCCACAGATACCCAACTAACACAATCCACACATACCAAAACCAAGCCCTGCATGTAACACCAATGCATGGACACCCATCACCAAAGCATGTCCAGTAGAGAGACTCACTCATGCCCCAAAATCACCAATCTCACAAGGACCAAGCTAATAATGCAAGCACAGGAGTAGAGGGTAACTCACCCATTGCACAAGATGGCATACACACATACAATAACTATGCATTTACACTCCAACAGGACCCCTACCCAACATTACCGGACAGGAGGTGCCAGACATATCCAGTACCCCACAGAAGAGGCCCACAGTGACGATGTAAGGAAATGCCTCCTTGGCATGGTTGCCCCCTGACTTTTTGCCTTTGCTGATGCTATGTTTACAATTGAAAGTGTGCTGAGGCCTGCTAACCAGGCCCCAGCACCAGTGTTCTTTCCCTAACCTGTACTTTTGTATCCACAATTGGCAGACCCTGGCATCCAGATAAGTCCCTTGTAACTGGTACTCCTAGTACCAAGGGCCCTGATGCCAAGGAAGGTCTCTAAGGGCCGCAGCATGTCTTATGCCACCCTGGAGACCTCTCACTCAGCACAGACACACTGCTTGCCAGCTTGTGTGTGCTAGTGAGAACAAAACGAGTAAGTCGACATGGCACTCCCCTCAGGGTGCCATGCCAGCCTCTCACTGCCTATGCAAGTATAGGTCAGTCACCCCTCTAGCAGGCCTTACAGCCCCAAGGCAGGGTGCACTATACCATAGGTGAGGGTACCAATGCATGAGCATGGTACCCCTACAGTGTCTAAACAAAACTTTAGACATTGTAAGTGCAGGGTAGCCATAAGAGTATATGGTCTGGGAGTTTGTCAAACACGAACTCCACAGCACCATAATGGCTACACTGAAAACTTGGAAGTTTGGTATCAAACTTCTCAGCACAATAAATGCACACTGATGCCAGTGTCCATTTTATTGCAAAATACACCCCAGAGGGCACCTTAGAGGTGCCCCCTGAAACTTAACCGACTATCTGTGTAGGCTGACTAGTTCCAGCAGCCTGCCACACTAGAGACATGTTGCTGGCCCCATGGGGAGAGTGCCTTTGTCACTCTGAGGCCAGTAACAAAGCCTGCACTGGGTGGAGATGCTAACACCTCCCCCAGGCAGGAGCTGTAACACCTGGCGGTGAGCCTCAAAGGCTCACCCCTTTGTCACAGCACCGCAGGACACTCCAGCTAGTGGAGTTGCCCGCCCCCTCCGGCCCCGGCCCCCACTTTTGGCGGCAAGGCCGGAGAAAATAATGAGAATAACAAGGAGGAGTCACTGGCCAGTCAGGACAGCCCCTAAGGTGTCCTGAGCTGAGGTGACTCTAACTTTTAGAAATCCTCCATCTTGCAGATGGAGGATTCCCCCAATAGGGTTAGGATTGTGACCCCCTCCCCTTGGGAGGAGGCACAAAGAGGGTGTACCCACCCTCAGGGCTAGTAGCCATTGGCTACTAACCCCCCAGACCTAAACACGCCCTTAAATTTAGTATTTAAGGGCTACCCTGAACCCTAGAAAATTAGATTCCTGCAACAACAAGAAGAAGGACTGCCCAGCTGAAAACCCCTGCAGAGGAAGACCAGAAGACAACAACTGCCTTGGCTCCAGAAACTCACCGGCCTGTCTCCTGCCTTCCAAAGAACTCTGCTCCAGCGACGCCTTCCAAAGGGACCAGCGACCTCTGAATCCTCTGAGGACTGCCCTGCTTCGACGACGACAAGAAACTCCCGAGGACAGCGGACCTGCTCCAAAAAGACTGCAACTTTGTTTCAAGAAGCAGCTTTAAAGAACCCTGCAACTCCCCGCAAGAAGCGTGAGACTTGCAACACTGCACCCGGCGACCCCGACTCGGCTGGTGGAGAACCAACACCTCAGGGAGGACCCCCGGACTACTCTACGACTGTGAGTACCAAAACCTGTCCCCCCTGAGCCCCCACAGCGCCGCCTGCAGAGGGAATCCCGAGGCTTCCCCTGACCGCGACTCTCTGAAACCTAAGTCCCGACGCCTGGAAAAGACCCTGCACCCGCAGCCCCCAGGACCTGAAGGACCAGACTTTCACTGCAGAAGTGACCCCCAGGAGTCCCTCTCCCTTGCCCAAGTGGAGGTTTCCCCGAGGAAGCCCCCCCTTGCCTGCCTGCAGCGCTGAAGAGATCCCTTGATCTCTCATAGACTAACATTGAAAACCCGACGCTTGTTTCTACACTGCACCCGGCCGCCCCCGCGCTGCTGAGGGTGAAATTTCTGTGTGGGCTTGTGTCCCCCCCGGTGCCCTACAAAACCCCCCTGGTCTGCCCTCCGAAGACGCGGGTACTTACCTGCAAGTAGACCGGAACCGGGGCACCCCCTTCTCTCCATTCTAGCCTATGCGTTTTGGGCACCACTTTGGACTCTGCACCTGACCGGCCCTGAGCTGCTGGTGTGGTGACTTTGGGGTTGCTCTGAACCCCCAACGGTGGGCTACCTTGGACCAAGAACTGAACCCTGTAAGTGTCTTACTTACCTGGTAAAACTAACAAAAACTTACCTCCCCCAGGAACTGTGAAAATTGCACTGTGTCCACTTTTAAAACAGCTATTTGTGAATAACTTGAAAAGTATACATGCAATTGAAATGATTCAAAGTTCCTAATGTACTTACCTGCAATACCTTTCAAACAAGATATTACATGTTAAATTTGAACCTGTGGTTCTTAAAATAAACTAAGAAAAGATATTTTTCTATAACAAAACCTATTGGCTGGATTTGTCTCCAACTGGGCACACAGTTTCAGGATTGTTGCACGATCAAATCTGTATGTGATTATGATGTGTCTCTCTTCCATTGTCGACAGGTCCACCAGGGGTCTGTACACCGGAGGATGCCGCCATCTCATCACCTGCCCCAGCAGATGTGCCCTATGGAGGAGAACAACGACCAGAGGGTCATCCAACACAGAGGTATCACAATGTGTTATTTGCTGAAACGTTGGTAATTCGCAATGTCCCGATATCTATCTGTATTCCTGGCCTAGGTAGGTGTGACGCAGTTTTTTTCCATCCCATGTGTCCCCCTGAAATGGCGGCTGCCTGACCTGTAAGGTGGGACAAGGGGAAATGAGGTAACTGCGCTGGCGTTGTTCACCGTCGCGGTGGGCGATGGAAGACCGCAGCGCTATTCTGCATTGGTTAACTTTGGGCCCTATGGGTCCCAGGAGCCAATGATGATGTACGCCGGCGGTGACCGCCATTTTCTATCTGTTCCTTCAACTGATACCTGACCTTCAACAGGAGAGGACCTACACTGCAAGTGCTGCTGTGACCTGTGTCTGGATGCGACGATGGCTACAGTGTCTGGGGAAAGGACCCCTGCCTTCACTTCGGAGGAGTTGGAGAAACTGATGGATGGGGTCCCCCCAGTACACGCAACTGTACGGTCCTCCAGACAAACAGGTGAGTACAGTGTGAGAATTCTGTGTGGGCAATGCCTGTATAGAGTGGTGTGGATGGAACATACATGGGGGGGTGCTGAGGCCTGCATGTGCGGATGGTGAGTGTATGTTCGTCAGGGCATGTGTGGGAACTGGTGGGCAATGAGTATGAAGGTCCAGACGGGTGAGTAATATCCTTTTCTCCTGTACCTTTCCTCTAGGTCAGCGCCCACCAGAAGAAGGGTATTTGGCGTGCCATCGCCAAGGACGTCCGGACCCTGGGGGTCTACCACAGATGGAGCACGCACTGCCGTAAAAAATGAGAGGACCTGCACCGCTGGAGCAAGAAGACAGGGAAGGCCCAGCTGGGGATGGCCTCCCAACGTGGAAAGGGTGCCTGTCGTACCATGACCCCCCTGATGTCCCGGATCCCGGCGGTGGCCTATCCGGAGTTGGATGGGCGCTTGAGGGCATCACAGCAAATACAAGGGGGTGAGTACACTCTCATTCAGCTAACTGTGTGCGCATTATGAGGTGTATGGGTGGGGGGGTGGGCAGTGGGTTCCCCTAGGCCAGGGTGGACTTGGTAGGCAAGGCCCCTTGTTAGGCAGGCTCTGTGGCACCTCAACCCCACTAGTGGTAATAGCCATCTACACCTAGTCAGGCTCCTGTTACTTCCAGGTGTGCAGCAATTGGGCTTAGGCCTCGTACCCCATGGGCATGTGAATTTGCCAGGAACTGTTTGTGCATCGCGTAGTGGAGAGGCCTGCTCTCTGTGTGTTGTGTCAGCCAATGGTAGTGGTGTTGCATGCACTGAACATGTTTTTCTTCTGTCTTCCCCCCCCCTTTTTGTTTTGTCTCCCTGTTCTTGTGTGTAATAGCATCATTGGGTGGAGGAGCAGTGGCACAGGAGCAGGAGGGAGCTGCAACCCACTTGGCCCTGGAGGGTAAAGCAACAGAGGGCGAGGGGAGCTCCACGACGGGGAAAGGAGCATACACCAGTGACAGCGACTCCTCCTCTGATGGGAGCTCCCTTGCGGTGGCGGGCACCTCTGTGCCTACCGCATCTCAGGTACAGCCGCCACCCCCACTACCAGTACCACCCTCCCAGCAGCCCCTCAGCATGTGTCCCGTGCCCGCTCACCCAGGATGGTTCCTTCGCTCTAGGCACCTCAGGCCCTGGACTAGTCAGCCCTGCTGCCCTCAGTGAGGAGGCTATTGACCTCCTGAGATCCCTCTCTGTTGGGCAATCTACCATTTTGAATGCTATCCAGGGTGTTGAAAGGCATTTGCAACAAACAAATGCATACCTGGATGGCAATCATTCTGGGCAGGCAGCCCAACAAAGAACATTTCAGGCTCTGGCCTCAGCACTGATGGCAGCTATTGTCCCTGTGTCCAGCCTCCCCCCTCCAACTTCCTCTACCCAGACCCAATCCCCTCTACCTCAGCCTATCCCAAACACACCATCAGACCAGCATGCACACACATCAACACACAAGAGTGGACATGGCAAATATAAGCACCACACTTCCCACAGGCACTAACACAAGCACCATCCCTATGCAGACACAGCAACATCCACTGCCTCCACTGTGTCCCCCTCCTCCATGTCCTCCTCCTCCTTCCGTGTCTCGTCTCCACTCACACCTTCATGCACTACATCCTCAGCCACTACCTCCATCACCAGCACGCCCATCACCACACATCGCTCACGTGCAATCACCACCCCCACTACCATGCACACATCCCCTTTGTTCTTTCCCAGTGTGTCTGTGAGCCCTCCTCCCAAAGTACACAAACGCAGGCACACACCCACCTAACAGCCATCCACCTCACAACAGCCTCCGGCCCATGCACCTTCCCCCAAATTCAGCAAACGTGCACCTCCTGCAACCACTACCTCTTCCTCCACTCCCAAACCCCCTCCATCTTCCCGTCCCAGTGTGTCTAAAAAACTTTTCCTGGCAAACCTTGACCTCTTCCCTTCACCTCCCGCCCTGTCCTTCCCCTAGGGCCAGGCTTTCCAGGTCCCAGCCCAGCACCTCAGCCACCAAATCCCCAGGCAAAGTGGTGCCAGCAACTGCGGGGTCATTGAGTGCGCCACCCATCAGGGCTGCCAGTGTGCCACGTAGCGAGGGCAAGGACATTCCGCCACCTGCCAAGGTGAAGAAGGTGCCCACATCCCGGAGGGAGAAGATGCACCTACCAGCCACCCAGGGCTCTGCCAAATCAAAAGGGGACAGTGGCAAGACACCTGCAGCACCATCAAAGGTGGGGAAGGGACAAAAGCAGAAGAGCAGGTCAGGACAGGGCACGGTGGCACCAACTGAGGTACTAATGTCACCCCTTCTGTCCACGACTCCACCAACCTGTACGGCGGCGAACACCGCCACCAGCACCGCCACCTGCACCGCCACCGGCATGTCTGCAGCCTCAGCAACAGTCCCCAGCATCTTCCCCAGTGCTGTGTCCCTCAACAGCTACTGACCAATGCACCACCGCCAGTACCGCCGCCACAGACACCGCCGCAAGCACCGCCACCAGACCCGCAATGTGCTCGGACAGTGGCACCACCGCTGACATGGCTACCATCCCCAGTGGTCAGTCGTCCGAGGCTGCAGGAGAGTTCCTGGACCCTGGCCAGCTTTCATGAGGCATGATTTCCATCACTGTTTGCACCTGCAGGTGGAAGGCGAAGCCGCAGCAGTGTGGGGAATGTCTCTGCCTCCATGGCGTATCATGCTACCTGTTCCCCGGCTATCTCGTGGCACACACACCCAGGTAGGGGAATGGGACCGGCCACACTGCATGTGGAGCACTCTCGGCACCATGCCCCCTCCAGAACCAGTGGAGATTAACATCCACTACCTCAGTCCTTGGCAGGATGAAGCTCTCTGGGCACCATGCCCCCTCCAGAACCAGTGGAGATTGACATCCGCCACGTCAGTCCTTGGCAGGAGGAAGCACTCTGGGCACCAGGCCCCCTCCAGAACCAGTGGAGATTGACATGCACCACCTCAGTCCTTGGCAGGATGAAGCACTCTGGGCACCAGGCCACCTCCAGAACCAGTGGAGATTGAAATCCACCACCTCAGTCCTTGGCAGGATGAAGCACTCTGGGCTCCATGCCCCCTCCAGAACCAGTGGAGATTGACATCCACCACCTCAGTCCTTGGCAGGATGAAGCACTCTGGGCAACAGGCCGCCTCCTGAACCAGTGGACATTGACATCCACCACCTTTGTCCTTGGCAGGATGAAGCTCTCTGGGCACCAGGCCACCTCCAGAACCAGTGGAGATTGACATCCACTACCTCAGTCCTTGGCAGGATGAAGCACTCTGGGCACCAGGCCCCATCCAGAACCATTGGAGATTGACATCCACTTCCTCAGTCCTTGGCAGGATGAAGCACTCTGGGCACCATGCCCCCTCCAGAACCAGTGGAGATTGACATCCACTTGAGCGACTGTGGCTTTGCACTCCCCAGGATAAAGCAGTGGGCAAACCACCCACTTGAGAGATTTGAGAGACTGTGGCTTTGCACTCCCCAGGATAAAGCAGTGGGCAAACCACCCACTTGAGAGACTGTGGATTTGCACTCCAGGATAAAGCAGTGGGCAAACCACCCACTTGAGAGACTTGAGAGACTGTGGCTTTGCACTCCCCAGGATAAAGCAGTGGGAAAACCACCCACTTGAAAGACTTGAGAGACTGTGGCTTTGCACTCCCCAGGATAAAGCAATGGGCATGGAGCCCCCTCGTGCAGCAGTGGCGTTGTGCGTTTATCCGGCTGAGGTGCCCCCCCTTCCCTTCCCCCTGAGGTGCCTGTTTATTTTCAATCTGACGCCCCATCAGTGTTCTCTCCGTTTCGAGTCAGGTATCTTGTGTGGGCTTCGTCCATGCATTTTGGGACCAGTGGTCCACGGACAATGATTGCTACACTATCTGGACTTGTGTAGTTGGTGTACACATTTGTATATACTGAATTTTGAACTTTCACTATCCGATTTTTCATGATTACAATTGTTACAATTGTTTCCTTTTGTCCTTGCATTCTTCCAGGGGTGGGGGAGTGTATATGTAATGTTGCTGCATGTATTTGTGTGTATGTTGTTGTGGGTGAGGGTGGGGGTGGGGGTATTACATGTTGCGTGTGTGTGTCACTCTCTTTTCTCTCCCCCCTACCCCCTCCCCTCTGTTGTAGGTGCAGTATTCACCGTGGTCGACGCCGGCGTCTGTCCTGCTCCTGACAGAGCAGGAGGAAGACCAGCATTGGTGACACCTGTAGTTCGGGCTCCATGACGTCCTGGTTCCTCATTGGGTGTCGAGAGGTGAGTGTTTTCCCTTCTGTGTACTGTTTCCATGGTGCATTTGAGAGCGTTGGTTCTACCCCGGAAAAGGTGGTGGATAGGCCTGTTGTGATCGGGTGGGCGGTACTTTGTCCTCTACCTGTCTTTTGGCGGGTACCGCCACAGTGTTTGTTTCTACCGCCATGGTGGTCGGAGGGTTAAAGTGGCTATCTATGTTGGCGGTTTCCACCATGGTCGTGATTCCAATTTTTTTTTTTCACCGACCTCTTAGCGGTATTACCGCCGCTTTAACACCAACCGCCAGGGTTGTAATGAGGGCCTAAATGTTGTCATAAGACCTGGATAGGAAAGGCTTCCACAGTTGCCATTGAAGTGCTTTATTCCCTTCAAGGTGGATTATTTATAGTTCCTTTCCTTTATAAAAGATGAGGGAAATGTAGCATTAACTAACTAAAGCCCCTATGTATTTATTTTAGCTTCTCTTCATCTATGTGCTATTTATAGTTTGTTTCCAAACAATATCAAAATGGTGGTCTTACAAAAATGTATCTTGTGTTGATTCCTTTTGTAATTCTAGTAATGGTCGTTCAATGTATGTCAAAAACCAGGTACTATAAGACATAGAATTGCAACATCATCAGAAAAAGCAGAGTTCAAACATGCCTAGTTTCCAATTTTGGTGGAACCACTCCTGTATTTTGTTGTTCCACTATAAGCTCAGTAATGTTCATTGAAAATCGTGTGAGGGTCAGAACACATCCTTGTCTTATTTCCTGATCATAGTGTGTGGATTTTGAGCAAGCACCAGGCACAATTAACATGTGTTGCTACTGGATTAGCTAATCATGTGACATAGCTGGGATGTGGACACCCTATCTGATAATTTTTTCTTGATGGGGCCTGTCTATTAAAGTTCTCTAAAAGTTAATAAGATGCTTTGGAAGACAGAATGTACAGTTGGTCTTTCTTGTATGAAATATATCAGATAAACTATAATACTCTTTTTGCTCACTAAACACACATCCCACTCAAAAACATCTTTGATGTTGAGCATAACATAGATAGAATCTTGTAATATTGGGATATTTTAGGTCTAATTTTATTAACTGAGAGCAGGTAAAGTGCTTTCGAGCCAAAAGGATTGTTGCACTCTTCCGAAGCACAGAGAACAGCTTGGAAGACACAGATGCCATCCACCTTGGGAGAGTTTTCAGTGAATCGTTTGATGTCATAAGTTAAAAGAGATATATGGATACCTCACATTAATCCGGATAAGATTCCAATGATTTGTAGACAAGCTTATGCACCTAAAGCTCCTCTGTCTCTCTGTACATGTCTCTGAATATGTGTGCTCTATCTTAGATAATGATATCCACATCGCATTTTTGCTATTGGACCTCTCTGTGGTGTTCAAAACCTTCTTCCATGTCATTTTGCTGGAGCACCTACCTTCTAAGGGAATCAATGGAACAGCATTTAAAAGGTTCCATACCTTTTTATTTAACGAGCATCAAAATGTGACACTGGGCCCCTTCAAGTAAGTCATTTCTAGGATCATCCAAAGAATGCAGAAGGGATCATCTCTCAGTCACACATTTTTCATATCGAGCTCCTCTGACAGTAATTATACAGTCTTTTGATTTTTCCATAGTATCCTAGGCAGATGACACACAGTTGTGCCAATTTCTTAATAGGTTTCTCATACCCAAGAACCTTTCAAAGATTTTCCATCAAACAAATGCACAATAGCTGTCTTCAGCTTAAAAAAGAAAACTGTGACATTCTGGTCTTTAGCTATCCCATTAACATCTTATCTCTTGCTTGGTGCCCACCTGAATTAATTAAGACTTCTGCCTCTTCTTTGAAAGCCAGAAATCTCAGAATCCAATTTGACCAGGATCAGTACTTTAAATCATACATCTCATCTGTCTGCTTTTTGCTTATCTTTACTGAAATAGCTTAAAAGGGTCCAGGACTTTTCATGTTCTACTAGCAAACAAATGGTGATCCAATCAAGACTAGAATATGGTAATTCTATCTAGCTACATTTGGCAAATATTCTATTTGTCAGCTTTAAAGAGTCTAGAATGGAAACCCTCACCTTTTTTAAAATGTTCCTAGGCATCACTCCACGCATTCTCAGTTACAGGATCTACAATGGCTCCACAGTCATAAAAGAGTACTATTCAAGGCTATGATATTAACTTACAGAGCTCAAAAGATAAAAAATCCTAGTAGATCTGCAGAAGCCTTTCCAACTGTATTCTCCAGGCAGAGCTCTGAGATCAATGAGATCCAGACTTATGACTATCCCCATGTCTGTCTTGCCAGAATTGACAGACTTTCCTTTGCTTTTCAGGCTACAAAAAATCACTTATTATCAATTTGCCTTCTGCTCCTTCTTTAGCTATTTTCCCACAAAACTGAACTGACATTTTAATGGGTACTAGCTTTTGAGATATCCAGACTTTGCCCTATGTCCAGTACCAAGATGTTCTAGTTATGGTAACTACTGCACACTGTAGAACCCTCATTAATTTATTCATTTGTCTGGTACCTTTCACTACTGTGACTTTTCTATAGATCCAACATCAGATCATTCTGCAAACAGCTGAAGACACACCCTTTCACAAAAGTATTTGATTATACTTTCAACCATCCTGTTATCTCTTCTGCCATTTTGCTTTGTCCATGCAGTACTCAGTGACATCTTTTGCTCCAATGCGTTTGTTATAAAAACAAAAAGGTACACTTATCCATTCCAACGTCCACAATTGAATAACAGGTATGTTGCTGGAAGAGATATACCTTTCAATCAACACTACAATGTAGTGTGTACATATTTCTCCCACCATTGTTCGATTTCCCCCCACCTCTATGGTATCTGTTGAGTCATCCGTTCACTGACAATACCCAAAACACTCCCTCATTACTCTTCTATTTAAAAATCTTTATATATTTTGTCTCCAAAAAGTGATTAATTGCTTTTCTCTCTCTTATCTAACCTGGTGTCAGACATAATCATATCTAGGCTATGCCATAAAGTCGTAGTATGTCACCATAGCTCCATGCCTTTCAGATAAGTTATTTTTACATTTGAGTCCTCATCGATTTCTCAGCAACACTGTGGATTTTATTTTGTTTACTAAAGTTGGTAGATTCCAGCCTACTATTTGAAAGACAGACTTTGCACAGGGACTTGGTATCTATGGAATTATGTAGAAGGTCGACAGGCATTCTGATGTTACCACAAACATATGTATTTTATCTTACTTATATAACAAGTTTGCTGGGATTTAGACCATCTGAAACTCCAGATTAGTTGGTACTTTTTTGTTCTACAATGCATTAGTATCTCCTGGAAGGGTGAAACAGGAGGGCATGAGGTTTGTTTGCCCAGCTGCTGGGTGGGTGGAGCTAGCATTGTTGGACTGATAAGGATCATTGTATGATGTTGATGAGGGCCACACCTACTCGGAAATTCTGATCCCAAGAAGGGGGTAGACCTGATGAATATTTTGCAGGGGAGTGGTGCTCAGGTTGAGAGGGTGGCTGTGGCAAGTCTTTGCTCCCTTTCTGGACATTATCCTTTTAAAAGTGAGAAGGCCCACAGTGGTGTTCTGTGCAGTGTATGTGAACAGACATTCAGTTGATTTTAATGGGATATGGATACTGACCTTCCTGCAATATGATGGGTGTCCTTGTGGGGAGTAGGTTGATGAGGGAATCTTTGTTTCAATTTTGGTTCAGTGCTGAGGCACAGTGGATCTAGTCTTGAGACAGAGTTTCTGATTGGTGTTGTAGGAAGCCTTAATGTGTTTTAAGGGAACTGACAGATATGGATGAAGGTCATGGCATGGGGGACATTCACTCAGAGCTGGCTAACTGTCATTTACGAAGTATAGGAGGTTGTTCTGTTTCTGGGATATTACTTTTGAGTTTAGGCTGTGGGAGAAAGGTCTTGTCTGGGTCTTCAGAAGGAGATCAAAGGGGTGGAGAGGGGCTGGCAGTCAAAGAGGTGAAAAGGGGCAGGCACTGTTGGAAGGGCTGGCCCGGTGTATAGTAACTCAATCAATCACAAAGTCTTATATAGCGTGAGCTAGTCACCTGAGGGGATCTCTAGGCGCTGCAGAAGGGGTGCTGCGAGCCTCATCTGGCTGGTGCTGGCTGTCAAAGAGCCAGGTTTTGAGCTGTTTTCTGAAGTCCTTGAGGGATGGGGAGGTCCACAGATGGAGGGGGAGGATGTTCCAGGATCTGGGGGTGAGGTGGGAGAAGGAGCGACTTCCATAGCGTTCACTGCAGATGCAGGGGACTTGGGCCAGGGCGAGGGAGGCTGAGCAGAGGTCTCTAGTTGGTTGGTGGAAAGTCAGGCAGTTGTTGATGTAGGCGGGTCAAGCATTGTATGCATGTGCGAAGAGTTTGAAGAGGCACCTTTGCTGGACTGGGAGCTAGAAGAGGGCCCTTAGGTGGGAGGTGATGTTGGTTCTTCTGGGGAGGTCGAGGACGAGTCTTGCAGCTGCATTCTGGATGGCCTGGAGGTAGTTCATGAGCTATTTTGAGTTGGCTTTATTGAACAAAGAATTCTAGTACTCCTGCACAAGGTACTACTGTAATGCCTAGGAGAGGATGAGCCAGGTACAGGGATAATACAACACCCTAGTCTATGAAGAAGGCAAGAAACAGAGGCCTTCTGGTCTGTCTGCCTGGGTCTCCTTTACAGAAACAAGGATCAGGTAGTGTACACTGGGCCTGCCCTTCCAACAGTGTCAGTCTCCCCCCCCTTTGACCGTCTTATGAAAAACCTGCCAAGACCCTTCTCCCACAGCCCAAATCCTAGAGCACTATACCAGCACCAGAGCAACACCCCCTCATACTTACTCAGCTCTGGGCGAATGTACCCCAGGCCCTAACCTTCAACTACCTCAGAGAAAGGTTTTTGCTAAGCCCAATCCACTGTGCTCCAGCACTGAACCACAACTTAAAAAGCGGCCTCTGATGAGCCCATAGTACTTTATGACCATGACTTCCAGTATTTCTCCTGCTTCTCTGGGTCAAATAATTCTCTGTTCTTTCCATCAGTAAAAATTAAAATGATAGTTGGCTCTACTAATTTTCTTGGCAGAGAACCTAGAGCGAGAAATGTCTTCCTCTTCTTATTTGTTTTGCGGGAGACGACAAAGACAATGAAAATCATGTGATTGTTACAGAAGAAGGAGCCCCTCTAAGTTTACAGCCATCTGTCGGGCCTGTCCATGCTAGCTGAGATATGCCAGCATGCGCTAAGGAGGGCATGATCCAGGAGCTCGTTTTGAGTGACACCTGGTGCTCACTCAAGGCTTGGAGAGAATGTGAGATCCAAAATTCAGTGAGAAAAGGCACTAGAAAGGAGAGCCAGTTATCCTTCGCCATGCAGTTTGACACCTCAAATTCTGATGTTGTCTCAATAGCTTCTGTTCTACAGGAACATTGCCTTCCTGGGCAGTAGCCACAACTCCAGTTGATTTGTGGGTAGAACTAGGTAGACATATGGGAACGTCTAGCACTACAATGCAGCACCGTGTGTTGTGTTGCAGAGCTGAAGGGTGCGAAAGTCAGGTTGGTGGTTGTAGTACAACAGCAGAGCTAAGAGTCATGTGTGGTGAAGGACCTGAGTGCCGATGCACTGAAGCATATGGCCGATGAAGACAACAATAAATTGAAGCACATAGCTTCACTTATATCACAGTTTTATACATGGGCCAACATCTTAGCAGGAGGTTGTGTGAGTTGTCGTAGAGCAAAAATAGTTGTCATGGTACAAAAGAACTTCCAAAGCAGGGCACAGTAGTCAGGGTCACAAGGGGTACTCAGGCACACCATGGGTTAGAGAAAATGGGGGAGGTCATTTGAATGTCATTTCAGAGGCACATGTCTAGGAACAGTCAGGACCATTGGGAGACTCATTTAATTTAAGATGCTGCAGCCCAGCAAGGGGCAATAGATATACTCCAACTCCCACCTGGAGATGCCTGGACCAGAAAGGTGTGCAGTGCACCTGGAGGCAGTATGGTCGATCTGTTCACCTACTCCTGTCTGATTGCAAGAAACATTGAAATGAACAGTGTCTCCCTCCTTTCAACTCTAGGAGATGCATTTATGAGTGCCCCCTCCCTCAGCTCGCAGTCATGCATTCATTCCCCATAGGAAGCTGCTCTGTAGTCATGCAGTCCTCATCAGGCAATGTCAGAGGTTGACAGCTCCATAAACCTCACCGGCCTCAACCACTGGCTCAAAAAGTAATCTTAGATACAGGTAGGTCCCAGTGGGAACATGGAGAGGAGGGGATGGTGGGAGACTCTCTGCTGATACACAAGACCTCTGAGGGCACCGGTTTCTGAAATACGCTGATGCATGCAGCAGAGATTTCCCTTTGACTCCTTTCCTCGCCAGACCCCAATGCCACCCTATGACACAGATGAAGATGGGTGTTCAGAGGGAAACATCAGAACTTCATACAACTACAGGCATCTTCTACACTGCTGATCAATGCCTCCTGCATTGTAAATAACCTCCCAGAATTCTGATGAGTCTACTGCTCCAATTCCGTTTTCCTGGATTTTCTGAAATTCCTTTTGTTCATGAGTTTCTATTTTCACAATGCTATCATCTGGACTTGCTGGGCCCTTAGCAGATCCTAGCTTGAGGTTTTCTCTGACATTCCCTACTGAGTGTATGATGTCTGGCACTTTCCTTAGCTTGGCTATTAGAACTTCATAATTGCAAGCACCAACTAATTCTGCTGGTTTTGGTATAAGGCTATATATTGCATACTAATATGGAAATCCATCATTGACAACCACCTGTTAAAGGCCCCAATGGATATTTATAGTCTTCTTTCGTGGTGCCGTTTTCAGTAGCATGTCTTTCAACCAGTGCACAGTAAATAGTCTTATAGTGCTGGCAGAGGTGCAGTGGATACATACATGTAGGAAGTCCCCCCTATACACATCGTCATCCCAGATTTGTCGCCTTTTCTGGCCCATGTTTGTGCTGGCTTCAGGACTCTGAATACTATATCACTACTAAACAGTAGTAAAGTTCCTGTGTCACATAGGAAAAGCCTATCTTTTATGTATTTATATGTACGTCCAGGGGAAATTTTAATTATGATGAGGCAATTGGTGTAATTGTGGTAATATCATGTAACAAAATAATACAAAATTGCAGATTCCACCATTACGCCACATCACTTAATTAAAATCCCTTTTGGGGAAAAATTGTAAGGTGAGAAGCAGAAACAACACAATCATTATAAACACATGCCTTATCTTCCCATTGCGAACTTATCTAACACTGCTCCCCTCCCAGGACCTACTTAGTGGAATCCTGCACACCAAAGTACACCAAAAGCAAGACCATCAGCACCTGTCCTCGCCTGAATCATGCCCCAGGAACCCTGGCGATTTGACCACCCACAAGTACTCCACTGACAAACTCTGTGCCCCGGATGCCACTTCAACTGCTGACACACATCCCCTCACTCAACAGAAGGGCCACTCACCTGCCACCACTGCCTCTTCACCTGAAACTCCGGACCTCCCATCCTCAAAGAAACCAGCGCCAGACCTATCTCATGACTGCAACCTTCCCGGAACCACTCCAATGCCTCGTGCTCAATGCCAGATCTTTTTGCAAACAGGCCACCAAAGTGTGGGACACCATCTCACCCCAATTTGATTTTCATCACAGAAACCTGGATCAATCCCTCTGCCCCAGCAGCGCCATAGCAATGTCCATTGGCTACAAGACCTCTCCAGCAAACAAGGAGGAGGCGCTGCCATCATCCACAAGTAGACAATCCGATGCACCACCACTGAGTCCGAGAAGACACCCGTCTTGGAACATCTTGACGTCCAACTCCACATTGAAGATAGAATGACCATCAGAGGTACTCTTGCTTACAGGCCCTCAGGAACATGCACCAGCTTCTGCAATGCCATCACCAACTTCATCGCCCTTCTAGCCATTAAGTCCAAGCTCTACATCTTCCTCGGAGACCTCAACGTCCACCTGGACGACCCCCTGAAACTAACTTCACCAACCTCCTGGAACGCATGAGCAACATCAGCCTGACACAGTGAGTCAAATACAGCCAGGCCACAGAACTCACCTGGTCTGACCACTCCATCATCCACTTCACCATTGCAGGGTTATACTGCATCGCCACCAGCCCTACCCCCCCCCCCCCAAAAACAAACCTTTCACAGCTGGAACAAAGTTACACAGTCCAATGGACAGATGCCCTCAACACCAGACAGCCTGACCTTGCAACCAACCTGGAACACGCAGCCTAGAACTTCATCACCTAGATCACTAACACCACTGACTAAGTTGCCCCATCAAACAAGCTTGGACACACAGACCCACCAAACAAGCCATTTGGTACATGGCAGAACTCAGAACAATGAAACACAGCTGTAAACGAATGGAGAGATGATGGCGGAGCGGCAGACAGACCACAGACTGAGCCACTTTCAAGTCCACACTCAACATATATCACCAGTGGCTCAAAGATCTGAATAAAAGTAGGGGTGGGTGAAGAATTATGCTCCGCTGGCAGTTAGCGGAGTTTTCCCATTAAAAAAAGTCTGCAAAGTGACGTGGAGAGGAGTTTTCCCTCTCCCTCGTGCTCACCAATGTTAAGTTTGCGAGTGCAAGTGAGAGAAATCGCTAAGTTGGCGAGCACAAGCAAGATTTCTGAACGTGAGCAGTCATGCTAGGCCGCAACCGCTAGCGATGAGAAAGCTGGCGCTTGTGTCGAGGAAGCTGCCACTCAAGAAGAAACTCTACTCGAGCAGCAGAAAGAAGTTAGCACACTCTGCATGATGCTGTTTGCCCTGATTTTACAGTGCAGGAGAAGCTCAGCGCAAACAGCACAACTTACCCAGACTTTGTTGCCATTTGCTGAACTCCTTGAAGTGCATCGGAGTTTTTTGGCACTTCGCGGGAAGCAGGAAACAACCACACCAAGAAACTCTTCAGCATTGTCAGAGAGTCTGCCCACTCTACAGTCACTAATAAGACAATATGCTCTAGCAGACAACTTCCACACTAAGATATCCACCATCTATGAGAAATTCGACCCTCAACCCACTGACCTCCCCTCATTCCTTGCCCCAATGGATATCTCCCCTAATAAGCCTCTTGCAGCATGGGAACAGCTCACCACACTGACCACTACAGCCAGCATGAACTCCATCCACTAGGGATCACCCAATGACCGCTGCTTCTACCACCTCTTCAACCTCAGAGACAAGAATATAAGCCCCCAACTTACCACCATCCTCAACGCATCCATCACCACAGCCACATTCCCTGACACATGGATACACACAGAAGTCAGAACTCTCTCTCCAAGGAATCCTCCACTGACCCCAACGTTCTTCAAAACTGCCACCCTATCTCGCTGCTCCCTTTCCCGCCAAAGTCCTTGAGAATGCCATCAACCAGCTGCTCACTAAATGCCTGGAAAGACAGAATGTGCTCTACACTTCCCAATCTGGTTTATGAGCCAACCACAGCACCAATACTGAACCAAGAAGATGCCCCCAGATGGATCTCATCGTTACCTACTGGATGAACCCAGAGAATCTGCCTACCTCCCTTCACCTCAGAACACAAGAACACCATCTGCCGCATCTGCCAGGGCTTGTCCCTCAGCCCCACCCTCTTCAACACCTAAATGACACCTCTAGCAGATGTTGTCAGAATCCACATCCTCAACATCGTATCCTATGGCAACAACACCCAGCTCATCCTCCCACTGCCAGCAGACCCCATCACTACTTAGACAAACTTCCATAACTGAATGAAGAACGTCACAGACTGGATGAAAACAAACTGTCTGATGCTCAAAATGGACAGGACTGAAGTGGTGATCTTTGGCCACAATGCCTCCCCTCCTGACGATACCTGGTGGCCCCCTCTACTTGGACCCACTCTAACACCGACGGACCGCGCCCATAACATCAGCATCATCTTGAACAGCAAGCTCACCATGAAGCGACAGCTCAAGGCAGTCTACTCCGCCTGCTTCCACACCCTCTGCATGCTCTGAAGAATCTTCAAATGACTCCCCATTGGCACAAGAAAACTGTCACTCAAGCCTTTGCCACCTGCAGACTGGATTATGGCAGCGCTCTGAATACAGGAACCATCACTGAACTCATGAATTGACTACAAATGATAAAGAACTCAGTGGCCAGACTCCTTCTCAACTTGCCCAATTGGATCCACATCACCCCACACCTCAGGAATCTCCACTGACTCCCCAAGCATAAAAGATGCCAATGCAAGATACTGACCCTCGCCTACAGAGCCCTCCTTAACCTAGGACCAGCATACATCAACCAACACTTGAACTTCCACCAGACACCCAGAAACCTTCGATCCGCCACCCTCAGCCTCACTTAGACCCCGCACACCTGTCGTAGCCACAGTGGAGGTTGTTCCTTCACGTGCATTGTTGCCAAGCCTGGAACAGCCTTCCCCTCAATCTCTGGACATCACCCTCTCTGGATGAATTCAGGAAGAGACTCAAGACCTGGCTCTTTGACTGAGCCCTGCTACCTAGTGCCTGGACACCGTGCTAAATGCTGGTCCCACCGCTGATGATGCTGCGGCAATCAACAGTTGTGATATTTCCCATGAAGAAATTGCATACAACTGTCAACATCTTGGTTTAGGTGTGAGCTGTATTTGCTAGTGGGAGGGCAGGTAGTCTGAGAAGTCAGGAAAGGGGTGGCTACAGCCCTTAGGCTGCACTTTAAAGATCAGGAAGAGCTGCATACAACCCCTCAGGACATCCTGCTCAGGAGATGAACACCCTGTCTCACACCAAAGCCCCTTTGTTCCTATGTCTGGAAGGATGCAAAACATGCCAGAGAAGAGCCATTCACAGTCCTTTGATCCTGGACACTGGCGGAAAGGAACATTTGGTTCAGGCAGAAAAATTACATCTTTTTACATTTTCAGATTAGTAACTTAAAATCCGACTTTACCATTAAAAGGGGTTGTAAATTATTTTAAATGAGCAAAGGAAGTATTTCCCTACATATTTCCAATTGAAGCCATAACTTATCATGTTCAAAAAGGTAACTCAGTATTAGTCTATGAGAGAGATAGTCTTGCTACAGGAAAAAAATAGTTTTTCACTGTCAGGACATATAAAACTTAAGCACATATGTCCTATTTTTTAAATTACATTAACCCTGCCCTATGAGCCTTTAGAACCTACCTTAATGATGCCTTGTAAGTACTAAAAGGGATATTTTAGAAATGGGTACATGTAATAGCATGCTGAGGGTGCTGGCTGGTATCCTGGGGGTTCTCTAAAGTGCTGACAGCCCCCTCTTCCTCCTCACACAGAGTTGAGGCCCCCAGATCTCTCCTGGGTTCATCCAGCGCCATTTTGATGCAAAACGCACTTTTTCATAGCCAAGGCTTGTTGGCAACTCCCAACACAAAATCTTATCCGCAACGATCTTCACGCCGTGGGACATCTTTTGCATTATGCAGAAACCCGCTGGCATCTTCCTAGGGTGCATTTCTGCAGTCTTCGACTAACCGTGGACTCTTCTTTTGCACCCTCTTCTGGGTTGGCAGTGGTTTCTGTCCTTCCTGGGACTTCTTTTGACTTCTGGACTTGGTCCCCTTCCTTTTCAGGTCTTCAGGTCCAATAATCCAGCAGTTGTTCTTTGCAGACTTGGTGGGCTGCTGCAAAATCCCCAAAACGAGGTGTGGTGTGTCCTAAGGAATCTTGCAGTACCTTACTCCTGATTTTCTGGGCTCTGGGGTAGGGTAATTCACTTTACTGTATTCGTACTCTCCCAGTGACTCTGCACACACTGCACTTGTCTATGGGTGATTTCGTGATTCGCATTCCACTTTCTTAGTATATGGTTTGTGTTGCCCTTAGACCTATTTTCTCCCATTGCATTCTATAGAATTTCCTACTGTTTGCATTGTTCTATGATTAGTTACTTGTCTAATTTTGATGTGTAGTGTATATTTTGTGTATAATACTTACCTCCAGAAGGAGCATTGTCTCTGAGATATTCTTGGTACTGTGCCACCCAAATAAATACCTTTATTTTTGGTAACACTGAGTATTGTCTTTACTTGTGTATAAGTACTGTGTAACTATAAGTGGTATTACATGAGCTTTGCATGTCTCCTAGTTCAGCCTAAGCTGCTCTGCTATAGCTACCTCTATCAGCCTAAGCTACTAGAACACTACTATAATTTCACTAATAAGGGATAACTGGGCCTGGTTTAAGATGTAAGTCCTCAAGGTACCCACTACAAATCAGGCCAGCCTCCTACACCCAGTTATAGAGAAGTAAGGGCAAAGGAGGCTAAGCTCTTCCCCGTGGTTTTCAGAGGACTTGAATAAGTTTCAAAAACAGTGCAGAAGACAAGAATGTAGTTTGAGATTGGTGCAAACTCCTGAGTGAAAAAGCATAAATATTAATTAGGATATATAACACAGCTGTTTATGAGGCTAAGGCTGCTTATTTTTTTCAGAAGATCAGATCAGCCATTAATAGTCCCAGAGACCTATTTAAGAGGGTAAACCATCTTGTGAGCCCTCCAATGCAACATGGGCTGGAGAATTCTCAGGAATTCTGTGGTAAGGTGGCCCTGTAATTCAGGGACAAGATTTTGAATATCTTTTCATAATTCCCTGAGTTTAGGAATTTAAAACTACCGGGGGGGCAGGGAGCCTCAATGGACAGCATTCCAGGGGCCTTTTAGCTAGGTTGCTCCCCTCACACCAGATAAGATTAAATCCCTACTTATGCAAACCACCTGGGGAGCTCCAGAGGACCCATGGCAGCTGAGAGTTCTGCAGTTAGCCCCTGAGGTCATTGCAGAATCCCTGGAAAAGGTCTATGCTTCTGTGCTAGCATCTGTTGTATGTCCGCAGGGCTGGAAGGAGGTGATTAACATCCTGCTAAAGAAAAACCCAGTGAAGAGCCAGATCTCGCTGCTACGAGCTCCAGCTAAAATTCTAGAGAAATACCAGACTGAATGCCTGGATCCCTCTTAGCATGAATTTAGGAATAATCACAGTACTGAATCCACATTTCTTTCATCAGTGGATTTCATTCATTGGCAGGTAGATCAAGGAGGGCGACCATTCTGGTGATATTGGACTTTTCTGCAGCGTTCCACATAATCTCTCCATTATTCTTGGTATGAAGGCTGTGAGAGGCTGGGCTGAGGAATGAAGCTCTTAATTTATTAGAGCCCTTTCAGTACATAGAATGAGTACTGTCAGCTGTGGATCTGTTCCAACTGCCCAGCAGAGTGACACAGAGCTCCTCACTCAGCCCCACATTATTTAACTTTTCTGCCACTCCCTTGGCATGGCTGGTACGTGCTGGAGTTTTCAAGCATCTTCATATGCAGATGCTACCCAAATCATCTTGCCCATGGTGGGTGATTGGGAAGAGGTGGCTGACAAATTCAGGTCATGTATGGTAGAGGTTAGCACTTGGATGAAGCGGAGTTGGTTAAAAATTAATGGAGATAAAACAGAAATTCTCAACTTCGTAGCCAATAATTCACTTTGGAACAGTTGTCTGACTCCTGTGGATAGCCCCATGTTCTGGAGAGTGCGGCAAGGAATCTTGGTATCATTTTTGGTAATATGTTGACCTTTGAGAGCTAGGTTAAAATACCTTAAGCTCCTATTTTTGATTGGTTAAGACACTAAGAAGATGTTTTCCTTTTATACCGATGGAGCTTAAGGTGCCAGTGGCCTTGGTCATGATCACCTCCCACCTGAACTATTGCAATGCCCTCTATTTATACCTTAATCAGCACTCTCTCAACAAGCTTCAAGATATCCAAAATGCAATGACACATTTAGTCCTAGGATTGTCTAAAAGCTGATCAGTGAGGGAGGGGTTGAGGACTCGTCACTGGTTTCCAGAGGAAGGAAATTAGCTGTAAGTCCTTGTGCTTGCTTTTCAAGGCCCTCCACCAGCAGGCCTCACACTATTTGAGGTCGGTCATTACCAGGTACGTTCCCAGCAGAGTATTGAGATCTACAGGCCAGAGAAAAGTCAATGTTCCCAGTTTTCAGAAAATGAAATGGGAAGAAAGAGCTTTCACAGTGGCCACTGCCAGGTTATGGAATACGGTGTCTGATTTCATCAGAGAAACTGACTCCTACATGATATTCCAGAGGCTGGTAAAAACCTAGCTGTTTGTGGCTGCATAATTGGTTGGTTGGCCTACTTGGTCTCTGTGTGTCTTTCCGTTTTTGTCATTCTATGACCTGGTTTCTAGTGCTTTTACACCTATTTAGTTTAACCTCTTTTATAAATACAAAATACAAATACAAATACAAAATACAAGTGGTTCACAGTGGAAATGTAACTGTCCTAACTAGACATGTGATATCTGTAGATGCACAACAGACCATACGTGTATAGCACCAGCACAGGAGGGTCAATGTTTCAGCCTTACTGGTAGGGAAATCATGGAGTGTTTGAGATTAGAAGGCACCATAAGGGAAGCAAGACTTGGAATACTCGGGCCAAGAAGGCTCCACAAAGCAAGGGTTACATGAGCTCAATGGCTTAGGATACTCGGGTCAGGAAGGCACCACAATAAAAGTGTGACATGAGCTCGGTAAGTAAAACCACTGCACATAGGGCACAAGATGGAGTTGTGACATGCTGCAAGAACATTAGCAAAAGGTGAAACAAATAGTTAGCAATGTTAAAAAGAAGCAGCTTCTCTGGTCAACATATTAATGCAATTCTTAAACACTAATCATAGGCCGCAAAAAGAAATTGAATCCTCCCAAGGCTACATCTGTGCCATAATACTGAATCTAAGGTATTGAAAAGTGCTTTCCACTTTCATTCTATTCTCCAAATTGGTTGTCTCAGTTTAAGAAATGGATGATTAAGAAAGCATGTGAGCTAGAAGAAGAACAAATCTAAATTCAAGGCTGGGGCAGAAGTGAGTTGCAGCCTTTAACCGCCAAAGAGTGCGGTGCTTTGGCTCTCTGTTTCAGGAACAGCAATCAACAACATCCGCAGCTAATACTAAACCAATAGCAACAACAGGTTTGAGTCCCTTCAACCTCTGCAATGGGTTGTTTTCATATGACTGGACCTAATTAAGGGCACAGACATCAATAACACTGGCACAGCAAGTGGCAGCGCCAATGACAACTGAGAGGATGGTCCAGGACTATCTGTATGACCCAGTAGAAGTGTACTTGGAACAAGCCTCATTGACATATTGGCATGGGTAAAAGGAATAGTGGGCAGAGCTCAGCAGGATGGTTTTAATGTATTTAGCATGTCCAGTAGTAGGGCATTTTTGGAAAGGGAAGGTTGATGTTTTACAAGCAGTACTGCTTTGACTTTCTCTAGCATAAAGGAGTTCAAATTCTGGGGGTGTTGAACAAGTGTATGTGAGATCTTTCCTTTTTAAATCTATGTAGCTCTAGTAGCAGTGAGTCCAAGCTGCAAAGGGAGCACTGTCCACCTGACCTGGCAGGTTTTCTGCCAAGGACTTCGGAAAGACTGAAGTTCATTGCTTTGTAGGTAATGCACAGTATTATGATGATGCGATGAGGATGCATCATGCTTTAATTGACAGCCATTAGCATGGCAAGTATGGGGAAGATGTGATCAGAGTATATGATTCCAGTGATGAGTCTGGCTGCTGCATTAAGTATGATCTTCATAGACGCCATGAACCTTTTAGGTGTTCTTATTTTAATGGCATTTCTGTATTCAAGTCTTGCTGTGACAAATACCTGTGCAATGTTTTTGAAGGCACATTCAGGAATGAATGGTTTGGGCTTTTTAAGGAGATGTAGGTTGTGCATGGCACTTCTGGCTGTCGTGTTGATGTGGGCTGTCATGCTCAGGCTTGGCCACAACTATTCTAAGAGAATTAGGGGCATATTTATACTCTGTTTGCACTGAAAAAGCATCATTTTTTAATGCTATTTCAGCACACACTTAACTCCATATTTATATTTTGACGCTAGACCCATCTAGCGTCAAAGTACTGGAGCTAAAGTCATTTTTTGCCTGCAAAAAACACCTTCCGTCAATCACATGCAAGGCAAGCGTTCCCAGGCAAAAAAATTACTCTAAGACCCATCCGCCTTATTTATCCTCCCGTGCAAAAATGGTGCACTTGAGGGAGGCAGGCCTAAATAATGGTGCTAAGGTCAGGGCAGGTGATAGGGGACCTGTGGGCCGATTCCCATGTTGGTACACCATGGAATAAGTCCACAGGTGCCCTCCCCAGGCCCCAAGGACACCCCCACCCATACCAGAGGAAGAGCAGAGGATGGGGGACCCATCCCAGGTAAGTATAGGTAAGTGTTTGTGGATTTTTATTAAAGTGCCTTTGGGGCCCATGAAATGGGCCCCCATACATGGCACTGGGTGCAAAGACCATGCCCAGGGGACCCTTGTCCCCTGTGCTTGCCATTGGAGCAGTGGGCATGACTCCTGCTTTTATAAGACAGAAGTCATATGGTATGGTAGGTTTAGCGTCAAGAAATGATGCTAGGCTGGCTAGAGTCATCTTTTTTTCCTCTAACCAGTCTAATGTCATTTTTTGGTGCAAAACCCCCTTCTCCCATACCCCTACCCAGCTAACGCAGTTCCCCATGACGTTAGCCCACCCTTTGAGCCGGATTGCACCATGCCATAAATAAGACGCCCAGCAGGCGTCTTGGAATGGAGCTAGCCAGCAGTATACTTTTTTATGTTAAACTGCGTTAGGCATCAAAAAGTATAAATCAGGGCCTTAGTGCAGAGATTCTGTACTGTTGATGGTTCTGGGTGTGCATTTCAGCAAATCTATATGGACAATCTAGTTTTGATAGTTGTTTGATAGATGTTTTGCCATGACAGTCTGTGTCTTGGATTTTCCACACACTTTGGGTTATATTTACAATCTTTTGGTACAGGGCATCACTGCATCAAAAGAAAAGGGAAGGAATGCACTGTATCTACAAGTAACAGTACATTCCTGTCCTTTTACCCTGCGCTGGTGCACAATGGGCTGCCATGCTCCAATACAGGCACACTGCACCATGGTGCAACGGTGTCTTCATTGCAGGGATGATTGCACCTTCCTGCACAAAATCAATCATGAGAGGTGTTTTCCTTTTTCTATGTGTGCTTCAGAATGCAGCATACATACAAAAAGGAAGAAACAAGGAAAAAGAAAGGTATTTCTCCTCGTTGTGATCCCTTATGCTTCCCCTGAGGAGGTGTAGGCTTTTCATGCATTCCCAGATTTACAAATCCTTTTTTTTTTTTTTGAGATCCTCATTACCTTCCAAATTTCCCTCACATGACTGGGGGGGGGAGCAGCAAAGGTTCTCACACAACTGCTCACCACCCATCTCCGACCTCGTCGCCCCTGTCTGGGACAAACTTTCCACCCAAGCTCCAGATGCTAAATCAAATCAAATCAAAAACAATTTATAAAGCGCGCTACTCACCCGTGAGGGTCTCAAGGCGCTTGGTGGGGGGGCAGGAGGGACACGGTTCGAACAGCCATGTTTTTAGTTTTTTTCTGAAGAGCAGGAGGTCTTTGGTTTTGCGGAGGTTGGTTGGGAGGGAGTTCCAGGTTTTGGGTGTGAGGTAGGAGAAGGACCTGCCTCCTTTGGTGGTGCGTTGGATGCGGGGGACTGTGGCTAGGGTGAGGTTGGCTGATCGGAGGTTGCAGGTGGGAGTGTGAAAGTTCATTCTTTCATTGAGGTATGTCGGGCCGGTGTTGTGGAGGGATTTGTGTGCGTGGATGAGGATCTTGAATGTGATTTTCTTGTTTATGGGGTGCCAGTGAAGGGTTTTGAGGTGTGGTGAGATTCGTTCGTGGTGGGGGAGGCCAAGGATGAGGCGCGCAGCTGTGTTCTGGATTCTCCGGAGTTTGCATGTGAGTTTGAGTGTGGTGCCGGCGTAGAGGGCATTACCATAGACTAGTCTGCTGCTGATGAGTGCATGGGTGACTGTCTTCCTGGTCTCTGGGGGAATCCATTTGAAGGATTTGTTTAGAGTGCGGAGTGTGAGCAAGCAGGAGGAGGTAAGAGCATTGATTTGCTGTGTCATGGAGAGGGAGGGGTCCAGGATGATGCCGAGGTTGTGTGCATGTTTTACAGGTGTGGGTGCAGGTCCTAGGGCGGTGGGCCACCAGGAGTCGCCCCATATGGTTGTGTTGGGGCCAAAGATGATGATCTCGGTTTTGTGGGAGTTAAGCTTGAGGTGGTTAGTTGTCATCCAGTTGGCGGTGTCGAGGAGAGCTGAGTGTAGGTTGGTTTTGGCGGTGGTGGGCTTGCGGGTGAGGGAGAGGATGAGTTGGGTGTCATCTGCGTGGGAGAGGATAGTGATTCCGTGTGATCGGAGGATGTTGGCTAGGGGGATCATGTAAATGTTGAAGAGTGTGGGGCTGAGAGAGGACCCTTGGGGGATTCCGCAGATGATCTTGGTGGTGGTGGAGTGGAAAGGTGGGAGGTAGACTCTCTGGGTCTGGTCAGTGAGGAAGGAGGTGAGCCAGTCTAAGGTTTTGTGGTGAATTCCTATGTTGTGGATGCGTGTGCGGAGTGTGTGGTGGCAGACAGTGTCAAAGGCTGTGGAGAGGTCTAGAAGGATGAGTGCGATGGTCTTGCCTTTGTCGACTTTGGTCCTAATGTCGTCAGTGCATGCAATGAGTGTGGTTTCCGTGCTGTGGTTCTTGCGGAACCCAGATTGTGAGGGGCCGAGAGTGTTGTTTTCTTTGAGGTAGTGGGATAGGCAGGTGTTGACTAGTTTCTCGGCGACCTTGGCGGGGAAGGGGAGGAGGGAGATGGGGTGATAGTTGGAGAGGATCTCTGGGTCAGCTTTGGTTTCTGCGTGCTTCCAGAGGTCTGGGTAGGTGGCTTCGTCGAAGGAGGAGTTGATTATGTCACGGAGTATGGGGGCGATGATTGGGCTGGCTATGTTGTATATGTGATGTGGGCAGGGGTCGGAGGGGGATCCGGACCGGATGGAGTTCAAGGTTTTTTCGGTGTCTTCGTGTGTGGTGGAGGCCCAGGTGGTGAGTGTGGTGGGGGGATCATGAGTGGGGGTTGAGTTGGGTGAGTGTGGGGTGTGTGTGGTGGGTGGGTGTGGTATGAAGCTGTTGTGGATGTCCAGGATTTTGTGGTGGAAGTGGTTGGAGAGGGCGTCACATTGGGGCTGTGTATGTGAAGGGTCTATGTTGCAGGCTTTGGGTTTGGCTAGTTCATTAATGATGGTAAAGAGTTCTTTGCTGTTTTGAGAGTTGTTGTTGAGGCGTGTCTTGTAGTGGTCTCTTTTGGCAGTGCGTATGAGTTGGTGATGGGTGCGAATGGTGGCTTTGATGGTGGAGAAGTTGGTTGTAGAGGGTTCTTGTCGCCATATTTTCTCCGCTTGGCGGCATTTGCGCTTGGAGTCTTGGAGATCGGGGGTGAACCATGGGGCATTCTTGATGTTGCGGGTGGCCATCTGTTTTCTGAGGGGGGCTAGTGTGTCTGCGCAGGTTTTGATCCATTTTGAGAGGTTGTGGGCTCCTGCGTTGGGGTCGTTGGTGTGGAGGGGGGGTTGTGAGCCAGTTGGGAGTTCAGGCGTTCTGTGGGGATCTTGTCCCACATGCGGTAGGGTGAGGTGTGTTGATGGTGGTGTTTGGGGGGTTTGGCGAAGGAGTGGACGCAGTGGTGGTCAGTCCAGAGGAGTTCGGTGGTGTGGGTGTAGGCTCTGCATTGGCTTGAGGTGAAAATTGCGTCAAGCATGTGTCCTGCTTAGTGGGTGGGTGCGGTGACTAGTTGTTTGAGTCCGAGGTTGGTGAGGTTGTCTATGAGGGATGTTGAGTTGTGGTCTTGTAGGTTCTCCAAGTGAAAGTTGAAATCACCAAGGAGGATGTAGTCTGTGGAGGTGAGGGCGTGTGAGCTGATGGTGTCGGCGATGGTGTTGCAGAAGGCGGGGCGTGGTCCTGGTGGTCTGTAGATTAGTGTACCTCTGAGGGTGGAGTTGTTGTTAATGTGGATTAGGAAGTGCATGTGTTCTGTGTTGTCAATAGTGTCTTGGGAGCTGGTGGTGATGGTGTCCCTGTGTAGGATGGCGATGCCACCCCCTGGCCTGTTGAGGCGGTCTTTGCTTTGGAGTTTGTATCCCTTGGGGGTGGCAATGGCTATGTCGGGTTCCAAGGAGGAGTTGGTCCAGGTTTCTGTGAGGAAGGCGATGTCAAGTGAGTGCGATGTGATGAGGTCCCAGAGTTCTATGGCATGTTTGTGAAGGGAGCGGGTGTTGAGGAGCAGGCAGTTGAGGCGGTTGTGGTGGGTGGTGATGGTGTGATGCATGAGGGTGTTGTTGCGGGGTGTGTTCTGGTTGTGGGATGGTGTGCTGCGGGGCTGGTTGGTGGGGGTGGGGGCAGGGCAGGTGTGTGTTGCGTTGGGGGGTTTGTGTGTGTTGTTGGGGGATCGCTGTGGTTGCTGTGTAGTGTGAGAGAGGAGGAGCAGGAAAAATGACAAGTGTGGCAAGTGAAGGGGCCATGAGTGTGTGTGGGGCTGGAAAGGGTGCAGGTGGTGGCAAGAGCCTGGGTTGAGTGAGTGGAGGATGAGGGCGGAGTAGGCTTCTCTGCGAGGGCCAGGGGGACTGGCGCTGGGCGTGGTCTTGGCGCGGACGGGCTTGCCTTTGGCGCACCCAGAACCAGAAACGGAGGTGAGGAGGAGGGGGGGCGGGAGGGGCCGCAGGGGACGCAGCTGCTGGGGAGCTGGAACGAAGCAGAGACAACAATGGGGACGGAACAGTGAGGTGGTGGCGCTGGGCGGCGGGAGGGGAGCTACCTGCCTGCTAATGCAGGGTCAAGCGTTGCTCCCTGTTACCGCGCCGCAGCTTCCATAAATGGGGGGAGGGAGGGAGTGGCAGCTGGGAGGAGGGAGGGCTGGACAAATGGGACAGCTGGGGGGGTGGGGCCGCAGGTGATGGCAGCGGCAGAAAAAAAAGAAAGAAACGGATGTGAGGAGAAGGGGGAAGCGGGAGGGGACGCAGGGGACGCAGTGGCTGGGGAGCTGGAACGGAGCAGAGACAACAGTGGGGACGGAACGGTGAGGTGGTGGTGGTGCGCGGGGGAGGGGAGCAACCTGCCTGCTAATGCAGGGTCAAGGGTTGCTCCTCATTACCGTGCCGCAGCTTCCATAAATGGGGGAGGGAGAGAGGGGCAGCTGGGAGGTGGGAGGGTTGGATGAATGGGAAGGCTGGGGAGATGGGCCGCAGGGGATGGCAGCGGCAGGAAAAAAAGATAGAAACGGAGGTGAGGAGGACGGGGGAGGCAGCAGGGGCCGCAGGGCCCGCAGCGGCTGGGGAGCTGGAACGGAGCAGAGACAACAATGGGGACGGAACAGTGAGGTGGAGGAGGGAGGCGGGAGGGGCCGCAGTGGAAGCAGTGGCTGGGGAGCTGGAACGGAGCAGAGACAATAATGGGGACGGAACGGTGAGGTGGTGGCGCTGGGCGGCGGGAGGGGAGTGATCTGCCTGCTAATGCAGGGTCAAGGGTTGCTCCTTGTTATCGCGCTGCAGCTTCCATAAATGGGGGAGGGAGGGAGTGGCAGCTGGGAGGAGGGAGGGCTGGACGAATGGGAAGGCTGTGGGGGTGGGGCCACAGGGGAACGCAGCGGCGGGAAAAAAAGAAAGAAACAGAGGTGAGGAGGAGGGGGAGGCGGGAGGGGCCGCATGGGACGCAGCGGCTGGGGAGCTGGAATGGAGCAGAGACAACAATGGGGACGGAACGGTGAGGTGGTGGCGCTGGGCGGCGGAGCGGAGAGCGACCTGCCTGCTAATGCAGGGTCAAGGGTTGCTCCTCGTTACCACGCCGCGGCTTCCATAAATGGGTGGAGGGAGGGAGTGGCAGCTGGGAGGAGGGAGGGCTGGACAAATGGGACGGCTGGGTGGTGGGGCCGCAAGGGATGGCAGCGGCAGAAAAAAAAGAAAGAAACGGATGTGAGGAGGAGGGGGAAGCAGGAGGGGACACATGGGACACAGCAGCTGGGGAGCTGGAACGGAGCAGAGACAACAATGGGGACGGAATGGTGAGGTGGTGGCGCTGGGAGGCGGGAGGGGAGCGACCTGCCTGCTAATGCAGTGTCAAGGGTTGCTCCTCGTTACTGTGCTGTGGCTTCCATAAATGGGGGGAGGGAGGGAGTGTCAGCTGGGAGGAAGGAGGGCTGGATGAATGGGAAGGCTGGGGAGGTGGGGCCGCAGGGGATGGCAGCGGCAGGAAAAAAAGAAAGAAACGGAGTTGAGGAGGACGGGGGAGGCGGGATGGGCCGCAGGGCCCGCAGCGGCTGGGGAGCTGGAACGGAGCAGAGACAACAATGGGGACGGAACGGTGAGGTGGAGGAGGGAAGCGGGAGGGGCCGCAGGGGACGCAGCGGCTGGTGAGCTGGAACGGAGCAGAGACAACAATGGGGACGGACGGTGAGGTGGTGGCGCTGGGCTGCATAAATCGTCAAATTCTTCACCCTGCTCCTTACTTTACAATCCCCGCTCAAAATGTCGTATTTGACTATCCAACCTGCGTATTTCATCATTATATAATTTCCTCCTGTGTGCAGCTATCCTAATCAGACATCCCCTAAAAAGGGCCTTAAATGTATCCCAAACTATCGCTAAGGGAGCTGAACCCAAATTTATCCTAAAAAATTCCTCTGAATCCGCCCGCAATTCCGTGACCACCTCATCTTCCAAAAGCAGAGTTCTGTCTAAAGTCCACCTTTTTTTCCATCCTTTTTGTTGGCAACCTAAGATCTAAACTGACCGCCGAGTGATCTGATAAATGGGCCCCAATATGTACTACTGACTCAACAAAGTCCCTCAAAACAGTATCCAAAAGGAAGTAATCAATTCTGGACTGATGCCAATACTTCTTATTATTATAAGAATAACCTCTCTCTGACCCCCTCTTATCCCTCCAAGCATCATATAACCCCCATTGGGACATCATTAACTGAATCTGACCCTGCATTTTCTCGTTTATTTTGGACCTCCTGCTGATCTATCTAATTCGTAGTTCAATACAATATTAAAATCACCTGCCCATATTATTAGATCTACATATTGCAAAAGAAGATCTGAAAGTTCCCTTAGTGGGCCTACCTTATCCCTATTAGGACCATAATGTCCTACCAAGGTAAAAACATATTCAAAAGCAGAGAGCTTCCCCAACACCCACCTCCATGACTAATCTATGGGACCGTCCAGAAAAGTTATATTGGCATGATTCTTAATTAGAACAGGCAACCCTTTACTACCACTCAAACAATTTGAGCTAGCTATCTGCTGAACCCACCCCATGACTTAAAAACTTCAAAACATTCCACCCTACAAAGATGGGTCTCTTGAAAGATCAAAACATCAAACGGGGCATCCTTCAAATATTGCACCAACCTTTTCTGCCTACTCTTTACCCTAAGACCATTTACATTCCAAGACAGGAGTCTCAAATTCTTTACTGCCATTTTACGACATCAAAACCAACTACCTTCATCCACCCCCCCACCCATCACTTCCCCGCCCCCCAGGTCTACCTACCACAATGAGGATTTGGTTTTTCATATTATGCTCCACACCACCCTCCCCCATCCCCTTACCCATCCCCCTCCTCCCCAGGGAACCCACCCAATCATTAACCTGACCAAAGTCAGAGGAAGGTCACCGTACTAACTTGGGACATCGCAAAAAAAATAAAAAATCTCCTTACCGGGATAAACAATAGAAGCTTAGGTCAGACCTTTCTCATTCCCGTTCCCTTTTCTCAGTTTTCCTGATCAACTCGTCCACCTCCTTCCAGTCCGTAAAATTATACATTTTGTTATTCACCATGACCCTTAATGAAGCAGGGAATTTTAACTGAGCTGTTCCATCCAGTTTTTTCAACCTGTCTATTCTTTTACCCAGCTCTCACTGTTTAATTAAAGTCACAGACGCTAGGTCTGACCTGATTTCAAATGGGGATCCGTTTACTGACAATAATTTCTTTTTTAACGCCAGAACCAGAATATTTTCCTTCAGTGAGTATGTTTGAAAATAAACTACAATTTTCCTTGGTCTATCCCTGTTGGAAGGCCGGTGCACCCTCTTAATATCTTTAGCAATGTCCTCCTCTGATTCTTCCACATTCACCTTGTGCTTTATCAGTCGGACCATGAAGCCTTTCAAATCACCTTCTTCCAACCCTTCCGGGACCCTGAGAAACCTCAGATTATTTCTCCTCTGATTATTTTCTAGGGATTCCATTTTAGCCATTACCTCTGCTTCCCCTTCTTTTAAATATCGTATTTGCTCTTTATTTTCTTCCACCACCATCCTTAACTCGCCCACCTCCTCCTCCAAAGAAGCTGTCTGGCCCACCAGGTCATCAATTTTCTTCCCTAAGTCTTCACAGAGACCCCTAATCTCCGCCTGGTTGGCATTAGAAGTCTCAAAGCCACCCTTCAGTTCCGCAGATAATGCTTTCAACATATCCACAACTGAGTGCCCCTGATCTTCTCTGACGGGTTGAAAATCTTGTACAGCATTTACCTCCTCTTGCCTTTCTCTAGATCTCACAGAAAAGGAATATTGTGAAACACCTCTCCCATCCACCTGGAGGTCTGGGCTAATGCCGTCTGAACTAGCAGCAGACTCTAACTTGTCCGATTTATTCTGCTCCTACATACTCGCCCCTCCCCCCTGTTGATGTTCTAGGTGATCCTGGCAATACTCAAAAATAAGTCCTTACTGATGGGGTAACCCGGACTTTTCTATAGTTCAAACCTCCAACACTCTTCACATCCAGTCTCTTTCTAACTGAACTATTATCGTATTCTGCCTTACTTCTCGCTGTAGAAGGTTTCTGGAGGGGGACCAGACTTTCAACTTCTACTCTTTTCTTACTTTTGTTAGCGCTGCGCAGGGAATACGCTACTTGTCCCAAACTATTTTTCGATGCCACCTTCCCCCCTTCCTTTCTGGTCCCCACTAACCCCTTTACTCTGTCCACCATATGGTCTGAATGAATTTCTACAGTGCTTATATCAAAAGAAGCTTGTCCCTGGTGCACAGAACCTTCATACCCTTTAAATCTTGTTTTTCCCCATCAGTACCTGAAATCAGCAAGTCCTCAATGTACTGAGGAAACCTTAAAATTCTGCTCTTCTTTCCTGAAGGGTCCGGGCCTGTGCTGGCCCTGCCCTGGTTTCCCCGGTAGGGAACACGAGCCGCCACCTCCCTGACCCGAAAGAACTCCTAGGAGGCTCTCAACAACGGCACCACCCCATGCTCCGAAGCGTCCCATGCTCCCGACAGCTCCTCTGCCTCCCTTGCACCACCGTAAAACCCCCCAAAAAAACACAAAGCGGACCCCCTCTGCCCACCCGTCAAACCTTCACGTTTACCCAGTAAGGCATCATTATTTCACCGCGTCATTCATGGAACGGAGCCCTCCGTGTCCAGCTCCTTTAGATGGCCGCCATGTTCCCTGAACCGCTGCGTCCCCACATGCACTCTTGAACTAATAAAGCAAAAAATACAGCTAAGACTTGACCGTTGTTGCTGAAATGTGACCATACATTCTAGTACACTCCTTAAGGAATTCCCACATTCACAGCAATGTCTAGGGTTGCCAAGTGACAGGTTTACTCCACCAGTATTTTAATTTCCTGGTCGATACAAAGATAAGGTGAATTATCTAAAGCCGCTATTTTTTTGCCTTTACCTGTACATACTTTAACAAAACATATAATTCCTCTATGAAGAAAACCACAAGTTTAAAATCTCCCAGAGGAGAAATGGAATCCGGTGTTCACCTCTCTCACGTGTAGCACATTTTGGCTCCACACACACAAAGAATGCAGTGTCCGTGCAGCAGAACTTCTTTTCACTCCTCCGTTACCGTGCTTCAAGCCCTGCTTGTTACCACTCAGCTTCTGCTTCTGTTCCGAGGCCAACTATCGTGCCTTCTGCCGTGATTTCCCAGAGATTCTCTGGGTCTTTGCATGCTGCCGCCGCCCACCACTCTCACAAGTGGAAGAAAGGCAGCAAATCAATCACCAAACCCACCTTCCTCACTGGCTGTCAGTCTTGGCGATCCTGCAGCGCTCCCCCTGCCCTCCCACAGGGGCTACATTGGCATGTGAGCAAACAACATCCACTCCGTTAGATGACGCGCGCACTCCTCTGGCTCGCGGGAGACTGCCAACACTAATTAAACATTGTTGGAGTGGCGCGTGAGGTGAACTTTGCTTTGAAGGAGGATCTGGTACTCTGAGTAAAGACTCGAGTTGATTATTAATTACGTTTATTTCATCGGCAGTACAGAGAGCGACCTGCCACAAACTAACAACAAAGAACTCAGAGCACGTTGTTCGGCTCAGCCGTGCAAGAGAGTTGTGTCTTTACTCACTCTAACACAGTGCAGACAGCTTACCCGGAACGAACATGCTTTGTCCTGCAACCGCCATTACCTTATCACCACAGGCTTTTCACTAGATATGAGAGGGTTGGTTGAGTGCTGAAGTGCCTGACCTCCACAAACTCTGTCTGTTTTCTGCTTTCCCGAACTGTTTCTCCTTGAATGGAGGGAGAGCACGCTCGCCCTCTTAGAGGGATGCCCTCCTGGTTCTTTTTATTTACACCTGTGGACTTACCTCTGTTCTCTAATCCACAGAGGAGCCTGGGGGGGGCTTTAATGTTTTCCTTGCGGCAAGTTGCAGTGCTTCTGGTGGCGACTTATGGTCTGGAAGCGTCTGGATGAGGTGAGCAAGGCTCCCTCTGCTGATGCGGCTTCAGAGTCGTTCCCCTGGTGGCAGCGAAGGGGTTAATCCTCAATGCAGAAGGTTTGGAAGATACACCACTCTAGTATGTTTATCGCGTTCCCCTTTTGTCTTCATATACAGAGCCGTGGAACCCGCAGCAGATTTAAGGAATGAGACTTATCTCTGGCAAGTCCTCGTTCTGCACGTGATGTACTGGGCTGATGCCTGACAGAGGATCCCCCGGTGCAGCAGGTGGGTGAAAGGATATCTCGTCCTTAAGCCGGTACACTGAACTCCCTCCTTCTGAAGACTGGGCTCTGACTCTGAGAAACCTGCATTCACTGCCAGGGAGCCCGGCGAGCTCCCTCCTCCCTGCTCTGGAGAGGGCCAGCCTACGAACAAAGTTCAGCTGGTCTGAGAGGCAGCAGCGCCTCTTCCACTCTCAAGGAAACACACAATCAGCCACCCCAGCTGGACTCTCGCACTTATCTTTGTTTCAGGTAAGTAAGTCCTCTGAAAATGGAGGAGGGATGTGGGCCTGTCGAACTCTAGGATGCATTTGTCAATCGTCATCGCAACCCGCCCTCTGATGCGCGTCCGTACTTCTGTCTGTTCCTCTCAGCGGCGTCCAGACCTCGGGCTGCTAAATTTCCCCTTTCACCCAGCCATGCCAACGGGGCTCCGTGGGTGACCAGATTTACAAATCCTTGTAAAACTGTGAATGAGTCAAAATCCATGGGTGTTGTGTGGGAACACCCATTGCAACACCAGTGGAACACCTCATTGACGCAGAGTAAGGCAACACAGTGACTTGCTCAGTGTTTTGTACTCCACATCTACAAGGCCATGTAAAGCCCTGCAAAGTGGCTTTGTGTGGCCTTGTATATAGTGACACACTGGGGACGTAAGCCACTTGTAAATATGGCCCTTTGTGTTTGCTTTTAGTGTAGTCGTCCAAGAGGCAGAGTGGGAATCTTCGAGCTGGTTCACCAGCATCCTTCAGAATCAAAAGAATTCTACTTTTCCTGTGATGTCTTCACTGTTGGTGGCGGTCTACCAACCACTAGCGTTAAGAGTACCCTTTGACAAACTTTGAATTAAGGTATGGGCCAAATGGGGGAGATAACAGACATTACTTCTTCTTCTACTCAGGTAAGGAAAAAAGTACTACAGGCGGGAAGTAAAGATTGTAATTTTTCCTCTTTGTTGGCAAACACCATTTGTGGTCAATAGTTACAGAGGGGAAGGCAAGTACTCTCACTATACAACTATTACTAATGGGAGGATCGGGCAGCTTATCTGCATTAAACGAGAGGTATGGTCACAGTCAGTTTTCCAACAATGATTGTAGTGAGGTGGGCTGTAAGAGGTATGATAAGTAATGTGGTAACAGAGATTATGTAGGAAGAGATTAAAGAGAGAACAAAGGGGGGACATAGTTGGACAACAACTTTGTGATGGGCCAGGCATGGGGCCAAGTCTGTCATCGGTATGTTCTACCCTCACCTCATTCAACAGCCCCCCTTCTCCCCATACCCTTAAAAACAACTATACAGTTACAAATTGTCCTTCCCACACTCACCTATGATAACAGCTCCCTTCACTAGAAATCAAAAACTATTCCATCCCCATCTGATCTTCCAATCCTCTGTGAGAAATTGAGTTGTTGGTTGAGGGGTTGAAACCCTTCTCAAACAACAAATACAATACCTGTTAGGCTGGACAGCAAAAAGTCACTAAATTAACCTGTGTTTAACCCTCTGGTAGCTACACACACAAGCAGAGAGGCTAAACTTAGGGGGAAAGTGTAAAGTATTTAAGCAGCACTCAAGCAGTAATAATGTGAAATCATAAAAAATGAAAAATCACACATCTATTTTTAAATATAGAGGACATTATATTAAATAAAATGATACTAGAATGACAAAAATCCAGTCAGTAAAACTGGAGATATGCAGTTTCAAATTCTTCTGAAAAATTAGCCCCAATGTCATGTTTCTATACAGTGGCAAAGCAACACAGACTGTGTGGTGTAGCAGAATTACAGGAGAGCGAATGGGAGCTGCATGAGTGTTTGTTGGCTAACTTGGTCCCTACACTACATCTCCCAGACTTAAGAGTAGAAGAAGAAGCAACCTTATCTGCTTCCTTTATGGCCATGAGTGAAAAAGGCTATAAAAGCCTATGACCCCCCAGGTTTGTTTCTTGACAATCTCCTGTAATACTTGGATGAAAATCTGTTACCAAGCTACTTCTGGTATCCGTCAGCAGCCTACTGCAGTCCTTGCCATTGGTGACATCACGTTCTAGAGTTGGTGTACCTTTCCTAAATGTGGCTGCTAGGAGCTCTGACTCCACGCTCCCGCTTGAAGCTGGCTTCCTGCAGACACCCTGTTCTTGGAATTGCTTGCCAAGGCTTCTGTCTATCCTTGGCTGGGAAAACTAGCCAAGTCCCGCTGCGGACCAGTGCAACGCTTAGTAAATGCTGCACAAGCTTGAAAGGGCACTTCTCATTGCTCATGACTTTGCCATTTACTACTGGAACCTTTCACTGAAAGCCTTAATTTGGTTACTTGACTATTTCCTAGTGCACACTCATGAACAGAGCGGTGCTTTTAGAGGAACAGCCTGTTGCTTTGTAGATTTTCATGCGCAGACTTCTCAGTTGCTTTTCACAGGCATGCTGTAAGTCACTGATTCGCCGGCCAGTCTAGAGAAAGGTTATGTCTGGACCACTGGTTATTGCCTGTGGAATCTTGCAGTTTCAAACATTGTGGTTTCCATCAGTACTCTAGTATTCCAGTCTTGCAGTATCCTTTGTAACTTTACTGGTTACCTGATTATCGTCTGAACTTGATGCAGGAGTAAAATCTAACCACTCCCCATTGTCTAAGCATACAGCCCTCCTGCACATGTATGTTTGCCTGAGTATTAGATGTGGGAGGATGTTGGCCTCAGTATGGTTAGTGCTAAGAGTTGCAAATAATACACTTTTATGTCCTCTGTCTGTAGGTTACACACCCTATGATTGGCTTATTAGACACACTGACTAACCTGTTCCTCTGGCGACGATGTAGGGGGACAGGCCATCCGATATTTCTGCCTGTTTTCTCTACTTCTTCTTTTCCCTTAGTGTTCACTTCAGGTGGGCAGTTGTCACTTATCCCCCAGAGGAGATCAAAGGGGATTGGTCGAACAGTCCTCACTCCTTCGTCTCCATTGACTGGATTGCTAAGGTTAGTGGTTACAAGCTGACTGATAAAAAGGGCAAAGCAACACATGACGTTATCTGTTTACACTGAACCTGGATAAAGTAACAAGTTCAAGCCAACCACATTTGAGAGAACTGGATATGAGATCGAATTAAGCTCTTTGAGAATTGTATCTGATTGTACTAGGACGGACTGTGAGTATCTGCATCATGCTGCATCGAGTTGCGTCTGTCCTGATGGATTAGTCAATAGGGAGCTGTGAGGTGCTGTATCAAGATGCGTTGCACTGCTTTTGTTCTGAGGAGGCACCCAATCAGGAGCTGCAAGATGCTGCGATGTGAGGTCGCTTGTTTAGATGTGTTGCACTGCGTCGGTTTCAATGAGGCTGCAATCAGGTGCTGTGAGGTGCTGCAATGCAAGGTTCTGCATTGAGATATGCAGGACTGTGTCAGTTCTGAGGAAACATACAGTTGGGCCAGTAAGAGTACACTCTGGTGCCAGCCAAGGGTCCATGATCTGGAAGCACCTCTTAGAGATTGTGAGAAATTAGGTTAATGGTTGACTGTGGTGTGAGTTCTGGTTAAGCAGCAACTACAATTCTTGTCGGGGATAAGCACAAGCAAACCTCACATTAGCCTTTGCTCAAGCCCCCTGGTAGATTGGCACAGAGCAGTCAGGCTTAACTTTGAGGCAATGTGTAAAGTGGTTGTGCAACACTTCAAACAGTAAAACACTGAAAACACCACACAAAAAGGATCCCAAACCGTTAGAAAAATATAGCAAAATTGAATAACTAGACCAAAACAACAACAATGGAATCAGTAAAACCAGAGCTATGAATGTTTTAATATTTTAGTGAAAATAGTGCCAAAAGCTTATAGCGCCAACTCAGGATATCTCGCCACACTGGACAAAGACAAAGTCACACTTTTACACTGACCACAATGCAGTGCAGGTTGAATAAAGTCTCCAGATTTGTCCTGCAACAGTTTACCATCCCAGGTTTAGTGGCTAGGGCAGGAAAATGCCAACTTTCTAAAAGTGGCAGTTTCAAAATTGTAATTCAAAATCCAACTTCACCGTAAGTTAAGATTTTAAATTAGGATTCTAGAGACATCAAATATGAGCTGGTCACCTACTTCAGTCTGGAAATCAAACTTATAAAATATAATGAAGTAAATCCAATGTTATGCTTTGGGAGAGGTTGGCTTTGCAATAGTGAAAAATACATCTAAAAGTTTTTTACTACAAGGACACGTAAAACTTTAAAAGCACATTTCCTCCGCTTTAATTACACTGCACTCTGCCTTCTGGGCTGTTTAGGGCCTGCTCTCTTGTTGACTTCTAAGAGGTAAAAAAAGAAGGTTTAAACATGGCAAAATATTTACGTTGCCAGGTTGAAATGGTAGTTTAAACTGCACACAGGCTGCAGTGGCAGACCTTAGACATGTTTCAGGGCTTCTTAAGTGGATAGCACAATCAGTTCTACAGACCCGCCAGTAGCATTTAAAAAACAAGCCCTGAGTATAGGTATTACCAATTTACTAGGGACTTATAAATAAATTAAATAAGCTAATAAGATATGAACCAATCTTACCATGTTTTGAGGAGTGAGCACATGCATTTTAGCACTGGTTAGCAGTGGTAAAGTGTGCAGAGTCCTAAGGCCAGCAAAAACAAGATCATTAAAATAGAGGAGGAGAGCAAAATGTTTAGGGGAAGACCATACTAAGGCTTACAGTTCTAACAGGGATCAAGACTCACTCCAGCAGAGGCGTGCAGAAGGCTACAGGCAGGTACAGATCGTTCTGGTCAGCTAAGATGATGCAAGTCAGGTCTTTAGAGCTTGTTCAGCCAATTGTATTTTAAGGAGAGTGCACATGCACTTCAGCACTGGTTAGAAGTGGTAAAGTGCACAGAGTTCTAAAGCCAACAAAAACGAATGCAGCAAAACAGGGGGGGGGGGTGAAGGCAAAAAGGTTTAGGGACTAACACCCAACAGTGTTTGATATAACATTCACCTCCTACAACAAGCTCACCCACTCCCTAAACAAGTCCACCCATGACCTCCAGCCTCGTTAAAATGCCCTCCTGGTTTCCCTCCAGTCGGTGCTGGTCTCTTTACTTGGTCCAGGCCATTGAACAAATGCTGTAGAGGACCAATTTGTTTGGAGGGTGACTTGGTACCTTGACTATCTTCAGTGGTACTCCACCACAGTGACCTTCATCTTGTAGAGGTATAACTGAGCAACTATACCCATTGGTAATCTGGACCATGGTCTCTGACAGGAGCAGCTGGATGATTCAAGAGAAGAAGTGAAGATCATGAATTGTAGTACTCAACACAAACACTTATTTATGCAGTCAGATCGTAACTGTGGTGATCCTGTACAGATGCTAGCTTTATTATGTGATTCTTTGTCACAGGGCCTACTGTACATAATTTACATTGCACATTACATGTTATGAATTATTCTATGACCACCTCAATAATCCAAAAACGTTTTTTGGTCTAAAATGGATGGAACGCTAAATTAATTAATGTGTTGATACTTTCACCACACACACACTGTGGCCCTAATTATGAGTCTGGTGGTCCTAGCACGGCAAGACTCGCGGTGGCAGTCGGACCGCCACCAATGTGGCGGTCCGACAGCCACATTATGACCGTGGCGAAAGTGCCATGGTCCGACTGCCTGCACCGCCACTTTTTCGCCAGCCGATTGCCTAATGGTGCCAGCGGTCTTAATTCGCCAGGATATCACTAGAAGCAGCGATGTCCTGGGGATTACGAGTCCCATGTCTGCCAGCTTTTGCATGGCAGTTCTACCACCATGCAAAGGATGGCAGAGACAGGGTGCTGGGGGCCCCAAGGGGGACCCTGCACTGCCTATGCAATAGTGCAGCGGCCTCGTTGCACTTTTCACTGCCTGAATTACAGGCAGTGAAAGCGCACGCGACTGGTGCTGTCGCACCCGAGGCACCGCATGATTGCCGTTGGCTCGATTACGAGCCGGTGTCAATGTTGTGGGTAGTTTTCTGCTGGGCCAGCAGCAGAAACACTGTTTCTGCCCACTGCTCCTGTGGGAAATTCATCATGGGGCCAGTGGGCGGACAACCAAACTGGCGGTCTTCTGACCCAACGAGTTTGGCAGGCGGCCTCTTCTGCCTACCAAACTTGTGATGAGGCCCTGAATGTCTGATTTGCAAAGGTAAACTTAAATTTTTGTGGAAGTTTACAATTGTTTGCTATTCACAAAGATATTTTAATAGAAGTATATTTAAAACTGTAATGTCTATACATATAAAAAGATAGGATTGTCCTCTGATAGTACTGTAGTTTTGCTTGCTGGCCATCATGTTTCATGCTGCTTATCAACTACGTTATTTTGTTTTAAAAAACAAACTCCTAAAGTAGGAGTTTGTTTTGGAAAATCAAAATCTTACTGGCATTGACACCCTAGGATGTAGGGTTTATGGTCAGGACTGCCAGTCGTTTTTCCTGGTGGACTCAAACAAGAAAAAAGTACACAGAATGTCCACAACAAATAGGGCAGATGGTCTGAGGTACTTTAACTCAGAGTCCAATATCTTTGTGGCCATTGGTGTAAGGTTTCGGATAGTGAAGTCCACTCTACCATTGCACACATGATGTTTCATACGATTCTAAACATAGTGGGCAAACCAATAGTTTGTCAGATAGGGTAGTCCACCACATTTGTGGCAGAGTACCTTGTTCACCAAACTCCAAATAAGGCTGAGAGTTTGGGGTTGAGTTATGAAGGGGCCATACATATAACATACCTAGAATGCTCAACAGCAGTTAATAAAGAGGTCAAATTCATCCTAATAAATCAATTCAAGCTCATAACCACTTCACCTCCCAGATTTTGGTCATATTCAGTACAGGAAGTATTAAGTCTTCTATTTATTAATCATCTACTTTCATATATAGAAGAGGATCCTATTGAATAATAAATACTGAGAGAGATAAGGCTTGGTAGAGTGGGACTGCAGAGAATAGGTCTCAAATGATGCCATAAAAACCAGTCCTGGGCGGAAAACGCAAAGTTTAACTCTGCAGAAGTCCGCTGAGTTACAGAAAAGTCCATGAGATTCTGCAAGTTCGGTGAGTGGGCTGAATTGGGCACATTGAACTGCTTATGGTGGTTTTTAGCACTGGGAGATTCTTCTGTGCTGTAAAATCAGCATGAGCTAAACCACTGGCATGCTAGAGGTTGCTGCTTCTTTATACTGCTAGAGTAAAAGGTTGCAATTTGCTGCACCTTCCTGCATTGAGTAATCTCGCTGGGAGGCATTCTAGCACCTGAAAATCATGCTAGGGAACACAAATTCTTGCCAGCACTTGCCAACTTAACTGTGGTTAGCAGAGTTTTGCTGGAACTCCATGCACCAAGAATAGAACAGAGTGGCCAAAACCCAGTGAACTCCGCTGGTGGAGCAGAATGTTGTGCCCACTCCTAATAAAAACTCAACAGAATTTCACCCAGCAAAAGTACAAAAATATTTGGTTGTGTGGGTCAATCCACTGATACACTTGTTGCAGGGCAGGCAGCATCTGCAGAGCGCATAACCCATTCAAACATTGCCCAGTCAGGCTTTAGAAATTCAGTTAAAATATTTCACCACATTTCCTGCTTTGCCTGCCCATAAGTTTCCACCAGCCTTATGTAGTAAAGCCAATGCATTAGTTCTTTAGATTTGATCCGTAGTGGGCATTCTACAACCCCAACTATAAATTAATTAATAATGGTAGGCCCCCAATGCCTATCTCGAAAGATAACTATTCTAAGGATGATGGCAATGTATATGTTCATCATGTAAGAATATGTTTGCAAGCAGCATATCATTCATGCGTTGGAGCAAACAAAGATGGTATGCACAGGCTCAGCAACTAATATGCACTGACACCAAGCGCCAGGTAATTGAGTTACCATCATTTACATTCTTAAATGATTCCAGCTTCAGAATCCTCGAAATTATGTGTTCGAATTCAAATCCATCCGTAAATATTGAAAGTTGGGTTTTATTTGCATTTTATGGAAATCTAAAAAATATTCTTCATTTATCTTGATTGAAAACATGATAGACATAATTTTTTTTTTAAAAGTAATTGACTCTATTGTGTTTTTGGAAATGATACTTTTCTTAAATACGGCTCTTTGCAGGTCATTGTAAAGAAAGTCTTAGTTATTAATACTGAAAGGTGTTATCATAATGATCTCATTTTCAGTGGCTTGGCTACACAGCATAACCGAACTAGAATATAATTGAACACACTAGACTGCTGGATACGCGATTTCTGCAGTGCACGGTCTGTGCACTACTGTTTCAGTTGTATTTCAAGTTCCTTGTAGCATGTTTGCAGTTCTTTGTAAGCAAAGCTAAATCTTGACCAGACAAATTAACGAAGAATGCAATAAAGGCCACAATAAAAGAACTATGGCCTCCCAGTTGCTGGTAAATGAGATTTCTTTGAAATGCAGATCAGCTGAAATAGATTAGTAAATTTTAGCTCCTGTCAACATCATAACAAAATACAAATACAATTGTTCCCCGGCCTTATCTCCATGCTGCCATCTGCTGCCTTGTTATTTACTCGCCTTGATTTACTATGCAGATCTAAATAAGGCCCATCAAGGAGGGCTTACAACACAATGGTTCCCTGAGCTTTACATCAAGGTATTTGAAACAGATGCCCTGGAAGGGCGGCCATCAAACACATATCTCTAATGAACTTCGAGATCACAGAAGGTTTGGTATTTAATACCAGGAGAAAGCGACAAATCACAACAGCCCATTGAAAGCAAATGCAGACCAATCTTGATGAGATTAGTTCCTGGCAGAATTATTAGCCCAATAAAAATGTTGGCTTGCGCTACTAACAGTAAACTTTCAGCCTTTAAAAAACAAAAGCAAAGCATCGAAAAGTGAAAGCTAGCTGACAAGGTTAAAAGGTAATTTCTTTTAACGGGTGACCTGTATTCAGTCACAGCACTGTGGACTGTAGGTGCTATGAATTAACAAACAGCAGCACTTTCTGGAAGCGCAAAACCTTTAAATATCACAAAAACTAAACCATGTGTTCTAGGACAGACAAAATTGGATCATTAATATGCCGATTTGTTTCCAAACTCCTCATAAATATGAGGGGCAAGGGAGATGAAAAATAATTTTGTTACTTTGTAAATTAAACCACATGTTTTCAATATGTCAAGACTTATGCAGATATGAATGCATCTATATGAAAGGTAGCAACTGTTTAGCCGGCTGCTAGGTAAATAATATTTTGTTCTGCATTTACTTAGCCGCTCGGTAAGAGTAAAAAATGAATTAGCATTTGGCTGGTGGTCTTGCATATAGCATAGAAATTTTACTGTTGAACTTGCCTCTGGCTAAACAGTAGAGATTCTGCACTGTGAGACTGATGCTCTCCATATAGCAAGGAAATGTTAAAATTGATGTGCCTGCTGGCTAAATGGCAGGAAATATGTACCGTTTGGCTACCTGCCATGGTAATAGCAAAGGCTCTTTAATATTTATCTGGCCTGTGTCTAAATAGCAGATACTATGTGCTGTTTGGCCAGCAGTCAAGCAAATAGCAAAGGAATTTCACTGTTCACCGGGCCAATGGCAAACTAGCAAACAATATGCACTATTTGTCTAGCGGCTGTGAGAATTGCCAGGTAACTTAACTCTCTCCCAGACTGCTGGAGAAATAGCAGACATTAGTTACTGTTTAGCCAATGTACAGGCAAATAGCAAAACAAATTCATTATTTACCTGGCTGTTGTCTAAATAGCAGAAATGAATTCATCCCTGGCCACTGACCTTGCAAATAGCAAATACATTTCAGTATTTACCTAGTTTACACTGCAGGCTAAGTAGCAGACATTATGTACTATTTAGATGGAAGCCTTGCAGATATCAAAGAAGCTTCATTATTTACCTGTCCACTGACTAAATTGCATAAATGATATACTCTTTGACCAGCACTCATTCAAATAGCAGAGATACTTCATTATTCACATGGAAGCTAAGTAGCAGACAGTAAGCACAGTTTGTCCAGTAGCCCTGCAAGAAGTAGAATAACTTCACTATTTATCCAAATGTTGACTACACATCTAAAAGTGTGTATCATTATGCTCAGCGCAGATTAAAAAAAACACTTATTACCAGGTTGAACTGCAAATAAGGAGTGGATAGAATTGGTAGTCAACTCTATATGAAAATCACACTTTTTTCCAGTTCAGTTCCTAGTCCTATTCAATCTGAATACATGCTTTGTTCAAGCAACAACAGGAGTTCTATTAAGTGGGAAAAAACCTTTAATTAAATCAGACACAATGACTTTAATATACAACAGCTTTAATGAGATTGTGGGTACCTTTGTTGACAATTCATCTTGTGAGGCTCCATTTATGAAGGTGCATCACAATTTATTCATTACCCTAAGAACATTATGGACTGCAGAAATATGACCTAGCAAACCATCCATTACAAAACTCTCCCCTTGTTACAATGGCCAATGTAGAAGGCACAAAACAGAACTACTTTAGGCTCTTAAACTGGGAGAGACGCCCATGAGATCAGAATCACTGGAGGGAGACATAAAGCTACAATAGCCAATGCAAAACAGACAGAGATTGTTGCTAGTTGGTAACATTTACTAAAAGCACCTAGATCCATGAATTCTAAAGCATTCTGGTACATAGTTGCTCATGGGAGTCTTTCAGTAACAAGCACTATAGAACATCATATCCCATCAGCCATCTTGGTGAAACATTTCACTACTTTGTATAGTGCCCATACACCACCTACTGATGTATCCTCCTCACATGAGGATAGTACCCCTGTTCTGCCAGAATGTGATGATGCCAAAGAATGTGTTCTCATATTTACTCTTGAAGACACCTGCAAAGCCATCCATTGCCTCCAACAGGGCAAGGCCCCTTGTCCAGATAGAATACCAGGTGACCTATACAGTTCGTAACAAGTTGTTTGGGTTCCTCATATCAACATCTTATCTAATAAGACAGTTCGCAGTGAGGAAATCCCTGCCACACAGTGGGGTGAGGAAGTCATCCTAATTCATATGAAAGAGGGAAGAAACAATCCTAGGAATTATTGCCCCATAACCCTGATAGATAACCTTCAGAAGGTATTCTGTCACTATGTTTTGGCTAAGATAAAGTGATGGACAAGTGAAGCCTAGGTTTTGTCTTCCTTGCAGGATGGCTTTAGATAAACTATCAGCACAGTAGACCAGATATTGTGGGTTACTTTACTTCACTTGAAGTATCTGCACCTAACTAAAGACCACCTGTATGTAGCTTTTGTGGCCCACAAACAGCATTTGACCAGGGCCTTGGGCCAAACTGTGGTCTGTCCTTCAACAGATGTGAATGAGGCCAGCTTTGCTTATTGTCATAAGCAGACTGCATGAATCAATCAAGTGCGGTGGGGGCTGAGGGGGAGCTAACAAACCATATGAAAGTGGAAAGAGGATTATGTCATAGGTGTGTTTTGGCTCCTATCCTATTCCTACTTTATTTTAATGTAGTAATAAGCCATTTAGTGGATTGTCTGAATTACTGTACAAGATTCAATAGACATTTCATACCAGCACTTCTATTTGCTGATGGTACACCACTAATCTCACATTCCTGTAGGCGAAGGCAAACCCTTCAAAATAAATGTACTTACTTCTGTGATGAAAGCGGCCTTAAGCTAAATACATTGAAAACAAAGTATATGACCTTCAATCCTCTTAAAACGCTCAGAAGTGGATTCACTGTGAAGGTGGCCATTTTACAAGTGGACAACTTTGGTTATCTCAGTCATAGATGAAACATTTTCTTCGTCCACACACTTGAACAAAATGAGTATGTCCTTGTTACATGGTATATCTGTAGTGTTAAAAAAATATTTACAAATCAGGCCTAGGCAAGTCCCACTGACTAGAGATTTATTGAGCAAAAGTTCAGAGTGCAGCCCTATATGGGGCTGAGGTCTGGTGTCATGTTAGGATGAAGGAGGTGGTTGATAAAGAAAATATCTTCCTTAGTCTCATCTCTGCATTTTACTGGAGGTACAGCCAGCCTCACAATTGTATGGTTTACTTTTATGGCCTTTGTTTGCAGCCAAACATGGAGTTAAACTATTCATAAAGATAGTGTGGATCGCTCTACTGAGACATGGCTGCATGATTAACTTCTTCAGTTAGAGCGGGTGTGTTTCTTCATTTAAAGGTTCCTAAATGGCTCTGCTGGTGCTGTCAGAGCTTTGAATCAATTGTCTGTGCTGCACATGCGATTGAAGAAAAGGATCTGTAAACAGGGTGTGGCTCTCATAACAGTGTCAGAATGCTTTGTGCTTTGAAAACAGCAAGGAGATAGGCTACCTATTGGCATTTCAAATTAAGGACAGGAGTAGTAGGATTACCACACAAGGGACTAGGGATACCACAGGGTAGATAGTATTGGACCACTCTGAAATTTTGGCTGTATTTACCCACTTTTATGTGGCATTATGTACCGATTAATTTTTGGCCTCTCAGGGCGTGATTGACAAATACATGCCGGCTGGTTCCTTTAATAGACTTTCAGGGCAGCAGAAAATTGGTCTGGATACTCCGATTACTCCAAAGAGCTATGGGCCTGATTTAGGTCTTGTGGGAGGGGAACACACCATCACAAATGTGATGGATTTCCCATACATTATATTACGATCCCTCAATCTTCTATTAGGATCATAATAAGGCGGACTGGATATCTATCACATTTGTGACGGAGTATTGGCTCCACCAAGTTCTAAATCTAAGTCAGACCCTATGTCACAATTAGAATAAGGAAAGGTTGCTGTCCACAATGTTATTCATTCTGAATTTTGTAAGAAATTTCAGGAAATCATTATTACATTTGTTTAGAACTTGTCAATTCTACAGCCTTTTTAAATTCTGTAACTAGATTTTGGGAGGAAACTTATTGCGATGTTTGTCAAGAAGGGAAAGGATCCGCTCATTTAGGGGTCATATCATCTGATCTATCTAATAAATTGCAGTTCTAAAACATATACACGGATCCTATCGAATTGCAAAGCTGCGCTAATTACTTGTTTAGTCGATCTCATTCCAAATGGTTTTATCTCCTCTAAAGATACCACATTCAGTGTAATTTGGCAATCTCCACCTTTGAAGGGGCATTTGTGCAGCAGCGACCCGCTAACATGATCCTGCTGAATGTCAAAAAGGCAGTCAACAGGGTCTCCTGGTACTATCTGTGGACAGTCAGGCATAAGCCTTGGGGCTGGCTTTACTATAAGCTGTAGGGCACTTTAGTCATCTTTGATAGCTCTGATAGTTTGTATGGGCCATATTTCAGATATTATTCATATTAGTCGAGGTATTAGGCAAGGTTGCCCCTTTTCTCTGCTTTTATTTGCACTTTATTTATATCCAATCATACAATCCCGTAAGTCATCTTCCCTTATTCCTCCTTTACAGTCGCAAGCTAAAGCTTTAGCATATACGGATGATATAGCCATTGTTGGTCTTTTGGCCATACGCATGGTCATCCCTAGTCTTTTTGCCTCCTTCCTCCTGGTTTTTCTGACCTTTCGCTGTTGGCTCTAGGACTCTGAGCACTTTATCACTGCTGACCAGTGTTAAAGTGCAGGTGCTCTCCCATCTAAAGTTGGTATGATTGGCTTATACCTGATTGGCATATTTAATTTACCTATAAGTCCCTTGTACAGTGGTATCTCTATACCCAGGGCCTGTAAATTAAATACTACTAGTGGGCCTGCAGCGCTGCTTGCGCCACCCACTGAAGTAGACTTTCAAACCTGTCTCAGGCCTGCTAGCGCAGGGCCTGTGTGCGCAGTTTTCTGCCACAGGGACCTGGCATCTAAATTTACTTGCCAGGCCCAGAACTCCCCTTTTACTACATGTAAGTCACCCCTAAAGTACGCCCTGTGGGCAGGGTGCCATGTATGTAGAAAGGCAGGACATGTGCCATATTGCATGGCCTGTCCTGGTAGTGACAAACAGCCTAACTTGGTGTCTCACTGCTGTGAGTGCTGCCTTCTCATAGGATTGCATTAGAAATGCCCTGCCTTATGTGTAGGGGTATTGTCTGATTTATGAGGGCTAGCGTAGGCATGTTTGGTATGGTTGTGATGGTGATAATAAATACTGCTTACTGGTGTGGGTGTATTTTTTATTACTATCACAGAAATGCCACTTCTAGAAAGTGCGCATTTATCTGTGCTTATGATTCTGGTGTTTTGCAGCTTGACTCCAATCCACGTCTGGGCAGAGTGACAGTTGGGGCTTTGTGCATACTTTTCAGACAGCCTGTACACAGGGAGGGTGGAGGTGTCACTGAGGTGCATCTACATACTGAATAGTCTTCCTGGGCTGAGAGAAGGGAGAGGCGGGGCACACCTACATTTGTAAAGGCTGTGCCCTGGCCTCACACAATAGGGTCGTTAACCCCCCACTGATGTTTGGAGCCTGTGCTGAAAGGAGAGAGGGGGCACTCCCAGAACCAGTTGTAACTGGCTGGAACCTCCTCTCCCTACCACTGTAAAACACTGTAAGAACTGACTATAAGTACAGGGGAATTTTCCCCACAATTTGAACATTCTTGGAACTTGAAACTGGACACAGAACGCTGATGAATGGACTCACCAGGAAACCGCCATGGACTGCTGCTGCTGTGCTGACCTGTGACCTGTCTGGTCACTAGGAGGAACTGCCACCATCTGCACCCCTTGTGCTGGCCTGTAGCTGGGCCCACCAGCCCTGTGCTCCTTCTTGTTTAGTTGTTCCCAGGGGCAGGGTGCTGTGGCCCCTGACCCCTGCAACGATCTTTGACATCTTTGCCCAGGATGCCTGAAGAGAAAATAAATGCATTCTTTGAATGGTGGAAGCTGCTGAGGTCCTAGCGCTTTGAAAAGCGCTTTTCTTTTGCCAAAGGAAGAATCACCGCCGCAGCCCAGGCTGCAGATTTTACTTTAGCGCTGTGAAAAGCGCTGTATTTTGAGCCCCGGATCACCGCCGCAACCCGGGCTTTAAAGTGTGCCCTCGCGCTTCCTGGAGCGCGTCTCTGCGATTGGAAATCACCGGCGCAGCCGGGTTCGAAAAATATCCCTGAGCGCGAGGTCCGCGCTCAGCACTGTGCCCCCAGGGCACGAAGGAAACCCTGTTTTCGTCTTAAGGAGCAAGCGTGCTCCTGGTGGTGCCCCCGGGGAGAGGACCGCTCAGTGTAGTCCCCCCGGGGCACCGGAAGGCCCTGCCTTGGGCCGGAGAGCCATAGAGGCGGCGGGAGGAGAGGAGGACGCCTCTCTCCCGCCGGGAGAAGCCTCGGAAGGCTTCGGTGGCCAGGGGGAACGGGCAGCAGCCTCATCGGAGGCTCGCTGCACCCCTCGGTCCCTCGGGGCCCCTGCGAGGGCCAGCTTTTCAATAAAGGGGGTCTCCCTTGGCGAAGGGGCCGACGGAGGCCCCGGGAGACCCCAGGAGTTTGCGGGTCCCCGGAGGGGCCCGTTTCTCAACCGGAGGGGGTGCGTGGCGCCCCCCTCCCAACCTCAAAGGTTTCCCTGACCGGGGCGCCCCCCTCGAGAGGGCCGGTGGAGGCCTGGGGGGGCCCCCAGCATTTACGGTCCCCCGAGGGGCCCGTTTTTCGTTAAGGGGAGGTGTGTGTTACCCTCCTCGCTCCCCACATTGTCAGGGGCCCCCATTTTGCGCAGAGGAGCGCTGGGGCCCCCTTTCTTCTTTTTCTTCAGGAACCGAAGTGCCTCCTCATCAAAACAGGTACTGTTCAAAGAAACCAATATGCTGATAATTTAAAGTTCTTTCTACAGACTTTATTCATTTTGTTATATTGCCTACCTGTTCTTTGATGTGTTGACATATGTGTGCACATGTTCCTTTTATGGGCATGACTTGCTAATATGTTTGCTTAACTTGCCATAGATTTTCTAATGTTCCTAGTATGGGCGTTTTATGATATTCTTATGACAAGTGTGCTAATGTGATAACGTGTTTCCTGACTACTGCTTATGTTGCAGAATACTGAGTAACCTGTGTGTTATGTGTGACTACTGCTAGTTTGCAGAGTAACTAATGTGTAACGTTCTGACAACTGCTAAGGTAGCAGGATAGTACTGTTATGTGATGTTGGTCTAATAATTACGTTGTGTACAATACAGTGTATTTCTATATAATCTGGTGTTGTGTTTCCTTTGTGGTGGGGATGTTGCGTCACATGTATGTGTGTGTTGTGCAAACGCTTTACGCATTGCCTCCGGGTTAAGCCTGACTGCTCGTGCCAAGCTACCAAGGGGGTGAGCAGGGGTTATCTTGGACGTGTAACTCCCTTGCCCTGACTAGAGTGGGTAAGTTCTGCCTGGCTGAGGTACATACCCTAGCCAACCAGAAACCCCATTTCTAACATTGGAAGTCAGCGGTGAGGATAGGACTTGCGCTTGCACAATACCATTGTGACTCATTATTTCACTACAAGGATTGCGTTTAGACCATCACATGTTTGGCTTCTCTTAACTTTCTCTCTTTGGTCATTTTTCCTGTTTTCAGTTCTCACGCTTGGGTATTGTGGTTGTCACAGTTGAGTTATTTGTACCTTTTCAAGATGGGGCTTACCTTTGATTTAGAGGACCTGCCGTTTTACACGCAGGGGGAATTAGAGGGGTTCTGTAGAGAGAGAGGGCTGCCTGTAGAAGGGGACCTCAGGAGATCTCTGAATTTCTTTGAAAGGTTTGTGACATTTACCCAGGGAGGGAGTGTGCGTAGGGGGTACCCAGAGGATCCTGAGTGTAGCGAGGGTTCCCAATGGGAGGGCTCCCAGACCTCATCCCTAGAGAGTGGTAGAGAGACTGATCAGGAGGGTGAGAATGACCGGTTGGGGACGCCAGTTGACAGGGAAGGCCCCAGTGATAGGGAGTCCCTTGCTGGGTCCAGTGTAAGAAGCAGGGCTACCTCTCATTCCTTGACGCCTGATGAGCTAAGAGATAGGCGGGAAGAGAGGGACCTGAAGTTGCAGTTAGCGCGCCTAGCTGTTGAGGAGAGAAGGGCTGAGGTAGAGAAGGCCTTAGTACAGGAGAGAATGGCAGAGGCAGAGAGGGCCTTTGCCAGAGAAAGACTCGCTCTAGAGCGCAGTCTGAAGGTTCTGGACTCACCAGCGTTGCAGGTGGAGTCCAGTGGTGGCAGCAATGTACAGTGCTGTAGCAAAGAGGTTCCTCACATACCCATAGATCTGGTACCTAGGTTCCAAGAGGGGGGTGACATACGTCAGTGGTTAAAGGAATATGAGAAGGCTCTGGTAGAGCGCAGGATCCCTGAGAAGGATTGGGGAACTGGCCTAGGGAGTTTTATTCCTGAGGAGGGGAGGGATGCCCTACTGACTCTAGAAGAGAGTGACAGGGAGGGGTACTCCGCTGTGAAGAACGCACTGATTGTGAAGTATGGTTTCTCCCCTGAGGAATACAGAAAAAGGTTTAGGGGTGGTAAGAAACTGTCCCACCAGTCTTGGGAGGAGTTTGTGGAGGCTTGCTGCATTGCACTAGATGGATGGGTGAAGGGTAGCACAGTAAACAATTTTGAAGGGCTGTTTAATCTGATTCTCAGAGAGCACCTGTTTCGTTGTTGTTTTTCAGAGTTACGCCAACACTTGTCAGTGTGTGAGCTCTCTGACCCCAGGGAGCTTGCAAAGGAGGCAGACTTCTGGTTGCGTACCAGAGGGTCTGGTGTGACATTAGGGGGTGTTCCTAATGAGAGTGGTCTAGGTGTTTCCCAACCAGGTGTGGTGGGAAAGGCTTGTGTCCCAGGTAGGTCCCAGTGTATTGGGGCGGGTAAGGCACCCCATGTCCAGTCTCAGAGGAGAGGGAATGGGGTTGGGCTGAGGCCCAGGGTACCCGAGCTCCAGTCCCAGGTCCTGGAGGGTTCCATGAGTGAACGCCAGGAGGTGAGCCTAGCCTGTGCCGTAGGGCCAGCTGTTCAGAAGGATCCCATTTTGTCATTAGGACTTGGGCGGGTGGCTGGTGATAGCGTTCCGCCGGTCCTGGTGTCTGGTAGTCTCGCTCTACAGCGGAGGAGGCAGAAATCCAGGCATAGGGTTGAGAGGGGGCTGCGGGCCCCAGTGGAGAACCTGGAGGGTCAGGGGTCAGCTCTGAGTGCAGAGCCCCCCAGGAATGACCTTGGTGAGACCATTTCTGGGCTGGGAGGAATCCAGACTCTGTCCGATGGGCAGAGGTCAGGAGACCTGCGCCAGCCAGACTCTTGTGTGGCCCTTGGGGAAAGTGTTTCCCTGATGGGGGGTAGGTGTGCCCCCCAGGAAGTCCTGGTGCGCCAGGCAATGATTCAACCGCAGGGTGGTGACTCTGGGTTGGATGATCAGGTACAGGGGGTAAACTCTGACCTGATGGGGAGTACGTGTGCTCCCCAGGAAGTCCTGGTGCGCCAGGCAGTGGTTCAACCGCAGGGTAGTGACTCTGGGTTGGATTGCCAGATTCAGGGGGTAAGCTCTGATCTGGTAGGGGGTAGGTGTGCTCCCAAGGAAGTCCTGGTTCGCTGGGCAATGGTCCAGTCTAAGGGTGTCGTCCCTGGACTAGATAGACAGGTTCAGGGGGTAAACTCTGACCTGGTTGGGGGGGCGGTTAGTGTGCTCACCCCCCTGTGTGAAACTTCTGGTGGCTTCTCCCGAGGTGGGGAGATGCAGGACTCTGGAAGTGGGGGTCAGGGAGGGGGAAGCCCGCCCTGGACCCCGGTGCAACCCAAGGGTGTCGTCCCTAGGTTGGGTGGTCAGTCGCCAGGTAGTGATCCTGGGCTGGCGAGAAAGTTGTGCAGGGCTGCTGTACCCAGCACCCTGGCAAGTGTGGATTCTGGTGATACCCCTCCTAGGAGAGGAGGGCGGGATCCTAGAAGGAGGGGTAGAGGGAGGAGAGCCTCGCCTCTAGCCCCTGTAGAACCTATGGGTGCGGACCCTAGGTTGGTGGATCAGTGGCAGGGTAGAGCCCCTGAACTGATCAAAAATGGAGTGGAGACAGGTTGCTTTGCACCTGGGGCTACCGCCCCCCACTCATTATGGTTTCAGAGACCAGAGGCTCCTAGATGGCCTGGGGCCTGGTTCTGGCCATTGGCAGCTAGAGAATCCCCGTGGGTTGGTCTAGGCTGCCTGGGACGCATTGACAGAGAGATCCCAGTGGAGTCAGGAAGGCGTAGAACTGGAACATGCCCCTGCTGTTGTGGGCCTGGGTCCTTGTTCTATCGCCCCAATCAGGAAAGTACATCAAGGTATTGATTGTTCTCCCCTGGATTTTGGCTGGTAGGGGGTTGTGTTGGACTTTTGGCCATACGCATGGTCATCCCTAGTCTTTTTGCCTCCTTCCTCCTGGTTTTTCTGACCTTTCGCTGTTGGCTCTAGGACTCTGAGCACTTTATCACTGCTGACCAGTGTTAAAGTGCAGGTGCTCTCCCATCTAAAGTTGGTATGATTGGCTTATACCTGATTGGCATATTTAATTTACCTATAAGTCCCTTGTACAGTGGTATCTCTATACCCAGGGCCTGTAAATTAAATACTACTAGTGGGCCTGCAGCGCTGCTTGCGCCACCCACTGAAGTAGACTTTCAAACCTGTCTCAGGCCTGCTAGCGCAGGGCCTGTGTGCGCAGTTTTCTGCCACAGGGACCTGGCATCTAAATTTACTTGCCAGGCCCAGAACTCCCCTTTTACTACATGTAAGTCACCCCTAAAGTACGCCCTGTGGGCAGGGTGCCATGTATGTAGAAAGGCAGGACATGTGCCATATTGCATGGCCTGTCCTGGTAGTGACAAACAGCCTAACTTGGTGTCTCACTGCTGTGAGTGCTGCCTTCTCATAGGATTGCATTAGAAATGCCCTGCCTTATGTGTAGGGGTATTGTCTGATTTATGAGGGCTAGCGTAGGCGTGTTTGGTATGGTTGTGATGGTGATAATAAATACTGCTTACTGGTGTGGGTGTATCTTTTATTACTATCACAGAAATGCCACTTCTAGAAAGTGCGCATTTATCTGTGCTTATGATTCTGGTGTTTTGCAGCTTGACTCCAATCCACGTCTGGGCAGAGTGACAGTTGGGGCTTTGTGCATACTTTTCAGACAGCCTGTACACAGGGAGGGTGGAGGTGTCACTGAGGTGCATCTACATACTGAATAGTCTTCCTGGGCTGAGAGAAGGGAGAGGCGGGGCACACCTACATTTGTAAAGGCTGTGCCCTGGCCTCACACAATAGGGTCGTTAACCCCCCACTGATGTTTGGAGCCTGTGCTGAAAGGAGAGAGGGGGCACTCCCAGAACCAGTTGTAACTGGCTGGAACCTCCTCTCCCTACCACTGTAAAACACTGTAAGAACTGACTATAAGTACAGGGGAATTTTCCCCACAATTTGAACATTCTTGGAACTTGAAACTGGACACAGAACGCTGATGAATGGACTCACCAGGAAACCGCCATGGACTGCTGCTGCTGTGCTGACCTGTGACCTGTCTGGTCACTAGGAGGAACTGCCACCATCTGCACCCCTTGTGCTGGCCTGTAGCTGGGCCCACCAGCCCTGTGCTCCTTCTTGTTTAGTTGTTCCCAGGGGCAGGGTGCTGTGGCCCCTGACCCCTGCAACGATCTTTGACATCTTTGCCCAGGATGCCTGAAGAGAAAATAAATGCATTCTTTGAATGGTGGAAGCTGCTGAGGTCCTAGCGCTTTGAAAAGCGCTTTTCTTTTGCCAAAGGAAGAATCACCGCCGCAGCCCAGGCTGCAGATTTTACTTTAGCGCTGTGAAAAGCGCTGTATTTTGAGCCCCGGATCACCGCCGCAACCCGGGCTTTAAAGTGTGCCCTCGCGCTTCCTGGAGCGCGTCTCTGCGATTGGAAATCACCGCCGCAGCCGGGTTCGAAAAATATCCCTGAGCGCGAGGTCCGCGCTCAGCACTGTGCCCCCAGGGCACGAAGGAAACCCTGTTTTCGTCTTAAGGAGCAAGCGTGCTCCTGGTGGTGCCCCCGGGGAGAGGACCGCTCAGTGTAGTCCCCCCGGGGCACCGGAAGGCCCTGCCTTGGGCCGGAGAGCCATAGAGGCGGCGGGAGGAGAGGAGGACGCCTCTCTCCCGCCGGGAGAAGCCTCGGAAGGCTTCGGTGGCCAGGGGGAACGGGCAGCAGCCTCATCGGAGGCTCGCTGCACCCCTCGGTCCCTCGGGGCCCCTGCGAGGGCCAGCTTTTCAATAAAGGGGGTCTCCCTTGGCGAAGGGGCCGACGGAGGCCCCGGGAGACCCCAGGAGTTTGCGGGTCCCCGGAGGGGCCCGTTTCTCAACCGGAGGGGGTGCGTGGCGCCCCCCTCCCAACCTCAAAGGTTTCCCTGACCGGGGTGCCCCCCTCGAGAGGGCCGGTGGAGGCCTGGGGGGGCCCCCAGCATTTACGGTCCCCCGAGGGGCCCGTTTTTCGTTAAGGGGAGGTGTGTGTTACCCTCCTCGCTCCCCACATTGTCAGGGGCCCCCATTTTGCGCAGAGGAGCGCTGGGGCCCCCTTTCTTCTTTTTCTTCAGGAACGGAAGTGCCTCCTCATCAAAACAGGTACTGTTCAAAGAAACCAATATGCTGATAATTTAAAGTTCTTTCTACAGACTTTATTCATTCTGTTATATTGCCTACCTGTTCTTTGATGTGTTGACATATGTGTGCACATGTTCCTTTTATGGGCATGACTTGCTAATATGTTTGCTTAACTTGCCATAGATTTTCTAATGTTCCTAGTATGGGCGTTTTATGATATTCTTATGACAAGTGTGCTAATGTGATAACGTGTTTCCTGACTACTGCTTATGTTACAGAATACTGAGTAACCTGTGTGTTATGTGTGACTACTGCTAGTTTGCAGAGTAACTAATGTGTAACGTTCTGACAACTGCTAAGGTAGCAGGATAGTACTGTTATGTGATGTTGGTCTAATAATTACGTTGTGTACAATACAGTGTATTTCTATATAATCTGGTGTTGTGTTTCCTTTGTGGTGGGGATGTTGCGTCACATGTATGTGTGTGTTGTGCAAACGCTTTACGCATTGCCTCCGGGTTAAGCCTGACTGCTCGTGCCAAGCTACCAAGGGGGTGAGCAGGGGTTATCTTGGACGTGTAACTCCCTTGCCCTGACTAGAGTGGGTAAGTTCTGCCTGGCTGAGGTACATAACCTAGCCAACCAGAAACCCCATTTCTAACAGCCATATTAACAACCTCTTCTGTGAGGGCACTTTCTGCTATTGAAGATGCAGCACTCACTTTCAGGTGCATTTCGGTCTAAAATTTGAAAACAGGTAAGATGGAGATCTTATACTGGCTTATCAAGTATCATCTCATGATTTGTTTCATTGAGTAAATATTTCAGTGTACATATTTCTATGAATATGGAAACTATTGTTTCGCAGAATTATGATGACTAACAGAATGAGACTATTTCCATTTCTAAGAAGTATGATCGGCTTCACTTGGGTTTAATAGGCAGATGCAGTGTTAGCAAACTTTTACTATTACCTTTCTATTTGTATCTGTTTAGGTCTATTCTGTTACATGTGAGTAAGGGTTTCATGAAAAAGATTGAAAATAGTTGGTAGAAATTTATCTGGGAATATAAAAAACCCTGGTGTGCAAAACAACATTTTCAGTTAGCATGCAATGAAGGAGAGAGGGCTTGGGGGGCGTGGCTTGTGCAGCCAAGATGGCGGGCACACTTTGAAAAGGCTCCACTGTTTCTTCCTGCAAATCTGTCATTTCTCCAGTAGGGAGCTAGTAGACTTGACATCTTTGGTGTGGTCCCACCTGTCCTTTTTGCCTCTTCTTCCCATGTTGTGACTGTGTGCTGGACTCTGTTTTTGATGCTTTTGATACTCTGAGCACTTTACCATTGTTGACCAGTGCTAAAGTGCAAGTCATCCTATGTAAAATATATGCATAATTGGCTTTCCATGATTGGCATATTTAATTCATTACTTAGTCGCTAGTACAGTGCACTAGAGGTGCCCAGGGCCTGTAAATCGAATGCTACTAGTGGGCCTGCAACACTCGTTGTGCCACCCACATTAGTGTCCCTTTACAAAAATTGCCACTGCAGAGTCTGTGAGTGCAGTTTTAAGCTGCCAATTCAACTTGGAAAGTGTACCCACTTGCCAGGCCTTAACCTTCCCTTTTTATACATGTAAGGCACCCCTAAGGTAGGCCCTAGGTAGCTCCATGGGCAGGGTGCACTGGATGTTAAAGTTGGGACATGTACTTATGTGTTTTACATGTCCTGACAGTGAAATACTGCCAAATTCGTTTTTCACTGTTGCAAGGCCTATCTCTCTCATAGGTTAACATGGGAGCTGCCTTTAAATATTATTAAAGTGCAGATTCCCTTTGAGAGCAGATAGACATTTGGAGTTTAGGATCTCTGAACGTACAATTTAAAAATACATCATTTAGTTACGTTGGTTCTTAGATGGTTAGTTTGAAAATGCCACTTTTAGAAAGTAGGCAATTTTCTTGCTTAAACCATTCTGTGACTCTGCCTGTTTGTGGATTTCCTCTCTGGGTCAGTTTGACAGTTGAGCTGTTTGTGAATCCTAGTGAGACAAAGGGAGCTGGGGTGCAGCCTCCATATCCTGATGGGCCATCTGTGCTAGAGTGGAGGAAGGAGTGGTCACTAACATCTGAAAGGGCTGTGCCTGGGCAAGGCAGGATCTTCTGAACAACAGAGACTTTCCTTTGAAGTTTGCATACTTCAAAGGCAGAAAGGGGTGTACGCCATGTACCGAAAGACCCATACTTCCGGTTTTCTTCAAGGATTCAAGAGGGACCTCTACCAAGCAGAAGAGCTGAAAAGCTGAGGAGAAGTGCTACCCTGGCATGTGACTGTGCTTTGTTGGGCTATCCTGCAGTTGCTTCTTCTGCCTGTGAAAGGGGATAAAGACTGGGCTTGTTGTGCATTCCTGCTTGAGAAGATTCTCCAAGGGTTTGAACTGAGCTTGCCTCCTGTTTTGAAGTCTCAGGGCCATCAAAGACTTCCTCTGCCAGCATCTGGACTGCCCTGCCAAGTGGTGTCCTATCCAGTCCATGTGCCCTTTATTTATTTATTTTTGCTTGAATCTTTTTATTGTTTTATTGTTTTTTACTGAATTCAGAGTTGCAGTACAAGCAGATAGAGAAAAAAATAAAAGAAAAACATGCACATTAAAGCAATGCATAGAGCCATGAGGGTAGGCAAAGAATACATACATGACTGGTGGGAGCCTACTCAGCTGGTTCAAAATGTTATTTCAAGATGCCTTTACAGTAAAAAGCTTCAATTAGACAGCATTGTTCAAAAGTAAAGGTTCAGCATAAATTGTATATGAAAACAACACAACCGCAAAAAAAAAAAAAGTTAACAACTTGGAGTCCATTTAAAGTACCCTCCGCCCCTCTGCCCCGAGGTTTCTGCACACCCCATATGTTTAGCCCTCCCCCACTGGACCACATGGGTTTTCTCCCTACTCATCCTCCAGGGAGCCATCTCCTGCAAGTAAGGACAAAGGCGGCATGTCCCTGTGCCCCTGGAAGGTGAAGTTGGCAGAAGAAGAGCTGAAATCCACGCCGTGTGGGGAAGTTTTCGACACACCATCTGCAACGTGGCTGATAAATGACATGTTTCCAGCTTCGCAGCTGAAATCGATGCTTCACCTGCATCGCGGCTGGAGAAATGATGCACAACACCCGCTTGCGGCTGCAGACAATGACGCAAACCACCATGCAGCGTGGTTTTCTAACACTGTGCAACCGGATTCCTCAGGCATCGTCTCTGCGCATCAAAGTCATCCCAACCCTGCGCCAATCCAAAGTGCCCCGGACAGAAATTGATGCGCCGCCTCCTTGCAAAGGTAAAAAATGACGAATTGTTGATCCGACTGGAGAAGAAACGATGCACAGCCTCATTTGCGAATAAGAAATCAATGCATCTCTGACTTTTCCGGCACACCCTCACCCGCGCTACTTTATTTTTGACACAAACCAGGTACTTTGCATAAAATCAACGTTTCTATTGTTTTTATGCAGTAAGACTCTTATTCTTTTGGAAATTCATTTCTTGACTTGTGTATGTTGGATTTTTGTTGTTTTGGTCTCATTTGATTTAGATAAATATTACCTATTTGTCTACACTGGTGTGGTGTCCATTCTGTAGTGTTTTGACTGTATTACTGTGTGTGTTGGTACAAATACTTTACACATAGCTTCTGAGTTAAGCCTGCCTGCTCATGCCAAACTACTAATGGGGCAAGTGGGGGTTAACCAGGTGTGTTTCTCCTTTGCCTTGACTAGAGTGAGGATCTTTGTTTGGACGGGGGTAACCTGACTGCCAACCAAAGACCCCAATTCTAACAGGAGCCTGCCATCACTCCTATTTAAGGCATTTCCCTGATAACTCATACAGCAGGCCATGACAGTTTCTCACTCCTGAGTAGGGCACTGGTGGGCTATGACCAGCGAGGTGGTGTGATGGGATAGCGTATTCTGCTGCCTGGGTGCAAAGCTTCTTGGGTACTAGAGCTGTGACAGAGCATGAGGACCTGTGACCAAACCCATTAGACTGCACTTGGGCTTACCACCCATTTTGTGGCACCTTCAATGCACCACAGGATTGCTACACAAGGATTCTGGGAGCATCCAGAGCCTCGTGACTCCTATCTGCTGCCTGCCATGCATGAACACCGGTAAGGCCTGCAATGTGCTGAGGGTGATTGCTAAGCCTCCAGGACCAGCCTGTAGAATGCAATGTGAGCTCTCCCCCATTCACCTTCCTACCGAGGGAGCGGATCTTGGCCCTGAAGCCTGATAGCCCTGTGCCGCAGCATCAATGCCTGCGGGGGTGGTGACTCAGGATTTGCAATTAGCATCACATATATTCTGCTGCCCCTATGGGCCTCAACCTTTATATCATCAGCAGCAAATGCTAGAGAAGCATCTCTTGGGTGGTTCTTGATTTATGTGTCTACCGCTCGTGCCGCTGCTTTCCAGCAGACGTGCGGCAAGCAGCAGTGAGATAATTGCAACCGCCTGTTTAAGCCCAGTTAGTAGGCATGGATTGCGGATGTGACCCGCTACAGTGCAAGAGACACTATATACAACTACTGGGGGGCCCTCCACACCTGATAACTTCTAGTGCTAAACACTGAGACAGCTGTCCTGCTGCTTGTTCTATATCCAATACCTGATCCCAGTCTGCAATTCTCCTATCGTCGCTGCATTAACTGCTTTGTTGCTTGTTATAAATCGTAGATGCTGTGCCCCAATTCCTTATCTCATAAAAAGCGTTTCCATTACAAGGGTCTTGCTGTATGATACTTGAAACCGTGGGCAGGTAAACACCCCCTCGCCGCCCCATCGACACCAAGGGGCAAAAGAGCAAGACTTGCCATTGCAAGGCTCATGTGTGCAGTTTCACTACCACTTCGACCTGGCATTTACAACTACTTGCAACATTTGAGACAAATAATTCTCCTTCTTGAAAATACCGGTCCAGGAATTTAAATGTGACTGCTACAACGTTAACATTAACCCTTCCGTTGGCATGTGAAGGGTGGGGTAGATATTGGGGCTCCTAAAGGGATGCATCGCAGTTGTTCCCTTTCAATGTTCTGATTTCGTTGGCTCTTCTCTTGGACACTGGACCTACCAGCTCTTTTACAATCTTAATAGTTCACTTTCATGTTGCTTTCATTACAAAGATATTGCATGTTAATTTATATGTCCTTGGGACACTGCTATTTCACCTTTCCTTTTTCATATTTGCTTCTTTTCTATTGTTATGGGCGAGCACAAAGTGCTCCGTCCATTCTGTAATCTCTCTTTGGGCTTGAAACCACGCCCAGGCCACTCAGTCACTTACATTGGTTTGTGGGCTTGCCTTTTAAAATCTGCTTGCTTTCATTTGTGAAAGGCATTCAAACGTCATTCCTTTTCTGGTGTTTAGCCCACCTACACAACACTGGTAAAGTACCAAAACATACGAGGCTCGATGTTTTCAGCCTGGAGTCCGGACTACTTTATCTGTTTATTTTCTACGGGTTACCTAGGACCCACCTTAGGGTTGACTTATATGTAGAAAAAGGGGAGTTTAAGGCTTGGCAAGCACTTTTAAACACCAAGTCGAAGTGGCAGTGAAACTGCACACAGAAGGCCTTGCAATGGCAGGCCTGAGACATCGTTAAGGGGCTGCTTATGTGGGTGGCACAATCAGTGCTGCAGGCCCACTAGTAGCATTTAATTTACAGTCCCAGGGCACATGTAGAGCATTTTACGAGAGACTTGCAAGTAAATTAAATATACCAATTGGGTATGAGCCAATGCTACCATGTTTTTAGGGAGAGAGCATAAACACTTTAGCACTGATTGGCACTGATGCGCAGAGTCCTAAAACCAGCAACAACAGTGTCAGAAAAGTGGAGGGAGGAAGGCAAAAGGTTGGGGGATGACCACCCAAGGCTGTCAGGTCTAACAGTGGGCTTGCCTTTTAAAATTCACTTGATTTCATTTGTGAAAGCCATGCATACGTTATGCCTTTTCTTGTTTTAGCCCTCCTCGAGCGCACCGTCCAACTACTGAAAAAATATGAGGCTCCTTGTTTTCAGCATGGTTTCTGCACTACTTTTTCTTTTTATTTCCTACACAGCACATTCGCGCAGGGTTTTACACAGCGTGATCGTGCTCGTTTTTTAAATATTTTTGGTAAATTTGCCCCATCCCATCCACACTCCCATTTGCTCTCCCCTTGAAATTTGTGTTGGCCACCGCTGCACATATGCTTTGCCCCACGTACTCTAGTTTACAAAGCTAAAAGCTCTAACTTTAGCAAATGTGACACCCATTGCACTGCAAATGCTTGTTTTCTTTATTTCACTTCAGTGCAGTGAGAATGTGGTAGCAATGACCAGACCCCTGTGCTGCTTATGTAATGGAGCTGTGCGGCTGCTGCACTTATAAACCTACTTTCCACCACTCATACTAACCGCTCCACTGCACTGCTTGCTCTAATCGCTTCCGTCACCCAAACCGCAACCCTTTCACATGATTCCTGTAGCCTCATTATCCGATCGAAAGCCATTTGCTCCGCCCTGAATGATATTTTGAGATGAACTGCATTCCGATTGTTGACAAATCCTCATTCGTATAGTCTGATAGCGGCTGCTGCTTCAGCGCTTTCCATTCAGCTGTGTACAATATTGCAAACTGGACTAGTATTGCCTTAGTTGTGGTACCCTCTTACTAAATGCCTATACTGTGCTCACCGTTACTTGCCTGCTCTTTACTTGGGGCGTGGATACTTCTGTGGGTATGTTTCATAGTTACATGAAGCATAAATTCCAAAACCAAGTGACATATTCTGAAAGCTAGGCAATTGATTAACTTTTCAGCCTGCAAATGATCAGGTATTTGGGGCAGCAAATGAAGCACTGTTAATGTTTGCTTCCTATGTCATCGCATTATTGTAAGTCACAGCAGCATTAGCCAATGAAGAACCGTCAGTGAGGCTAGTCGCATGCATTATGACGTCAATGACACTGTCTGCGATTGGCAATGGGGTCGCAAATGACCTACCTCATGAACATTCATGAGGTAGGTCACAATTTGCGACCCCATTGGGAATGGCGGCACTCACAGGGATGGGGGCCTGCTGGTTTCAGCAGACCACCATGTCCGTGACTGCTTTTAAATAAAGCACTTTTTGTTTTTTTGAAATGCAACCTGCATTTCGAAAAAAAAATGAAAAGTTTTCCTTTCATTTTTTCATAGCAGGCAGTGGTCCGTGGGACTACCGCCTGCTTTGAAAAAATGTTTTTGCAGGTATTTGTAAAGGGGAAGGGGTCCCATGGGTTACCACCAATTTGAAATTGGTTCTAACTGCGATTGTTCGCGGTCACAAAACAATCATACAAACCATTTAGATCCGGTATTAGGAAGGGACTCCCTTGTCACGCCCCCTCCTAATACCGAATGGCAAAACCCAAACTGTGATTTGTTACAAGTTTGGGCTTTGTACATCCCAAAAAGCATTTTTCTAGTTGCCAATGGGACGATTCTGCCTTTGCGACTAGAAAAATGCTTCGTACATCTGGCCCTAAGTCTCTTATTTTGATAGCTGGTTTTGCCCATCACATAGCTCCGTAATGTCTTAGTATTTTGTTCAACATACTGGTCTTGTAGTTGCTTTACTGGTACAACTTTTGTACTTCATCCAAACTTTAGAAACCTTTGAACACTAGTGTTTTTTGTGAACCTCACTGCTTGCACAGTATTATACTTACTCACTGGTTCTCTCATAGGGAAGCTGATTTTATTTTCTAGCAAACTGTAGCGCTCCACCATCTTTATATTTTGCTTTATGCTGATAGCACAAGTCTATGAGGGGTATTTGGGGATGGCTTTTCTGATGTGTTGTTCTCCGTTTGGGCTTTTAACCACGCCCACCTCACGGGCGTCACTAGTGTTTGTTCATGGGCTTGCCCTTCAAAAATCCTTTATCATTGTTAAATGCTTTACGTTTGTCCCTCCTTGGGGCATTTTGGTAACGCATTGGACATTGCCCCTGTTACATAGCTAATTATATAGCTAATTCCACAAAATGAAACACAAAAAAAATATTTGGCTCTTAAAAAAGGCAAAACTTAGGCATTGCCTTTACAGACCAGTTGACTTGATATTTCAACCTTGTGGGTAACTATTGGTTATATTCCTGTTAACAATTCAACAAATAGTTCAGCACTGATTTACACAGCAAGTATTCAGATTGCTCAATCAAGAAGTATAGTCACATGTGCACTGTGTTTGACTCTCATCACCTCTATTTTTTTCTGAATGTAAATAAGATGCATGCAGTCTTCAAAAGGGCACCTTCTGTATCCCATAGATGAACACTGAAATGATTTTATCATCTTTACTCTAGTAGTGTGGTACATGAGGTACTAACAAAGAATCTATTGGATAAACCTATAGAAAATGTGAAATGTTCTTCGTATAATCATCATGAGAAGCTGAGATTGAGGGAGCAAAAGAGAGAGATCATTTTTTTGCAGTGCACTCCCAAGATCAGAAATGAATTAGATGACAGCCCTTTCCTTGGAAATGCTATACCATCCTACTCTGGCAGTTATTCTTGCAATACTTGAGGTTCCTACCCAGTGAAATTAATAGTCATGCATGTCCTTTACAAATATTCCATCATTTCCCTTTTTGTTTTGTCAGAGCTCTGATGACGGAAAGAGACCAACATTGTAACTGTTCTGATTGAGGTTGACTACTTGTCTATCATCCTAAGCAACACAGTGACTGGTCCTAGTAGCAACTGGTTAAAATTGCATAGGCACAAGACTTTTAACCTGTGTGTGGCTTACTTACTCTGGGTGAATGGTGAGTCGCACCTTGTGGCCAGGTGGATGCTGCACAAGTTGATGACACTATTGCAGCAGGCTGTCCTATTCCATGGTGCACATACTAACCTGCACATATGGCTTCCTAAGCCCTTTTCCCAGAATCCAGTTGTAGTTGTAGATGAGGAGGGAGCTGCTAATGTATTCCTGCTCTAGTGAAACCCACTTATTTCCCTGCTTCATTAGTTTGACTGGTCACTGAGGCAATGAGAACAGATAGAGAGGTCTGTCTTTCTGGAATCAACAAAACAATCTTGGCTAGTCCATACTGATCTGACTAGAAGAGGTGGACTAAAAATGGAAGAAGCACTTCAAAAGGATTTATTGCGAAGTTGAATAGTGCTTCTTGCCCCATGTGGGCCACAAAGCACTTCTGGATTGTTCGCTAAAAAGCTAATCTGTTTGGTGGTGTGTGCATGGTTGATGCATGGCAAACATTGGGAATAATGAGTGAGCATTGTAAATGTGCTCCAATCATTTTGCTAACAGACTTGCAGTTGTCCTTAAGCATGAAGTGATGCAGAGAGGTTTTAGAGCAATCAAGTTGTATTTTCAGACATGATGCATCTTCTTGGTGATTGTACATGGTGGGTTTATAATCTGACCTATATTAACAGTATGTTCACAGAAATGTGCATTCATGTGACAATAATCTTGAGGCATGCTTATACATAGAGTATGGCAAGAAAGTGCAAGATGAATTGAGTCAGACTTATCGACAGAAAAGATCATCTCCTAACAAAGTATGATCATCTGTGGGAAAAGCAATGGTAATCCCTCCAATAATAACTTAAGCAACACCATAGCTTAATCCAGATTCCTCTAATGGTGCCAGGAAACAGAGAGCTTTCAAAAATGTAAAGCTGTACTACCTGACCAACAAAACCCTTCCCGTCACTAGGGCATAACACAACAAAGAATGCACTGGATTGCAAAGTAGTGGGGTCATTAAACCAATGACATTGCATACATATATCATAGTGTAAGAAACTGGGCACTTTGCTAATGCTCTCCCCCCTCCGGTTTTACTCCCACTTAGACTACTGATGTTGTTGTGTTTGATCTGAAAGTGCACTGAGGTCTGCTAATCAGACCTCATAGCCAGTGGTCTTTTCCTTAAACTGTACTGTGATTTTATAAATTTAATTGGCAAGTACTTTACCTCCCCTGTAAGGTCTTAGTAAATAGTACCAGTGGTACCCATGGCAGGGATGGTATAGTGGTGACCAGGGAAGCAGCACTCATTGTGCCACCATGCTTGGCCCGGTTAAAAGCAAAGTCTGCAGAGCTGCCATGTCAGCCTGCATGAGCAGCTTGTCTGCTTGATTTTGACTCTGACCAAGAGCAGGCAGAGTCCCTTCACTGCCCATAGTACAGGTCAGCCCCCCTAAGGCAGGCTTTCTATAGCTCAGAAGGCAGGGTAGACTTATATGCACAGAGTTAGAAATGGGTTTCCTAATTGGCTAGGGTAAGGATGTAAGCCAGGCAGTAACCACCACTCTAGTCAGGGCTAGGGAGCTCCACATCTAAGACAACCCCTGCTCAGTAACGGCTTATCCCAGAGGCAATTTGTAAAGCATTTGACAACACACACAACCCAGTGACACAATACATACACCACAAAAGAGACTTCACAACAAGCTATCGATTGCATAAAAACATAGACCAAAACAACATACATCAATAGTACTTTGTCAAACAGGTAATTGTTAAACCATCATCATCATGAGGGTAAATAAAAAGATAATATTTAGATTTTGCTCATGTCATAAACACACCTCCCCCTGCATACAAATCAAATAAATCAGGTCTGAAAACACAGTAGAAACACTGAGGGTGAAAAGAATGCAGTGATGAACTGTAGCTTATGTGGTATTCGCCAACAATCCCCTCTATGCAAAGGTCATCTCGCACAACGGTGCTCTTTTTACAAACTATACAGTGGATCACCGTCTACCACGTCAGGGCAGAAGCTCCTGTGTTCATTTTACCGTAATTATGGTGCTGATTGGCTCAGCAGACACAGAACCTCCATCGAGAATTCCCTTCCCGTTCTGATAGCCAAATTGTGGATGCCCCTGAAGGTAGGCCATCCCAAAGGGGGGGGCATCCAAGCTGTCATGAATGCATGAAAAGGGGTGAATCCCTCCTTGGTGTCCCTTCATGAGGCTTTTCCCAAGGGTTGCCTCCTGCGTCTACGGGGAGACCTTGCTGGGTTCTCCCCACACGCAAGAACCTCAAATAATTGTTCTGGGTGTCCACTCTCAGAGGGAGTGTAGTAATGTTAAGCGCCCCAGCTTGGGGACTTGTGAGCCACTTGTGGGAGTTGATTCCCCTGTCCTGGAGTAGCAGCTGCTCTCCTCCTTCAAGTCGCAGCTCCTCTCTCAGGGGGAATACGGCCATTCTCCTCCTCGGTGGGCAGGGCCACTCAAGAAAGTAGCACTTCAGCTACCCCACTGCCACATGGCCTGACTTCCCCTCGGTTTGCATCAGGAGAGGGGGCAGGTTACTGGGAGTATGGAGGTGACGGCCTGGGTCCCTGGGGACTAGCAGACCGCGAACATGTGAAGTGGCTGATATTGCTCTTCTAGGCCCACGTGTTGCCTTGGTCAACACGTGAAGCACTCACCACAAACAGTGGGAGTCAGGCAGGAATCCTCAGCCCTGGTTCCATCCGGACAACTCTGCTTTGGCTAAAATTGGCAAAACCTGCTCAGAGCGCACTCTCCTATAAAATACCTTTCCATGTAAGCCACTCTGGGGTGTGAAACAGGACTCCCCGTGCACTGATGATCGGGGGGGAAAGTACACATTTGTAAGGTCAATTTATGACAGAACAGGGAGGGGATACTACCTAGTTCTTGGAGAACAACTGGTAAATCCACAGATGCAGGGGATTAGCAGCAGGCCAGCACATCAGGGTCCTTGATCAGAGTGGCAATCCTCCTGGTAGCATACCAGGCCACCAGTTAACACAACAAGCAGGTCAAGCCTAATGCCTGTCCCTACTGGCTTAACAGTCCAATCCAGCAGCATCTGTTGTCAAGTCCACCCATTGTCTAAAAACATGGGGAACAACCTCTGTACTTACATTAATTTTGACATTGAGCTCAGGGGGCACGTCAAAGGACCTTTAGAAGTGCACAACATCACCCTTCAACCTCAGCCCTGGCTCCAGGCATTAGTAGAGGGTAAACAAACCGTATGTGTGAGGGCAGGACACATCCTGTACAAATGTAATTGTGCCCCACCCCTCCCTTTCCCAGCCCAGGAATACCACTTGGTATGCAGATGCAATGCTGATACACCTCCACCCTCCCTGTGCAATAACTGTCTGGAAAATAAGCACAAAGCACAGCTGTCACTCTACCCCAGATGTGGATTCAAGTCAGGCTGCAAAGCACAAGAGTCATAAGCACAGTGAAATGCCCACTTTCTAAAAGTGGCATTTCCACCATGGTAATAAAAAATCCACCTACACCAATAAACAGGATTTCCCACTACCATTCCAAACATACCAAGCATGGCCACACTACTCCTCATAGATATGAAAATACCACTGAGACATATGCAAGGGCATTCCTAATACAAACCTATGAGAGGTGAGAGAAGCAGCACTGACAACAGTGGGAAACCAAATAGGATGTTTGTCACTACCAAGACAGGCCACATAATAGGTACATGGTCTACCTTTTACCTACACCGAACCCTGCCCATAGGGCTACATAGGGCCTACCCTAGGGGTGACCTATATGCAGTAAAAGGGGAGTTCCAAGCCTGGAAAGTAAATGTAGATGCCAAACCAATGTGGCAGTAAACTGTGCAACCAGGCTCTTCAGTGGCAGGCCTGAGACAGGTTTGAAAGGCTTCTTCTGTGGGTGGTGCAAGCTGTGCTGCAGGCCCACTAGTAGCATTTAATTTACAGGCCCTGGGTATAAGGGATACCACTGTACAATTGACTTACAGGTAAATTAAATGCGACAATCAAGTGTAAGCCAACCATACCATGTTTATAGGAGAGAGCACATGCACTTTAGCACTGATCAGCAGTGATAAAGTGCTCAGAGTCCTAGAGCCAAAAAAAAGAGGGTCTGAAAAACTGGAGGAGAAATGCAAAACATTTGGGGATGACCCTGCAAAAAGGCTCAGGTCCAATACACAAGCATTTATGGCCCTGTGATAGCATTTAAAACATAATGCTACCACAAGTGACTAGCGGTCAGTAGGATAACATGGGCTGGCACCTGGGAAAACCCCAGATGTCGAGCTCCATGATGGCCCAATTACCCCCATGTTTGGATACAAACACCGTGCTTTTTAACCCTGAGCATGATTCTCGTGCCCAGTATTAGCTAGCATGTACCCTGGTGTCTTCCTTAGAGGATGCCTACCAAGTTGCCAGCTTTATCTTGCCTTGGGGAACTTCCCCAGCCATTTACCACCAAGACAAGAGTCCGCCCTCATGCTGGTTGTGCTAAACCTTCCCTCATAATGGAGACAAAGGTCTTGGGCATGGAGGAGTTCACACCTCTGCCTTCCCTGGATGGCTAGTGTTTACAGTGATCCTGAAGGTCAGCCACAGAGGCTTTCACTGCCCTTGATATGTAATCTCTTGGCCCCCACTTGAGAACAATGCCCTTCCTACCCTGTCAAGGCTGTCAGGTGGGACAATTAGTTATTCAGGGGGTGTACACCTCCAAGAGGCTAGCCACACCCTTAGGAAGAGCCAGGATGTCTGTACAGCTGATTAAAGGATCTGCCATATTGGCAAACCTTGAAATTCAAGTGTTCTGGGGGCAAAAGTGATGTACTCCCACTGGAAGTTGTCACCTCAGGAGCAGACTAGCCGCAGGGACCAGTGGCCCATTGGCCACTATTCCTCACACCCTTAATGTCCTCTAAAGTTAGATTGAAGGGGCTCCCTTGGCACAAGAACCTAAGTTTTGATTTTAATCTGTGAAGAGGCACCGAGAAGACGACGTCGGACCTCTCTTGAGTGAGCCCAAAGAAAATCAGTAACCTCCATCCCGAGAGTTGTATGGAGGCTCTCACCAAGTTTTGAGCCACTATACTACTCCTGTCAACCTCCAGTCCTGTTGACTTTTGCCCCTGCTGAGGCTTGTTGATCACCAGCCCATTGACCAATCCATCCCCGGACGTCACCAACTCCAGAGCAACTCCCAGCAATAGTGACCGATTTCGGCAACAAACCCACTGCTGAGATCCTGCATCCTGAAGAAGGTGACTTTGAATAAGTGGCAAAGCATTTTTAGGGTGACCCTCCCATGATTGACAGCTGCAAGGCCACGTCTGTACCCGGAGCTGCCGAATGTGGTGGCAGAGTACCAGCTGTCGAATCAAGGTCCTGGGATCCCAAACACCTCTACTCTCTGACGGTAGACTGTAACTCCATCTCAAAGTGTCGTTTTGCATAGTGCTGCATCTTTAATTGATAGCACTCATGCTTCCCAGTAGTTTCTAAGGACAGCAAGGCTAGCTCTGCACCCAGACTCCGTGCAAGGTAAAAGGTACTGTCTATAGAAACCTGGTCTAGGGACCCCTCAGAACATAACTAGAGGTGGGTTCCACGCAACTCATTCTAGAAGTGAATGATTGCACACTGTACTTCCCCCATTGACTTCAATGGGATTCATTTGACAACTAAAAGTGCATCTATTTTTAACTCTTTAAAACTCCACAACTCCAGTTGTATGTAATATACAAAGTTCATTTTGGTGTCTAAATTAAGATAAAAATCTGCTTTATTTTTTAAATTGGTGTTTGATTTCTTTTGAGTCATATTTATTACCTATAGTCCATGTTGGTGCTGTGAAATGCTTTACACATGTTCCTCTAAGTAGCATAACTGCTCTTTGTCACTCTACCAGGACTGAACTAAGGTTTACTGGTGTGAACCTACGGTCAACTTCTGGGTAATGTGTTGGTATGACATGGTAAGACCCTCCTAGTCATACCATATAATACTGCCACCTTGCTACACATAGTGATTGACTCAATTGCTCCTCTGGATCCCAGTTACTTTTCTGGCCCTTATGCCTAGCCAGACTATAGAAGGGATGTTACTCAGTAAAAAAAAACACTTACCCACAGCCTTTCACGAGCAATAGCAGGACTGCATAAGGGAAAGGGGGAGCCCAGCCTGGTTAGGGAAACAAAAGGTAGATGGGTCGAGGTGTGAGCTGCATTTGCCGATGACAGGGCAGGCCTCATCTGAAGTCTGGAAGGGGCTGGGTGCAGACCTCAGGCTACCTTTTAAGCTTGGAAAGGTCTGGGTACAACACTCTCCCCCTGCCATCCTGCTCAGGAATGGAACACACTTTCCCAAACCAAAGGTCTTTTGTCCACTGTTTGGGAGGAATACACATCACACCACAGACATTAACAGTCATGTGTCTATGGCAGAAAGGCACCTCAGGAAAACAATGTTCTAAAAGTGGCATTTTCAAAAAAGCGGTTTAAAATTTAACTTTACCACTATAGAGGAGTTTAAGCTATGCTTAATATTATTACTAAAATTAATGGAGATACTATCTTTCTAGCTATAGCAAACTACATTTAGCACTTATTAAATATAATAAGGTAAACCAGTGTTAGTTTATTAGACAGTTAGCCTTACTGCAGAGATAAATGACGCTGGACTTCTTTTCTCTGTCAGGACATTACAAACATGAAATATACATGTTGTGCCTTTTAAATACCATGTACCTTGTTCTGTCAGCTATAGGGCCCACCTTAAGGGGGACATATACGTTTTAAAAATGAAGGTTTAGCCCTAGCAAAGGTTTATCTTACCAGGTCAAATTGCCAGTTTGAAACTGCACACACAGGCTGCAAGGACAGGCCTATAGATTGATTTTAAAAGGCTACTTTAGTGCTAGGAACAAGTGCCGCAATCCACTAGTAGCATTTTATTTACAGTCCCTGGGTATATGTAGTATGATTTACTATGGATTTTTATGTAAATTCAATGTGCCACTTAGGTGTGTACCGTGTTTGGAAGGGAGAGCACAAGTACTGGTTAGGAAGAATAATATGTGCAGGGTCCTGAAGTCACCATAAACTGGCTTAGCATGAATAGGGTAGTGAAGGCAAAAAATCTGGAGGAATGCCCCACAAAAGATGGTCATTTTCAATATCCATTCTGTCAGACTCTCTAAATTTCAGATGGCCCTCAAATCTCCCACCAATTTCAGACATATTCTCAACTCCTCCCTTCTCTAATGGTCATCAGCTCGTATACCACCTAGATGAGCTTCAACCTCTGATAGATCTGGACACCCTCAATGACTGGCTCTCTGCCATTACCCTGTGTGACCTTTGCCTCCCATAGCCTCTAGGAGACTGTGACTTCCTATGATGAAGCTCACTGTCCAAAACATCTCTCTTTTGCATCTCACAAGCCCACTTTGAATAACACTCAGTCCACTGCGACCAACAGATCTCGACCACTACCAATAACTCTCAGAGTCTATAGGCCAGTGGCACTGGTTCTCATAATCCACTTGCTGACCCACACTGGGCCTCAAAATCTTCCAGACACTCCCTGTTCTAATAGCTCATCTGGCCCGCACGGCTCTGTTCTAAATTTTATAGCCTTTTGCTGTATATCAAAGATTGTTAAAACTTTTGCAAGTCTTCAGTTCTGCAAACCGAACCACTAAGAAAACATTTGCTATACTATATGAATCTTTGTCACACTCCTATTGATATAGGAGTTCATCCATCCCTGTCATCATTAATACCTTTCAGCTATTCCACAAACCTTCAGGAACCTTCTTTTTTATTAGAAATCAGAGTCTATATTCCGTTGTGCGGCACCTGTCTCACCCCCAGCATTACATTTCAGTGTCACCTTGTCTGGCCCTCTGAGGCCCTCAACTGCCTCTCAGAAACTAAGGTCCATATTTATGGAAAGTTAGCACCGCCTTAGCGTCATTTGTTTTTATGCTAAAGCGATGCTAACTGAACTCCATATTTATATTTTGACGCTAGACTCATCATTTTTAGGAAGTGCTAACCCACCTTGCGTCTCATCGTAACAATGATAAGCAAGATAGGCGTTCCCTTCCTAAAAATGACGCTAGCCCTCTATCGCCATATTTACCTCCTGAAGCTAAAACGATGCATTCTTAGTATGTGGACCTAAATAAGTTAAAGCCAATTAGCATAAAAATTTAATGGCTGGTCAGACCAGGTTTTAAAGTGCTGGTCTGCCCATTTCCATGGGTAAACAACATGGAATGCGCACATAAATGCCCACCCCAACCCCCAGCATCACCACCACCCACACCACAGGGACACTACAGGAGAGGAGGGAGCCCATACCAGGTAAGTTACGTGTATGTGTGTTGTGTGCCACCGGGGGCCCCTTACATGGGGCCCCAGGCTGGCACTGGGTCTGTTAGGGTTGTCCTGGGGACACGGTCCCCTGTGGTGGGCATTGGGGTTGTGGTAGGGACTCCTGTCTATAATTATGCAGCAGTCATTTTTTGTCTACCTGTGCATCCAAAAATTAGACTAGGCTGACTAGTGGCAGATTCTTTGCCGCTAATCAGTCTATCATCATTTTTGGGCCACAAGCGTAATTTTCCCTAACGCCACTCCGCACCAGATATCGTCTTTTGTTCAGATGCTAGCCGAGCACAGTTGTTCATTGTTTTTCATAAATATGGGCCTCTAACCATTTTTGAACCATTCTTTTCTGGCTCTCAGCACTACTTGGCTAGCCATTAGTCCCTTTTGCTAATCTTTGCATTTTTATTCACGTGGCCAGTGTTGCCAGCTTTAAATTTCCACTGTCTTTCATGAGTGAAGCCTTGCTACCCCCTGAAGAACCTGTTCAGCCCTTTGCCAACCTTCCAAGACTACTGAACCAATCTCATGTCTGTTGAATATCATTCAACTCCTGTCATAGCTCTCACAACCTCACTGTTATCTTCAGAAATCCTGGTTTGGCTTTCTAGTTTTTATATTGGCCCTAAGAGCCCATCTTTCAGCTCCTAGACCATTTCTGTTTGATCTCTGCTGGCCTCACAGTCCTTCCAACTATTTTTTCAACCTTTGTTTTCAAAATTAAAACCCCACCGTCCATCTTCGAATTCCTTTAACAGCCAAGAAAAGAAAACAGGATACTTTACCAGTCTTGATACTCAGAGCTTGTTATCTGGCCTTCCAAACACATATGTTCTTCTCCCACCATTCAAATAGCTCTCAGATATTCTAAGACCACTCATTTGCTGTCCTTGGTTCTCAGTGCGAACACATCTGGCAAAATGAGGCCTTTGTTACTCAGAGTCCATTTGTGGGTCATCTGAGCTCATCTATTTGCAGTCCCATCCTCTGCTAACCAGAGCCTTTGCATCATAATGAGCTTCCCTTTGCTAATTGCCATAGCCAATTGACCCCCTCTTGATAGTTATAATCCAGTTCTGCTGACTTCAGCTCTCTGAGTTTCCCAAGTCCTTTCTGCCATCCTCAGAACAGAATCCTTTTTTATCCCCCTTTGTTTAAACTCATCTGCAAAATTTCACTTCCTCCATCCTCTGATCCACCCTCAGCAGTGGTGTAAGGAAACATGAGCCCACCCCCTTCACAGCATCTGGAGGGGCCCCCTCTAGACTCACATAGGAGCTCTGATGCCAGAGTACTGTGCTGAGGGGACCCCTGGAGCTCAGGCCCCTACCACCGCAGGGGCTACGGAGCCCTTTTTATGCCAATAACCCTCAGACCACTGTAACAGCACCACACAGCATCTTCTATCACAACAGGGCTCAGAATGAAAAAGTCCCGATGTCCAGGGGTTAACACCATTAATAAGAACCATTTCCAAGAAGGATATCCTAATACTTCTCTTCCTGGTCTTCTTTCTTCTCATCCTCTCTGTCCTATGCATTCTGGTGTTGGTCCTGCCCTGTTTCAAATCTTACTCTTGTGTAGTTTTGGTCCTCCTGACACTTCTCCTGTCCCTGGTCTCCTAGCCCTGGTGACCCAGTGTCCAGTTTCCTAAATGTGGTGGTCCTGATTCTAGGCTTTTCCATCCCTGGCCTCACTGGACCTGGCCCTTCCCGGTCCCAGCCCTTCTTTACATTGGCTTTTCCTGAATCTCCTTGTCCTGCCCCATTTTGACCTGGTCTTACATTTCATTATCACTGTCATCTTGCTGGCCCTCTTGCACTGCTTCTCCTGGGTCTGGCACTCTTTGTCCTCCCGTTATGTTTCAAACTGATCCTCCATGCCCTGGTCCCTGTCCCCTTGGTTCACCTAGTACTGGTACACTTATTCTAGTACTCCTTCTTAGGCTGTATGCTTGGGAGTCTGCTCCTGATACTTCCAGTCTTGTTTCTCTAGTACTCCTCACCCTGGCTTTAGTATGGCTGACCCTTTTATTTTGATTCCTGCTCCTTACAGTCCTTGATCTTCTTGCTCATGGTCATCCTTGTTCACATTTTGTATGCCTAGTCTTCTTTATTCTGGTCTTCCGGGCCCCCTTTTTCAAGCCATTTTTGTTCCTTCATGGTCTCTTGACCATTGCCCTGTTGGCATGTTCCTTCTGTTCTTCCTCACCATGTTCATCAAATTCCTGGTCAACTTAGTCCTTGTCTTCTTGGTTTGGATTTTACTGGCCCTATTGGGCCGGTAGGTTACCCTCATGGTGCTTCTGGCACTCTGTCCACTTGTCATCACCCTCTTAGTCCTGGTTATCTTTAAGCCTGGCTGTCTAGTTCCCTTGATCCTTCTCACTGTGCTCCTGCTACCTCCAGGTATTTCTGTCTGATTTGGTACTTAAGGCCCGGAACTCGAGGTCCTGGCCCCCTTGCACCTCTAAGCTTGTTCCCAATCTTCTTGGTCCTAGTCCTTATAGGCATCTTTGCTCTGGGCTGTGTCCTCCTGCCTGTTGTCCTTCTAACATCCTTGGTACTGTCCCTCTAAACTTCTTTGCTTATTCTGGTTTCATGGACGTACAGGTGAAGGATCTCATTCTTTCGATCTTCCTAATTTTCCTAACTAATGTCTTCCTGTTTCCTCATGTCCTTGTGGTATACCAACTTCCCATGGTCTTCCTTGTTCTAGTCCTCCTGTATGCCCTCTTTCTCACCCTTTTGGTCATCAAGCTGCAAGCACTCCAGCCTATTCCTCCTGGCTGTGATCTTCCTGATCCTCCTTTTCTTCCTCATTCTGGTTCTCTGGCCCTGTAATGCCAGGCTCTGTTCCACTTTACCTTAATCTTAACGATTCTGAACTTCAGATCTATTTGGCCCTCTTCTCCAGGTCCTTTCTTCCTAAGTACCATAATAGCTTATCCTTCTGATTCTCATTTGTGGGTCCTGCTCTCATCTCAGGCACATCTGGCCCAGGATTCCGTTATTGGTTATTATAGCCCTTTCCTATTTTGTGATTCAGAATTAATTGGCCCTGGTACTTATAGTTTAGGTTCTACATGTCTAGTTTTTTTGGACATGGTCACCCTAGCCATCTTAGTCCTGGTCTTCTTGGACCTAGTCATCCTAGTCTTTCTTTTTCTTTTTCATCCTCGGCTTTATAAACCTTGCCTTCTTGCCACCGCACCCTTCCTGGTTACCCCATCCTTCATCCCAGCTGGCCAAGTTCCTTTCTGGCCTTATTGACCCTGGTCCCCTTGTTTTGGTTCTCATCACTCTCTGTAGGTGGTAGGCATAAATCATGCAATGTGGTGTAGCATAATTATCAAGAATTACTTAAAAATTCTGCAAGATTATGTGTAAGAGTATTTCTGTGTTTAATGTTATTTCGTAGTGCACAAATGCCCCTTTGTGTTCAAAATGGGTGTGAGGATGCATTTTATCCTAAGAAATAGCATTAAGTGCAACAGAAAAAGAATAATGATCAGCTGATTATGCTCCCTAGATGTGGTCATTGCATCTAACACTATTTTTAGTGCAAAATGCACCCCTCTTTTGCTCTGAGAAATACCACTAAATGCAGAGAACATGAATAGCCAAACCTAGTGGCTGTTTGTATTCCCTAAATGTGCTCTTGCAGAAGGACTTACCCTCCAAATCACATAAGCAGGAATCATTGCATTTTTATTGGTAATTCTGCATCAAAGAGTAAGACAGAGTTACCAAAGCTACTCCAATTACTCCTACGTAATTAAAATTCCACCCAGGCCCACTCCCTATCTCATGTGCTAGTCTAGCTGGTCCATTTGGCATATTTGGTCTATTCTGTCTGGTCTTCCCAGTCTTTTTTCTCCCTGGTTTGCGCTATCATGGCCCTCCTGGTGCTGTTCTTTGTCCTCTTTGTACCACACCTACTGGTCCTGGTCCCCTTGATACTAATTCTCCTTGTTCAGGTCCTCTTGATCCTGGCCATTTAGGACCTGATTCTTCTACCTGACCTTGTTCAGTCCCCATGTTCTTCCTAGCTGTGGTTGGCCTTGTTAAATTTGATACTCCTCACCTTGGTCCTGTTACCTGAAATTATCTATTTGTTCCACTTGGTAATCTGGGCCGCATTACCATATGTTCTGATCTCCCTTGCCCGCTTAGCTCTGTTTCCTGTTCTCCTGGTCATGATTCTTTTGGTCTGCCTAGGTCTTGTGTCTCTGGTCCTCCTGGTGCCACTAGTGCTGGTCCCCTTGTCTTTCTAGTCACTATTCTGCTTATTCTAGCCTTCTGATCTTACCGGACATTTTACTCTATGTACTAATCTTCATAGTCCTCCTCAATCTGGCACGGATCCTCCTGGCACTAGTTCACCTAATCATTCTGCTCCTTGTCCTCATTGTTCTGCAATAACTTGTCTTGACTGCCACTGACCATCCTTGCCTTTTCAAGTTCTAATGGCCCAGAACCTTCTGTTCACATTATCCATAGAACTTCCTGGTCCTGGCCTTCTTGGCCCTGGTCTACCTGGGCATCATTATCAGGCACTACTTTACCTGATTCTCTGGATCCTCATTCTCCTGTTTCACATGGTCTCTATCCTGGCCCTTTTCATTCTACTCACCCAAATTCTTGCCCCTCAGTCCTCTTGTTACTGTTCCCCTTGTTGATCTTGTCCCCATGATTTGCCTCTTCCTAATCCTTCTGCTCATGGCATTCTGGGTCATGTTCTTTACAGTTCTGGTGCTATTTTATTGGGCCCTCTTGGTTCAGGCCTTCTGATGTTCGCAAAACTGTCCTTCATTTCCCTATCCGTCCTAGTCCCCCTGTCCTCGTACCACATCCTAGTCCTACTAGTCCTCCTGGTCTCCTAGTTTGCCCATGCACCTTGTTCTTGTCCATCTGACCCAAATGCATTGTCATTCTACTCTGTGGTCGGTAGTCCTCCATTCAGCGCTGGGAAGCCCTTGGGCAGCTATGTCCTTTATAAATACCATAACATAACATAACTCTATGCTTGGTCAACAGAAGAAGGATGGCAGTGAGTTTTCTCACACCAAATGGAGTATCTCCCAGCTTTGATAATTGTCTGTGTTTTAGCTATTGGGATTCTTTGTGGTCTGCTGTGAGAAGCAGAGGTTGGTTTCATGCCATAGGCACACTGTTAGAGTACATGCCGATCAGTCAGGCTCATTTGCGGAGGAAATCCAGACCCTGGTTGTGCAATTATTTGTGTCAATCTCAATGTATGGGTGCATTGCTTGTAAATGTACATAATGCTAAGCAGGTAGGGGAGGCACTGTCTGATGGATCACTACTTGTGGTTGGAAGGGAGTAGGGTGGTGCCAAAAGTATGCATATTTTACCTATGCACCGTAATACTGAAATTCTATATCTGGTGCACACACTCCTCCTGGGCAAACCCCAGTGTGATCACCTCTCACTCCACTTATGCCTGCCACCCCCCACATAGTGGGTCAAATCAGACTGAATCTTAGTCCAGTAAGGAACTGTCAGTTTAGTGAATTTGGAATATTGACAAATAGATATAGGAATTTAGGAAAAACAACCATTTGCTTACCGCTATCCTGCAACACATGGACAAGGGGAGCCCGACGCGGGTGGTCATATGCTCTTCCAACCATGTTATTTCCCTGACAAAATGTCCTCACCAGTGTTCACCTCTAGCCCAGATTCCCAAGTATTTCACTAGCCTTGGACCCTACCTATCCAACATCATCCACAGCAAAATCACAAACATCGACAGCAACTTCTCACACCAACCCAAACGCAGAGAACTTGTTGCTAACCTACCCATCATCAACCAAGACAGCCACCTGACCTAATGGGCAACCCTCAGCAGAAACAACCCCCAGCAGCCATGTTAACCATCCACTGAGGGTCCCCAACGGACCAATGCCCTACCCCATCTACAACATGGGAACATCACAAATCAGCTTCAACCTGACCCACATAACGGATTTACATCTGTTCAAATTTTTTACATTTTTCTCTTTCAACATTTGCTAACCACACACAACAGTGACTCGCACAGCTAGCCAAACCGTAGGCACATGATGATGATGAATTGATCAGTAAAGCGTCTACTTGACTTACTCAGCTTAATCCGCTCTAACTTACCCTATAGTAGAGTAAGTTAAGATTCCCTTCCTTATTGCCAAGCAAATGTATTTTTTGGGAAAAAAGTAATTATTATCACAAAGTCAGGTGGAGGCGGAGGAAGGTGATGAGGACAGGGAGTAGAGTGAGACTAAGTAACTGACTTGACTTTTGCTGATGGAATAGTCTGTGAGGAATGTGCCAAATATAATCTATATGTCCTGTTCCTTAATGAGATTCCTTTCCATGTACTGCAATACATTGCTTTTCCTACCATCTACAGCATATAGGATGTCTGCATGATTGTTTTAATTATAGTTTGTGTTGTGTATCATTCTTAGTATTCATCTGGCTTGTAGTCAGAGTAAAATTGAAAGTCATTTTGGAGAAGAGCAGGGCTAATGGAATAAGATAAGTGTCTTTTACAGCTGTCCCAGCTGCAGACGGTGACTAGTACGACTAGGGCTATGGGTGCCAACTGAGCTAGCATGCCTCCATTAATTTGGAACAACAGGAGAGAGAACAATTCTTGTACTCCATAGTGCATAATGGCTGTGACTCTAATCACATCAAAATTGAATGGCCTGAGGTGAACAGGAAATGTACTGCTACTGTGCTACTACATGATAAAAGGCAAATGTTTTGCACAGAACATTGTTTACAATTTCTCTTTTTCTTTCTTGATATAGCTATTCCTGCTGGTCCACCATCACAGCAGGAAATAGCAGCCCGGCTGTGGCAGCAAAAGCTGGAGGACATCAGGGCTGAATATTGGCTCCTGCTGGTTTTGGAGAAGGAGGAGGCAGCAGCAGACACTGCTGATACCCTGGGCCCCAACCAGTCCCCAGTGCCTCCGGCCTCTCAACACCAACACCACAGTTCGCTGGTAGCCGCCCACCCCACTGCCTCATTGCTGCCCCCTCTTAGACACCACTTTTCAATACCACGTCCTTTTAATGCTGGCTCAAATAGAAACCAGGCAGGCAAGCATGTAGGAGCTCCTCCTCAAACAACTCCTGGCCCACTGTCAGTTCCCTCTTCTGCCCCTTTTTTAACATTTGTTTTTGTGGGTGGGACTTGTAGTGGGTGGAGAGGGTGGGAATGGGTCTTTGGGACCTGCTAGACTTTGTTTTCTTTTCTACATAGACATTGGTTTGGGATAGGGCAATGTGTTTAAGGAGAGGGATGGGATAGTTGCGGGAGGAGGGGTGGATTTATATTCTTGTTGTTAGGGTTAATAAATATTTATTTAATGTTATTAATGCCTCAATTCCTTTTTGGGGTATTTTACTTTGCACTGCTGCAATTTAGCACAACATGTTTTTAAAGTCTGCTGATAAGTGTATGTCAATTACTTATGCGGTTAGGTGCCCTTGTCCTACTACTCCCCCAATCTCTGCACTGTAGTCTTCAACTGTATTTGACCCATAAGGAGTGGAGGAAAATTTACATTGACGTTTATAGTACCTAAAATACAACAATGTTCAATAGTTCCCTTACCTGAATAGCTGATGCAAGGGCAGCACGTGTTCCCCAAGGTGCCATGGTGGTGGTATTAGTAGCATGCTAGCACATTAACTGTGAAGGCATTGGAAGTGAGGTCCCACTCCCACCTAGGTGAACTCAAATGAGACCCCCGGCACACTGAGTTGGTGTTGCTTTCACCACATCCGCCCCACCAAGAGTCAGCCGCAGCCCGTCCTTTGGGGTTGATGGGATATGCCGCCTCATCTTTTGCCCCTCATGGAGAGTGCCTGTTAGGCTGAGCAAAGGTCAGCCTGATAGACAATCTTCATTTTCAGATCAGGCAGGCAGGAGCTAGGCATGCACAATTTGCTCAGGCTCCTGGCTGCCTGAGTGGAACTTTGCTGGGCTGAAGAGGCCACAGCTCCTATAGGCATGACCTCCTCAGCTCCGCAAAGGTGCCTCGAGGCCCTCCCCCTCGGTGACGAGGGATGCATCACCCATTGACACTGACCTGGGCGCTTCAGGTTTAAGCCCTGAAGAACCCGGGGCAAGTGACAATCAGTGACATCTTGTCACAGTGTGGGGTGGGTTGGGGTCAGCAGTCTCACTGACCCCATGCCACTCTGTGATGAAGTTGGGACTGCTACCTTTCCTCTATGAGGGAAAGCAGCAGTCCCAACCCTCCTGGGACCTTAGAGGCTGAGCTGAAGGTAAGTGTGTGTTTTTAAATAGAATTTTTTTAATGAATGGTGCATGCATGTATGTTTGAATGTTTGATAATGAGTGTTGTGAATGGATGTGCATGTGCGCATGTGTGTGAATGAATGAGTGTGAGTGTGTATGTGTGTCATCCCACCACCTCTTACCAGCCACCACTGCCAAGTGTGTGATTAATTAATGTTGTAAATTATTAAGTCACACCTTAATACATAACACAGCACAGGGGAAAAGGGTTTGGGATTTGATGAATGGATGGGAAAGGGTTTTAGGGAAAGGAGTGACAAAAAGACAAATACTCGACACACACAATATTCATCTGGGCAATGATCAGCAGCCTGTTATGGGAGGAATAGTCATGAATGAGCATGATACAGTTAACTTAAATGGATTGCAAAAATTATCAAGCCCCAGAGTGACCCAACTTATTATAATATGCACCTAAATGTTCTGTCACCTAGGTTTGCAAAATAGTAAATACAAATATTATTGAAGTGAAGCGAACACACACAGGTCTAAAAAAAAGATTATTAAAAGAAAAATTATACTAGTCTGTATTGCCAAATTGGGTGGTGCCTCTGTATTCTTCTTGGATTGCCCGTCATTCTTCAGCGCCTGCCCTGCTGAAGCGGTCTGATAAGGTAAGCATGGGTGTTATGGAGCATTTGCCTATTGTGCAGGAGAAGAGAAGGCCTGCATCTTGTAAAAGTAAACAGAAATTATTATATTGTAGAATCAAGAAGGATAAAATGGAATGTAAGCTTCATGAGGAGTAGTTTACTAAGAAGAATCAGAGGAGGCAGAACAAGAGCATAGTCTTTTGCTATCTTACATTTTATGACTGATGCGCGATCAATTCAGTGAGAGCAATTACAACAACTAGCAATCACAGACAAGTGGCTGCATTTATATCAAACTTGCAAATGTCCTGATCATCATCATAATAGTATTTAGCCTAGGAACGTGCATAATGTGATGTTGCAAGTGACATCATCCATCACATGTCTGTCTCCTCCTGCTACCTACAACAGTCCCCCACCCAGCCACATAGTTTCAAATTTAAGCCAGCCAGCACACATACGCAACAGCATTGTATTTCCCAATTCAAGTAATCAACATGCCTCTCGCCAGTCCATAGAGTTGAGTAGGCCTCTTAGATTGATCATCATCCTTGTTGATTTCCATGACTTTGATAATTTCCATCTTCTAGCAGTTTAAGAAGTTGCCATTTCATGTTCTGAGTCCTTCCATCATCCACCTGACTCTGATTTAAAATAATGTCCAACTCCATACCAACTCCTCCCCAGAGTCCAAGTATCCCAACTCAATTGAGATAGAGTGACCTGTAACACATAGCTGTGTTTAACAACAATTGATACATTGAGTGTAGACTAGGGCCCTCATTACAACATTAGCGGTAAATTCCACTTATCGCCGTGCAGAAGACCGCCAACACACCGCTGCGGCCGCAGAAATCCACGACAGCTATTACGACCCACAGGCCGGAATCCGCCAAAATCTAGACACCCACGCAAGTCCGCCACACCAAAGGTCAGTGATAAACTGGGAATCACAAAACCTCCACCGTCACACCAACAAGAATACGCCCACACTATCACGACCCACGAATCCACGCGGCAGTCTTTCAACCGTGGAATTCCATTGGCAGTACACACCACCGCGCTCAAAATACACACACATTTACAAAACACAACAACATTGGACAATTAGAAATACACACACCTGATACACATACAAACACCACTCCCACACACCCAATACAATATAAAACACACACCCACATCAACCACAAACCCCTACAGAATTTAGAACGAAGCACAGAGAGAGACACCATCATCAACAAACTACCATCCACAGGCACACAACACCATCACTCACACAACATCCACACACAACGTACACAAACACATCCTCTCACACATCACAATACACACCACCTCACACACCCCCCACACCACACCATGGCACCGCAAAGACACCCCAGTTTCTCTGAAGAGGAGCTCAGGGTCATGGCGGAGGAAATCCTCTGGGTAGAGCCACAGCTATTTGGATCACAGGTGCAGAACACCTCCATTGCTAGGAAGATGGAGCTATGGCGCAGAATCGTAGACAGGGTCAACGCAGTGGGACAGCATCCAAGAACATGGGATGACATCAGGAAGAGGTGGAACGACCTACGGGGGAAGGTGCGTTCCATGGCCTCAAGACACCAGATTGCTGTTCAGAGGACTGGCAGCAGACCCACACCTCCTCCCCCACAACTAACAACATGGGAGGAGCAAGTCTTGGCTATACTGCATCCTGAGGGCCTCGCAGCAGTAGCAGGAGGAATGGACTCTGGTAAGTCAGATCTTAACTATTACATCCCCCACCCTACCTGCATGCTATCACATACCCCAAACTCACCCTCACCCCCATCACTCCAACACCTCACAAATGTCCCACTATCACAACCCAGCCATCCCAACACCAAGCCCTGCATGCAACAACAAAGCATGGACACCCATCACCAAAGCATGTCCACTACATTTACCCACACAGATCCCCAAACCAAATATCACACAAGGTCCTAGACAAGAATGTAAGCACTGGGGTACAGGGTCACCCACCCATTGCACACGATGGCACACACAGATGCAATAATCATGCCTTTACACCCAAGCAGGACCCCTACCCAACGTCACCGGACAGGAGGTTCCAGACATGTCCACCCCCCCACACATGAGGCCCACAGTGATGACAGCAGCTCTGTCCAACTGGATCTAGATGACCAGCCCTGCCCATCTGGGACCTCGGGACAGTCGGATCCCCACACACTGGCACATGCCACCACAGAGCCTCCCCCCTCAGGAAACACCAGCACAGCACTGACCCAGCGGGCCCATACCCCTGTCCCCAGGACACGTCAAGCAGCAGTGTGTCCACCACTACAGGGAACCCTGGCAAACCCACCACCCCAACAACACCAGGGACCTGGGGGAGTCCCCCCCCAGTGGGCACATGCTTCAGGGGACCGAGGCACAGGAAAACAGGGCAACTGGGAGGACTCCTGTGAGACGGGGGAGGACAGGCCCAGGGAACCCACTCTCCACGAGGCCCTCTTCAATATCATGGGAGCGTACAATCATTCCCAGGAGGTGATGGCAACGGTACTGGCCAAGTTTCAGGAGACCCAGCGGCTGCAGGAGGAACAGTATTTGCGGATCAGGGAGGAACTCAAGTCCATAAACACCACCCTGGTCACCATTGTAGGGGTGCTGAAGGACCTTGTGAACACCAGGAGGGACACTGTAGCACAACAAGGGGCCCCTGACACTAGCCTGGATGATGAACTGCCCACCACCTCCGCCAGCGCTTGTGAACAGGAGACACCGCCACAGGACCACGACACCAGCACCCCACCCCCTGCAGATGGAGAGCCACCCCACAAATTGTCCCTGAGATCCAGGACAAAGACAGAGAACAATGCCAAGACCCCAGCCAAGAAATGAGACCACCCTGAATGTCATAACTGTGTCCCACTTCGTCACCCTGTCCAACCTTAAACTGCCCTAGCTCCACTTCCTATGCCCCTTTGGACAATGCATCTGTGAGACAAATAACTGGGCTCTGCCATGGACATTCCTCCACCATCACCCCTGGCCATTTTCCAACCCCCTCCACTAAATTTGCACTTAAATAAACACCCTTGAATCACAAAACAATCTGGAGTCAGTCTGTGCTTTCACAAATGTGTATTTGCTATAACTAAGGAACACAGCAATGGCCATTGTATTGTCAACATACCTATGTCACACAGCTCTAGTCCATGAGGTAACATAGCAGAGGTCACACAGTGGGACCCACATCTGTGAAATGGAAAGGCAAAGTGACAGATCAGGGTCCATACACTGGGTGCAAGTGAGAGACATATGATAGGTCTAACAATTGTATGAGATGTAGGAGGCAGTGACGTCTTCTTACCTGTGTCTCACTGGAAGTATTGCTGGATCACGTTGTTTCTGTTGTCGATATCCTCTTCATCACTGTCCACAGGCTCCACGCTGCCACAAGACCTCCTTCTGGACCATCCTCCTGCAGAAAAGGCACCTGTCGTTGCAAAGCCAGGTTGTGCAGCATACAGCAGGCCACGATGATCTGGCACACCTTCTTTGCTGAGTAGTAGAGAGAACCACCTGTCATATGGAGGCACCGGAACCTGGCCTTCAGGAGGCCGAATGTCCTTTCTATCACTCTCCTAGTTCGCCCATGTGCCTCGTTGTAGCGCTCCTCGACCTTGTCCTGGGATTTCGCACTGGGGTCAGTAGCCATGACAGGTTGGGGTACCCAGAGTCACTTGCAAATGTCAAGGGACAACTTTTAGACACACACTAACCCTTAGGGACAACCCCAGACCCAGACAACAGTTCACAGTGTATAGGGTCCTTGTCCTCACCTATTAGCCACACACGGTGCCTCTGGAGTTGCCCCATCACATAAGGGATGCTGCTATTCCTCAAAATGTAAGCATCATGCACTGAGCCTGGAAACTTGGCGTTCACATGGGAGATGTACTGGTCAGCCAAACACACCATCTGCACATTCATTGAATGGTAGCTCCTCCTGTTTCTGTACACCCATTCACACCTGTGGGGGGGGTACCAAGGCCACATGTGTCCCATCAATGGCACCTATGATGTTGGGGATATGTCCCAGGGCATAGACGTCACCTTTCACTGTGGGAAAATCCTCCACCTGAGGGAAAACGATGTAGCTGCGCATGTGTTTCAGCAGGGCAGACAACACTCTGGACAACACGTTTGAGAACATTGGCTGGGACATCCCTGATGCAATGGCCACCGTTGTTTGAAAAGACCCACTTGCCAGGAAATGGAGTACTGACAGGACCTGCACTAGAGGGGTGATTCCTGTGGGATGGCAGATAGCTGAAATCAGGTCTGGCTCCAACTGGGCACACAGTTCCAGGATTGTAGCACGATCAAGTCTGTAAGTGATAATGATGTGTCTGTCTTCCATCTTCGACAGGTCCACCAGCGGTCTGTACACCGGAGGATGCCACCATCTCTTCGCCTGCCAGAGCGGACATGCCCTATGGACGAGAACAGCGAGCACAGAGTCAGCCAACACTGAGGTAGTAAAAAATGTATTTATTGCACACATTTGTCAATCCGCTATGTGCCTGTCACTGTGTGTATGCAAGGCCTAGATGTGTGACGCATTTAAAAATAATGCCATGTGGCCACCTGAAATGGCGGCTGCCTGACCTGTAATGTGGGACAAGGGGATATGAGGTAACTGCGCTGGCGTTGTACACCGTTGCAGTAGGCGGTCGAAGACCGCGGCGCAATCCTGCATTGGTTAACATTGGGCCCTATGGGTCTGAGGAGCCAATGACAATGTACGCCGGCGGTGACGGTACGCACCTCCGCGGACGTGACCGCCATTATCTGTCTGTTCACTCACTTGATACCTGACCTAGACAGGAGAGGACCTACACTGCAAGTGCTGCTGTGACCTGTGTCTGGAAGCGACGATGGCTCATGTGTCTGGGGAAAGGGCCCCTGCCTTCACTTCGGAGAAGTTGGAGAAGTTAGTGGATGGGGTCCTCCCCCAGTACACGCTAATCTATGGTCCTCCAGACAAACAGGTGAGTACATTGTGAGCATGCTGTATGGGCAATGCCTGTTTGGAGGGGTGTGGATGGAACATACGGGATGACTAAGGCCTGCATGAGCGGATGGTGAGTGTAAGTGCATCAGGGCAAGGGTGGGAACGTGGGCCAATGACTGTGGCGGTCTGGACCGTTAAAGATTTTCCTTTTCTCCTGTACTATTCCTCTAGGTCAGCGCCCACCAGAAGAAGGATATTTGGCGTGCCATCGCCAATTAAGTCCGGACCCTGGGGGTCCACCACAGACGGAGCACCCACTGCCGGAAAAGATGGGAGAACATTCGCCGCTGGAGCAAGAAGATGGCGGAGGCCCAGCTAGGGATGGCCTCCCAACATGGGAGGGGTGCCCGCCGCACCATGACCTCCCTGATGTTCCGAGTCCTGGCAGTGGCATATGCAGAGTTGGATGGGTGCTTGAGGGCATCACAGCAGCCACAAGGGGGTGAGTTCCGTCACATCCATCTGACTCTGCACGCATTACGAGGTGTCTGGGTGGGGGAGGTGGGCAGTGGGTTACCCTAGGCCAGGGTGAGCTTTGTAGGCAAGGACCCTTTGTGAGGCAGGCTATGTGGCACCCCAACCCCACCAGTGGAAGAGCCATATACACCTAGTCAGGCTGCTGTGACTTCCATGTGTGCAGCAATCGGGCATAGGCCTTGTACCCCATGTCCCTGTGATTAATTAGGGAACTCTAAGTGCATGGGGTAGTGCAGAGGGCTGCTGTGTCTGTAATGTCCACCAACGGTAGCGGTATTGCATGCACTGAACATGTCTTTCTTCTTTCTCCCCCCCCTTTTTGTGGTCTCCCTGTTATTGTGTGCATTAGCATCATCAGGCAGAGGAGCAGTGCCACTGGAGCAGGAGGGAGCTGCATCCAACATGGCCCTGGAGGGCGAGACAACGGAGTCTGATGTCACCAGTGGGACAGAGGGCAAAGGGAGCTCCACGGCAGGGACAGGAACAGAGACCAGCGACACCGACTCCTCCTCTCATGGGAGCTCCCTTGCGGTGGCGGGCCCCTCTGTGCCCACTGCATCTACAGGTACAGCTGCCATCACCCCTACCAGCACCGCCCTCCCAGCAGCCCCTCAGCGTGTGTCCCGTGGCCGCTCACCCAGGAGGGTGGGCATCTCCTTCACCCCAGGCACCTCAGCCCCTGCCCCAGTCAGCCCTGCTGCCCTCAGTGAGGGGGCTATTGAACTCCTGAGATCCATCACTGTTGGGCAGTCTACTATTCTGAATGCCATCCACGGTATTGAGAGGCATTTGCAACAAACAAATGCATACCTGGAGGGCATTCATTCTGGCCAGGAAGCCCAACAGAGAGCATTTCAGGCTCTGGCCTCAGCACTGATGGCAGCCATTGTCCCTGTGTCGAAGCCTTCCCCCTCCAACCTCCACTATCCAGACCCAATCCCCTGTACCTCAGCCTATCCCAAGCACACCATCAGACCAGCATGCACACACCTCAACACACAAGGGTGGCTCAGGCAAACATAAGCACCACCCATCCCACAGGCACTCACACAAGCACCATACCCATGCAGACATACCAACATCCACTGCCTCCACTGTGTCCACCTCCTCTATGTCTCCCTCCTCCCTCCCTGTCTCGTCTCCACTCACACCTGCATGCACTACATCTTCAGCCACTATCTCCATCACCAGCACACCCATCACCACACACCGCTCACGTGCACTCACCACCCCCACTATCATTCACACATCCCCTGTGTCCTCTCCCAGTGTGTCTGTGTGCCCTCCTCCCAAACTACACAAACGCAGTCACACACCCACCCAATTGCCATCCACCTCACAACAGCCTCCAGCCCATGCACCTTCACCCAAAGTCAGCAAACGTACACCTCCTACATCCACTTCCTCTTCCTCCACTTCCAAACCCCCTCCATCTACCCGTCCCAGTGTGTCTAAAAAGCTTTTCCTATCAAATGTTGACCTCTTCCCTACACCTCCCCCCCACCATCCATCCCCTAGGGCCTGCCTTTCCAGGTCCCAACCCAGCACCTCAGGCACCACATCACTGGGCACAGTGGTGGCAGCAATAGCAGAATTCTGGAGTGCGCCAAGCAACAGGGCTGCCAGTGTCCCGAGGAGCGAGGGCAAGGACATTCCACCACCTCCAAAATAGAAAAAGCTGCCCACATCCCGGAGGTAGAAGGCGAAAACACCTGCCACCAAGGGCTCAGGCAAAACAAAAGTGGAAAGTGGTTCGACAGCTGCACCACCATCCAAGGTGGGGAAGGGCCAAAAAATCAAAGGCAGGTCCACGTCGACGCTAACCTGCATGGTGGACAAGACCGACACCAGGACCGCCACCTGCAACGCCGCCACCAGCACTGCAGTCAGTGAGCCTGCCACCAGCACGGTAGTCAGTGAGCCCGCCACCAGCACCGCAAACACTTAGCCCTTCACCAGCACTGCAGTCAGTGAGCCCGCCACGAGCACCGTCGCCACAAAGACTGCTGCCAGCGCCGATGCCACAGAGCCCGCCACCAGCACCGATGCCACAGAGTCCACCGCAAGCACCGCCGCTACTGACACCACCGCCAGCACCGCCGCTACTGACACCGCCGCCAGCACCGCCAGCGGCCCCGTGACCACCTGAGCCAGTGGTACCACCGCAGACATGGCTGCCATCCCAAGTGGTCGGTCGTAAGAGGCTGGTGGTCAGTTCCAGGAGCCTGGCCAGCTTGCATGTTGCACCACCGTCAGTGGAGTGTCACATCCACTACCTCAGTCCTTGGCAGGATGAAGCACTCTGGACACAAAGCCCCCTCCATAACCAGTGGAGATTCACATCCACTACCTCAGTCCTTGGCAGGATGAAGCACTCTGGGCACAAAGCCCCTCCAGAACCAGTGGAGAAAGACATCCACTACCTCAGTCCTTGGCAGGATGAAGCACTCTGGGCAAAAGCCCCCTCCAGAACCAGTGGAGAAAGGTATCCACTACCTCTGTCCTTGGCAGGATGAAGCGCTCTGGGCACAAAGCCCCCTCCATAACCAGTGGAGAAAGGCATCCACTACCTTAGTCCTTGGCAGGATGAAGCACTCTGGGCACAAAGCCCCCTCTAGAACCAGTGGAGTATCACATCCACTACCTCAGTCATTGGCAGGATGAAGCACTCTGGGCACCAAGCCCCCTCCAGAACCAGTGGAGAAAGGCATCTACCACCTCAGTCCTTGGCAGGATGAAGCACTCTGGGCACCAAGCCCCCTCCAGAACCAGTGGAGTATCACATCCACTACCTCAGTCCTTGGCAGGATGAAGTACTTTGGGCACAAAGCCCCCTCCAGAACCAGTGGAGATTCACATCCACTACCTCAGTCCTTGGCCGGATGAAGCACTCTGGGCACAAAGCCCCCTCCAGAACCAGTGGAGTATCACATCCACTACCTCAGTCCTTGGCAGGATGAAGCACTCTGAGCACCAAGCCCCCTCCAGAACCAGTGGAGAAAGGCATCCACCACCTCAGTCCTTGGCAGTATGAAGCACTCTGGGCACCAAGCCCCCTCCAGAACCAGTGGAATATCACATCCACTATCTCAGTCCTTGGCAGGATGAAGGACTCTGGGCACCAAGCCAGCTCCAGAACCAGTGGAGTATCACATCCACTACCTCAGTCCTTGGCAGGATGAAGCACTCCGGGCACAAAGCCCCCTCCAGAACCAGTGGGGATTCACATTCACTACCTCAGTCGTTTGGCAGGATGAAGCACTCTGGGCACCAAGCCCCCTCCTGAACCAGTGGAGAAAGGCATCCACTTGAGAGACTGTGGCTTTGCACTCCCCAGGATAAAGCAGTGGGCAACCCACCCACTGTAGAGACTTGAGAGACTGTGGCTTTGCACTCCCAGGATAAAGCAGTGGGAAAACCACCCACTGGAGAGACTTGAGAGACTGTGACTTTCCACTCCCCAGGATAAAGCAGTGGGCAACCCACCCACTGGAGAGACTTGAGAGACTGTGGCTTTGCACCCCCCAGGATACATCAATGGGCATGGAGCCCCCTTGTGGAGCTGGCATCGTGTACTCATTTGGCTGAGGTGCCCCCCCTTCCCTTCCCCCTGAGGTGCCTTTTTCGTTTCGATCTGATGCCCCAGCAGTGTTCTCTCCATTTGCAGTCTGATATCGAGTGTGGGCCTCGCCCATGCATTTTGGGCCCAGTGGTCCACGGACTTTGAATGGTGCACTAGCCGGACTTGTATAGTTGGTGTACATAATTCTTTATACTGTATTTAAAGTTTTGACTAATGGATTTTTATTGATTACAATTGTTACAATCATTTCCTTTTGTCATTGCGTTCTTCCAGGGGGGTTTGGGGCATGTAACTCTATTGTTGCAGCATGTATTGGTGTGTGTGTTGTTGTGGGTGAGGGTGGGGGTGGGGGTGTTGCGTGTTGCGTGTGTGTGTCACTCTCTTTTCCCTCCCACCTCCCCTGTGTTGTAGGTGCAGTACTCACCGTGGTCGTCGCCGCCGTCTTTCGTGCTCCTGGTAGAGGAGCAGGAATACAAACGCAGGGAGGATTTGAAGTTCTGGCTCCATGGCGTCCTGGTTCCTCGTGGGTTGTGTAGAGGTGAGTGTCCAAGTCCTGTTTCCGCCGTGTTTTTGTTTGTGTTGAATCCGCCCCAGAAAAGGTGGCGGATGTCTTCCGCCTGTCTGTTGGCGGTGACCGCCATGCTGTTTGTTTGTACCGCCATGGCGGTCGGAGTGTTAAAGGGGCTGTCTATGTTGACGGTTTCCGCCATGGTTGTGATTCAATTTGTTTTACTGCCGGCCTGTTGGCGGTCCTACCGCCGCTTTAACACCGACCGCCAGGGTTATAATGAGGGCCTAGATTTATGTTTGTTAGCTAAATGGACTGGTTGGGTCTTTGAGGAATGTGAACCAGAAAACAGTGTAGTGTGAAACCGGCAAACAAATCTCACTAAGTGTCAAAGAGGAAAAAAAAAAAAAAAGCACCTTCAGGAAAAAATGGCCACCAACACTGTAAATGAATTACAAACACAATCAAGAGTAATAATTATAGTTAAACAATAAACACCCACTCTCACTATCTGCCCCCACATGGCATGAACCATTGCAACATTGAAACAAGAATCATTCATATCACTTGTTGGGGCATAGCATTACTTCCCTGTTCCAATCAAGCATGGTGGTACATTGCTTATCCTCTTGAATCACAAAATGAAACACACGTTGGCCAGTAAGTTGTAAATCAAATATCTGGGGCATTCTTGCTAGGGGATAAAGGGAAGGATGGGCATGGGATGGAGACAGGCATTGTCATTCCAATATCCTTAAAAGGATTTTGAGGGAGGAGGGCTTCTTAACTGCACACTGGTCAAACTCTAATCTGGTCATACATGTGTTTAAAATGATGGTGGTTCATTTGTCAGCGAGAATCAAACAAACTAATTAATAATGTTCCCCTAGGTAGCTATATCCTTTTTTCTTTTTTTTTTATCTTAAAGCAGTTCATCAATAGAAAGAAGAAAATTTCATGGTGGCCCAGTTCTATGCACTAGTCAGAGAAGTATTGTTCATCCTCAAACTCAGGTGGTTCACCGAGAAGTTGGTCAGCTAACACACTACCACGACCTGAGCCTAACCAAACACCCTCATCTACCTCCTGTTTTACTTCAGGTATGCTGTAATTTGGGGGTATAAATTGCTGATTCATTTTGCTCATTGTCAAACTCTTGCCATTTTGGGGCAAGAGACTGGTCTTTCTCACTGTGCCAACTGTAGCAGCTGCACTGAACACATGCTCAGCCAACACACTGGCTACAGGGAAAGCCAGAAAATGTATTGCTGGCCTGCTGAGCACTGGCCATTGGTGCCTTTTCCCATGCCAATACACCAATTGGTTTTTATCCAGCTAGACCGTTGTTGGGTCACCAGGTAGGCCTGGACCATCCTCTCAATAGTCATTGGTGCTCCACCTTGCTCCACCTCTTTTGACTTTGCCTCTGCAGTGGACTTAAGCCCTGCTTTTATAAACCAATCAAATGCAGATTTTGGGGCTGCTACTCCTGTTCCTGTTATTGTTGCTGGTATTGCTTTTGACTGCTGTGAGCCAACAGCACTGTTCATAGTCTCTATGGATGTTGGAGCCTGCACCACAGAACATCTGTCCATGAGTGGGCCTCTAATACCCAGCTGTTCTTTTTCAAGGTCATTGGCTTGCCATGTCTTGAAGTTAAAACATCCCTGTCTGAAAAATAAATGAAAGTGGTCAGTAATTGTTTGTACCATGGGTCAAGAATTGTGGCACAGATGTAATGTTTGGATGACACTATGGGACTCATTATGACCCGGGTGGTCACCAGACCACCAGGGTCATGGTGGTGGTCGGACTGCTGCAGTAGTGGCTGACACTGCCAGGCTCCGCCAGCCTGCAGGCTGGCGGTACCGGTGGCTGTAATCCACCATGGCAGTGCTGTAAGCAGCACTGCCCTGGGGATTATGAGTCCACATCCACCAGCCTGTCCATGATGGTTTACACAGCCATGGAAAGGCTGGAAGAACAGAGGGCTCGGGGGACCCAAGGGGCCAATACACTGTCCATGTGCGTGGCATGGGCAGCACAGAGGCCCAATGCACAGCCACATTGCGCATTCCACTTCCAGACTTACAGTCAGTGGAATGCGCAAAAGGTGCTGCTGCACCCACTGCACCTCCACATTGGCACCAGCACCATTAGAAGCCGGCTGCAATGTTTCCACTCGCTGGCCCAGCTGGGAGCTCAAAATGGGGCCGGCGGGGTTCAGGCCGCCTATGTGGGCTGATGGCAGAATGAGGGCCCATGTCTCTTTGTAGCCTTGTATTAACTGATCAATGAAGGATTAGTCTCTCCCCCAACTCCTATGCATCTGTTTTTTTTTCCACATCTGCATGCATTTCAGACACCTCCTTTCGCTGTTTCTGGAGCATATGCAACAATGGGATAGCTTGACCAATAAGTACAGTCCTCCCTGCTGACTTCCTGTGTGAAAATTTCCAAAGGAAGCAGTATCTCTGTCAGCCATTTGGCCAGGCCCCATTGGTCAATCTCAAAGATCATGACTTGCACAGTTGTATTCCATCTATGCATGGCATATTCATTGATCAGCCTCAAACCGTAGTTGCAACATGTAATAAGTTGAATTGCAACGTGATGGCACCTCCGGTATGAGTGCTTTAATTGTCATTCTATTATCACGCTGAATAATCCTCAACAGCTTCTGGGCTTTAAAAGAAAGGCTGAAATGAGTGCAGATTCTTCTGCATGTCGACAGTAAGTTGCAGACTTGAGGTTCATTTTTGAGAAAGACCTACACAATTGTCAGGGGCACGGTATCGCGCGATCCAGTGTCCGCCTCCACCAGTGTCTCCACTGCAGTCATCCGCAGTTCTCATGTTATACCTCTGCTAACAGTCAATTCCTGTGCAAAAGCTCATTCTCTGAACCCCCCGTGTGGCAGAGCACATTGGGCTGCAGGCACTGGTCATTGGTGGTTACGCTGCAACTACCACTGCCATGTACTCTGTGGAAACTGGGGTTTATGATTGGACTACCATTTCCAGCTTTGCACTGGCGGCGGCCATCTTGGGATGTGGCTGCTCTATAAATACCAGCCACACCCTACTGGGCTCGCTCACTATTCTGGAGGCTTTGTGTGAGGAAGAGCTAATCTCCCAAGTGCTCCCTTTGATCTCAGCCCCTTTAAACGAATAGGTTGTACTCGTTACAGTGAGTGTGTTCCTCCGAGCGGCTCGCTCGTATCTGGATACTATTGTATCCGTCTGCAACCTGGAACCTGATGCTTTACGGCAACAGAGACTTCTGTTGCATTTATTCCCAGAAGCGAAGGCAAAAGGTCAGAGTTGCAAAAGTTTTGCCCTGTACATCTGTGCCCGCTTTTATTGGCATCTAAGGAAAGACTTGAAACATTGTATTTGTGTTTACTGCTGTTCCCTGTTTTAAAGACTTTGATGATCATTCCAATATTGTCCTCAGGAAGGGGAGGACGTCTCAGTTAGCGTTTCTCTAGTGAAAACCCTCAGTTAGAAGGTACAGAAATTCCGCTTGAGTTTTGGATTCGTTTTGTAGGACTTTATTTTGGCAGCAAGTTTAGATAGCAGGATCTTGTTCATAGGTTTCTCCTTCGGTGTAGAATTGCGATAGTTTAACTCCTATGATATCGAGTGAGTCTTGGTTGTGATTTTTGAGCTCCTTGTCATATTGGGCTGTGAAAGTTGGAAGCAAACTTTGTGAAAACTCGTTCTCTTCACTCGACAACATTGCTGATGCCAAGATTATCTGCTCTATTGTGTGATAACTGTTACATTCATATAGTTGTGTTTGTATTACGTTAACCCTTGCCTTTCAGATCTCCCTCCTACTGGTTTCCTTCCTAATCTCCCTTCCCTTCACCTGGCATTTCCAAAACTCAGCACCATCACGGCATTCGGAGTTGGTTCTGCCTGGAGGTGGGCCTCTTGTTCAGCGACTTGCAGATCCCGAGAAAAGGGCAGCCCTGACAACAATGATGTTGATGCTGTGCGCCAAACATAGGACCCACAAATAGTCACCATCTGACATGACCTTAACTGTATTACTGCCATTGTCTGTGGCAACCAGTCCAATATTAAGACCTCTGGGGTGCAGCCATTCAAAGACCTTGTTGTGAAATTCCTTCAAGATGTTCGCAGCTGTGTGGGATTTCTCCATGGCGAACATAGCTACTGTTGCTAGCTTCCGAGCACCATTACAAATTGCAGCAGTGTCAACACATGCAGATATCATTTCTCTAACCCCCAGAAAAGAGTTCTAATATGCAGTGGTGCACATGTAATTAGTGGCTTTAAAACTGGTCTACAGGTCTGTCTTCCGGTGGGTTATGTGGATAGAACTCTGCTGCAAAGCTTGTCCAGCCAATTCCAGCACATCTTGATGTAGCGCTGGAACAGCAACTCAGGCAAAATTGGTTTGTCTGGAAACCTTTCATTTTGTGCATATAGGCACCATAAATTTTAGAAAACCCACTCTTTCCAAAAAAGAAAAAGGGAGGAGGGTCAATGCTAAACATTTTGCCAGCTTCCTATTCCTGCCCAAACATGCCAGTAACAGAAGCCTGGATTTTTATTTTTACTGGTGCCACTAATGCAGGCGACTTCTTGAGAGCAGATCGTGGTGGTAGGCTCAATGTGCATCTCAGCGAGGCAGCCACTGTATGTTCTTGCTTTGGTGTCTTGAATTGACTGAGTCTTCTTGTGCCATTTCAATGTAGCTGATGTGGGCAATGATACTACTGCACTGATGGGGACAGGGCTGATTTATGTAATGAAATTATCACACTCTTCTTCACCTTCACATTCCACTATGATCGGATCAGGTTCCCTGCTCTCACTACCTTCACCAACACCAGTTGCAGGTCTTTGGCCGCTGAGGCACACCTCCCAGTGGATTGCATGGTGTTTCCTCAAATGGGTTGTTTGGCCTCTAGTATAATAGTTTGTACCAAGCTTACCCCTACTAACAGTCTCTTGGCAAATGGAGCATATGGCAATGTTTGGCTCCTTTTTAATAGCTGTAAAGAAGTCTCAAACTGGGGAGGTTATCTTTCTAACACTGGTGCCACTGCCTATGTTAGATGAAGTGGCGGTAAGTGGGTGTTTTGATGACGTCTGCCTCTCTGCAGAACCTACTTCTACTGAGGTGGCTGTGGATGCAGGTCTCAGCCAGGGTATTGTTGTAAATATGAAAGCTGGCGGTGGTGGTGGTGGTATCTGTGCCACATCCCTCAGAGAAGGTTGAGAAGATGGGGTAATGTCAGACTCCACTGGAGCTGGGCTAACAAACATGATGACTGGCTCATTGTCAGACTCGTCATTCTATTATTCTTAATCCATAACTCCAAGGCTGTCAGGAACCTTCCTTTTCACTCTTTGCCTCTTCTGGCATGTCTCAGAATGAGGTAACATCCAAGGGGAGTCTTGATCATTAGAAGGGAAGCTTGAAGAAGAAGATGGTGGTGATCTGGAAGACAGTGAATCTTGAGAAAGAGGAACTTCATCAACTTTCTCAGCATGAAGCTCAATAGCCTCCTGATGTGCTCCTACTTCTGGAGGAACTACTAGTGATGGCTACAGCTGTTGTTTTCCACTGAGCTGAATTTCCGGCAAATATTTGGTACTACTTTAAGAAATAGATAAGTGCAATTCCACATCACTGCTCGTCGGCGTTGCAGTGATTAGAGAGGCTGCCTTAGTGCCAGACATGGCCTAGTATGGAGTGGGGCCGCTGATGCTGGAGTGCTACTCCAAGCTTGCTCCCCAGAGGCCGGTATGACAGGCACAAATTTTTGCCCAAAAAAGGTCTGAGGCAACATTCCAGTGATGAGAGGTTCCTTCTTATCACTGGCAGCTTTCTTGGTAGCACCTTTCTTTGGGGCCATCTTGAATGTGCTAGTTACCAGTAGCACTTAGCTTCACAAGTTGAAGAGATGTCCATGTTGTGAGTGTGGTCACGCGTCATGTCGTGCACAGACCTTCTCTTTGGCAATACTGCGGGTGATAGCTCCTTCTCTTAGTGCACCTAAAAGCCAATATGCAAGAAGAACATCAGTGAAACACGGCATTGTTGTAGTTGAACTAGTAGTAGAAACAATATCATTTAGTGGTTACTTAAATTATAATTATTTAGCAATGCAGTGTATGCATTCATAAAACCACACCAACATTAACTTTCATCATCATGTACACTCCGTAAGGATAATAAAGAGCAACAACTACAACATACACAATGTAAATGTTAGCTTTATGTGCATCAACTTGGATTGTGGCACTCAGGGAGGTGCTAGTAACAAATGGAATAATCCTTGAATAATATTGTGCATCTGTGTGCCTATTGCAGACATGGAGCTTATGAGGAAAATGGAAACAAATATTTAAACAATAAAAATATTCTAATTTTTTTCTTCTAAAATTAAAAAAATATAAAAACAATGTTATTATTATTATTAAATTAAATTAAATAAAGTTTGTGCAGTTAATTATTTAAAAAATAATACTAATTAAAAAAATACAATTGCTGATGCACTAGTAGAAGAGGACTACCATGAAAAACCACTGAGATTTGGGGGGCAAAGAGTGGTGCAAGTAAAAAATATTTAAAAAGTATATAATATAAAATGCTGTGCATACAGCACATTTAATAATGAACATTGAAATACTACGCCTCAAGCATCATACACAAAATGTCCACCAGCCACATGTTCAAACAACAAGAATGCAGCACGGCCACCACAACAAAGAAGAACACATGCAGGCCTACTGGCTGCCTACATAAAATGGCTACCAGCCACAGGGTCAAAGAACAAAAACCAGCAAGGAGTCATGGCCACCACAACAAAGAAGAACACTTAGCAGGCCCACTGGCTGCCTACCAAAATGTCTGCCAGCCTCATAGCCAAACAACAACTAACAAGGAAGCATGGCCACCACAACAAAGAACACATGCAGGCCCACTGGCTACCTACAAAAAATGACTACCAGCCAAATGGTCCAGCAACAACCAGGAAGGAGGCATGGTCACCACAACAAAGAAGAACCCATGTAGGCCCACTGGCTGCCTACACAAAATGGCCTCCTGCCACATAATGAAACAACAACCAAGAAGGAGGAATGGCCACCACAACAAAGAAGAATACATGCAGCCCACTGGTTGCCTATACATAATGGCCGCCAGACACATAATCAAATAACAACCAGGAAGGAGGCATGGCCACCACAACAAATAAAAACACATGCAGGCCCAATGGTTGCATACATAAAAATGGCCACCAGCCACATGGGCAAAGAGCAACAATCAGCAAGGAGGCATGGCCACAACAAAGAACACATGCAGGCCTAGAAGTATGCTGGCTGTCAACACAAAATGGCCACCTGCCACATGGTCAAACAGCAATAACCAGCAAGAAGGCATGGCCACAACAAAAAGCACATGCAGGTCTGAGAGCACACTGGCTTCCTACACAAAATTCCCACAAAGCACATGTTCAAACAACAAGCAGGATGAACAGAATAAAACAAAAAACACATATCAGGCTATAATTGACTATACAAAAAGGGCCCCTGGCCACATGGCATGGGGAACAAAGACAAATCGTGGCCTATGGCAAACAATCTCACACACGGGCCAGACAAAGGAGGCATTGGTACAGGAGAAAAAAACAGCATTAAGTCAACTATTCGTCCCAAAATAATTAAATGGGCTAAAAAGTACATTTTACAGCAACAACACACATCATACAAAGGAATAAAATATATTACCCCACCACACAATGTTTGCAGAAATAAACCATGAAATCTGGCTAAACAACATTTTGTAATTATTTAATTAAATGCTATCCATGGTCTAAGTGATGTTTCAGTTCAACAGACACAAAAAATAGTTGTTTCATGATGCACTAATGACTAGTACTGGCCTGGGCCTACAGCTGTAAGGCCTTTTCGATTAGCAAAGTAGGCGACATAACATAGTGATTTAAATGAAGATTGCAAATTTACAAAACATGGAGAAAATGTACTGAGCTGTGAAACATATTTCCTTTAAAGAAGAAAAATTACAAGTAAAACAATAACTATGCCCGTATTGAAACTGCAGGCCACCCACTACAATAAATTCTAAAAATCATATAAAAGTACAGATAAATCCTGTTGCATGCCCTCTATCAAACAAACAAGTTGTACAACACCCTCATACAAGAGTTTGTGAACTTACTCGTGAAATCTCAAATACAGCAAAGTCCGTAAATCTAATGATATATCCAGGAGACAGAAAAAGTGATCATTTCAGCTCAAAATCCAAGTGAAAGTGACCAGGAGATGGACAAAGCACTGGGAGGAGCCTGCTTGACAGGAACAGGAAGTTGGAGTTTCTGGGGCACTTCCTCTTGTTGAAAAAAATAAATACATTCAAAAAGTACTTCTCGCACACAAAAAAATCAACACAAATGGTCCATTAGAGATGTTTTTTAACTCAAAATAGTCTTTTTGAGCTGCTTGAGCTTCTCCTAGTTTCAGCTCCAGTTGATCATGCTCACTCGTGCTTGCCTACATCACAAAAAGATGCGGGCGGGTACAAAATCTAATTTGAGCTCGCCAGTGCCCAACAGTCTCTCATCGCGCGTCCAGAGCATGCAAAATTATATCAAATGTGCGCCAACAGGAGGAAAAACTCCACTCCATTGCGGAGTACGGACTCTATCACTAGCTCTGCATCCTCAGTGGAACACGGAGTTGCTGAATTCCTCAAACTGTGCTGAGGAGTGCAGTTTTTTGGCCAGGCCTGTTTTGGACACTGTTCTGTGTGCCTGGCTTGGTTCCTGGCACCCTTCCAAAGCAGAGACTTCACATGTCAGTTGCGTGGACTCCCAGAACGGCACTGGGAACATCAAAGCTGAAAGAGCCCAAGACATACCTCTGGTAGCCAATACAGAAGTTTTGCCGCTACCAGGTGGCAGGAATCCCAAAGGACAATTCGGAGTTACTCAGAAGGTACACTCATGTCTGCTGGACTCATGTGCATTGGTTGTGACTGGCTTCATCGCCATTGAGCCTGCCCCAAAGATGTGCACCATGACCGCTGTGTTGCAAAAATGCAAGCCCTGCCTCAGCAATCCTTGGAATCCTGCAAAGAGGACTTGGTGGGACCCGAAGATAAGTGGACAGAGTCACCCCCCACTCACCTGTAGACTGAGACTTCCATCAAACCCACAGCATCAGGAGAATCCTTGAGCATCTTAGAGCCTGCATCCCTCAGCAAGAGGACCACTCCATTGTCATCTAAGGCGGTCGTCTTGTAAACTTTGGTCTTGCTGTAAAAACATTCTGATGGCCAGATAACTGTCCAAAGTATATTTCCTGGCCCCCCAGACCTCTTTACTGCTAGACTAAGTCACCCATATCAGCCTTGAGTTGCCAAACTAACTTTTATAAACTTTTTAAAAGTTTTGAAAATGTTTTGTCCAATGCTAGCTTGCTGTTGATATAAAAGTTATTAATCATTTCTAAAATCTGTATCTGTATCTCTGGAAGTCTCTGGTGGATTTTGATGACTAAGGTCTCTGAAAATGTATACAAATCTGCACTATTTTAATAAATCAGTGTCTTGTTTCTTTTGTAGGTTGTGTCTCTCTTATTCTGTTGTTTGGTGTTGTTAAATGCTCTGCACGTTGTTTCTTTGCTGTCTGACCACTCATAGCCACAGCTACTCAGGGATGAGCTTAAGGTTAAGTAAACCTACCTGACTGGACCCAAGATGGTATATGTGGTGGGGCTTCCAGCCATACCCAAATCCTTACATTCAACACCTCCATCACATTTGCCACTTTCAGTGATGACTGGAAACTTGCAGAAATCAACACCCTCCTCCAGAAGCTCACAGCCGACATAGATCACCTTTGCAACTTCTGATCAGTCTCTTTGATTTGCTATCCAGTCAAAGGGATCGAGAAGGCCATCAACAAGCATCTCACAACCCACCTCAAGCTTCATCATCTTCTAGAGAGCACTCAATCAGGATTCAGAAAGAATCACAGGATAGAAACAGCAGTCATTGTGGACACTGATGACATGCAAATCATCCTGGATGGAGGAGAAACAGCGTCCATCATCCTGTTAGACCTCTCTGCGGCATTCAACACTGTCTCCCATAACACCCTCATAAAGAGAGTCCACAAGATTGGAACACAAGGATCTACTGTCAAATGGATCTGTTCCTCCCTCATAGGAAGAGCTCAAGGGGTCAATTTGCCACCCTTCACATGAGAGGCCAAGAACTTGATATGCGGAGTCCCACAGGCATCAACCCTCAGCCACACCCTTCAATGTATACATGACACCGCTCGCAAACATCATCCGATTCCAAGACATCACCATTCTCTCCAATGCAGATGACACACAACTCATCCTCTCCCTGACAGACAAAACAACCACCCCCAGAACCAACTTGTCCAACTGCATGATGATGGTATCAGACTGGATGTGAACCAACTGCCTGCAGCTCAATTCTGAGAAGACGGAAGTACTTGTCTTTGGCAAACAGACCTCCCCACGGGCCTTCACCTGGTAGCTGTTGGCCCTAGGACCAATAGCCACATGCACCAACCATGCAAGAAATCTAGGGACCATCCAAGGTGACTAGATGAACATGACGACTCAACCTAGCACAGTGTGCACCTCCTGCTTCCACATCCTATGCATACTGTGCAAACTCTTCAACCGGTTGCCTGAGAACACCAGATAGACCACCACACAAGCACTCACTACCAGCAGGCTGGAGTAAATCAACACTCTCTATGCCAGAATCTCCAAACAGGTCCTACACAGACTCCAGACCATTCAGAACACCGCAACTCAGGGAGCTTCACTGGCTCCCTATTTACACGCACAGCCATTCCAAACTTCTCACTCACACATACAAAGCCCTACACAACACAGAACCATAATTCCTGACAGATGCCATAAACTTTCACCAACCCACCAGACACTTACGCTCTGCCTCACTCTCACTCATGCATATTCCCTGCATCCACAAAATCAAAAGTGGAGGTCACTCATTCTCCTCATTGCACCCAAGACATGGAACAACCTCCCTCTACAAATCAGAGCCTCCTTCATACATTGGCCAAGCTCTTGCCGTCAATGTTTATTATTGATAACAGCCTGGAAGAGCCACATGATTCAGGAGGTTTATTGGGTTTTAAAACAGTGACAAGTAGAACCTCCCAAAGAGAGATTAGGAGATTTCCAGCCTCTCAGGCTTCCTAATGGACCACAGCAGATGGGGGAGCTAGAGTTTGGCAAAACCTTTATGAAACTGGGTTGGTAGGCCATTGCCTCCCAGGGCCGTGCTGCCAAGCTTGCTCAGTATCACCTGCTATATCACCTCTGGGGGAGAGTCCTCCAGCCATATGAATGCTTGAGAAAGTCAATAATTTCCTCCAGGGTTAGATCTCAGGCAGACTGGGACAAGTTAGTGTATCCAGTGACAATCTGAGTCTACAGCTTCATGGCAGGGGGTGTCATGTGCCTCTGAGTTCTATGATGTTCCATGATGTAGATGCTAGCCCAAGGTTTATTTAGCATGTGTGCCAATGACTTACTCTGGCTATCACCTTTACCATACCATCTAGCAGTGGCCTCGCACACCAAGTAATGGACTTCCTGATCATCGGCCTCTCTGTATTATTCTATCTTGGCACTTATGTCAGCAAGCCTCAGGACATTGCTGGAGGCATATTAGTCTAGCACAAGGGCATGCAGTTCCTGTTCCAGACCCCACAGACGTTGCCGCCATGGGGCACTTGCATCACAGGCTTTGTGATACACACACCCTGTCTTATGTCCTTAAAGAAAGCCCATAGCGTGCTGTCCTTGGTCAGACAATATGAGTAGAAGGAAAAAAACTCCAAGATGTCAGATTTCATTGCAGATTTTATCGAAACAATGGGTTCCAGAGCTGGTGTGGTGTGTAAGAATGCTTAGCTGCAGGTCAGTGGCAGGGCAATTTCTAGCATAACTGGGTAGTGATCAGAAAGAGTTCTGGGTAAGTGTTCAACATGTGCCGTCCAGGAACAAACATCACTAGTTACCAGGCGAATGTACTCTAGTCCAGGAAATGTGCGTGGTCATAATATACAAGCCCTCTTGTGCTTTGTATAGACATAAATTTGGTCATTAGCAGCTGTTACCATGCAAAGCTATCGGGCTACATATAGGTGGGATCAGCTACAAAGGCTGTGTCTATCCAGAAAGGGGTCTAGTGTTACATCAAAATTCCTACTCCATGTGACCTTTTATGGCCAAGGGTGAGAACTTTGTTCCAGCTCTCAATAAAAAAAAGTCAAAACAATCAACATTTGCCCAATACACACAGATAATGAAAGTGAAAAGGGTACAGTGTAGCAGGATATACCTACCCTCCCTGTCATATATGGATTGAAGCATACTCGGAGGGGGGGTCTTTTTTGGATAATGTTTGCATCCCGTGAATCATAGGCTGAGTATGGGGCTATAGGTGTTTCTGTTAGACATGTCGCACAATCCATACATCAGGCAGAGTTCAAGGAGTGTAATTCACAGGCAAACCAATATCCATTCTGTGCCTGTAGTTGAACACACGCTCTTACTTTCATGAGTTGCTGATACCGTGTGCATTCTAGTTTAGCAGTCTAAGGGTAGGAGTTTGGGCTCTTATTTGGCAATCATCTCACATGGCGACCGGGGTTAGATTGTCAGTGCCTTGTCTCTCAGTCTGTACGTGCTTGGGGGTGTGGGCTTGGTCCCAATGAGTGGTGTGCCTTCTCTACATAGAATATTTGTGCGAAGGCATCTCCGGTGAACAGCGACAGCAAAACATTTTCAATTAACATTTCCATGTGCTTCATGTCATGGATAACAGGAGGCCAAGAATTCATGTTCTATGATGAGATCACCCCTCAAAGTCTTTATTTTAAGCCCTGGTGTCCTCAACCACCTTCTCCATTTGCCATAGTTGTTTGTTTCTTTTCATTACTTTGACTTCTGTATCGGATACACAATGTTTTACCTGGTCAACACACTTATCATGCATGTCAAAGCGTTCATTCTTGTGATTGAGTCTATTAGTGAGTTTAAAAATCTAGGAGGCGATTGTTGCTAGGCTGTGTTTCATTTCCATTAAAATACCACACAAATCCTGATCTGGCTCCATCAATTGGTACTTTAGGGAGGAATCATGGTGAGTATTTTGTTCACAAACTTAAGTGAGCATTTGTTTTTTGAGACTCATGTATTCCAGTCTTAATGTTGCTCAGGGCAAGCTGTTGTGGTAAAGTCTTCACAAGTGCTCATAGCACATTCAAATATGTTCCAGAGGCCCGTGTAGTCAAAGTATTGCCACACCCTGAGGACAGCGGGGACATAAGCAGAACCAGCAACTAGTATTCCAGTCCAGGTGATTTCACAACAGCTATCACCAGTACATGTGAGACCCCCCCACATCAATGACCCACTTGTTCCTCTTTACCAGAAGGGTAAATGTCAGGCAGCAATGCTTGGCAGCGAGGTACACACCAGCCAGCACTTGCTGATTCAGTCGTGGTTTTCAGGGACACATTGTTCAAGTTCCTCCCTCTGTTTCATTAGGCTGTCCCAAGACCCGGGCGCACAGAGTCTTCATCAGCCACCCCCATCACAGCAGCAGCTCCAATGTGTTAGATTGCAGGCCAAGTTTCTCTCTGCTCATGTAATATCCCAGTGGGCCTATTCACAACAGCTTAGAGCACTGGGAGGGGTGAAGTTAGTGAACGGGCAAAAGTGATGCCTGCAGGGCTGGTTTTATCGATGCCACCATGGGGCATATAATACAACAAAAAGTCTCTCACAGGAGCAGTAAGGATTTAACCTCAGCTCCATGTGTCTATGCAGTCGGCCCAGCAAAGTCAGGTAACCATCTCCCGGCCCAGTCCTCCAACACTTCTCACCTCCTTCCACTGGCAAATCCTCCAAACAATAGTAATTTCTCCAGCAGACCCCCTGCCATTGCAGGTCTCCACTTCCCAGCTATGGGCCAAGTGCACCACACAGCCAAGAAAAAAAGCCTTCCCAGGCTCTTCCTGGTGACACTAACCTTAGCCTGCAGCATTGAAGAGGCGGAACAGAACGATGTGTCAGTTAGAAGTGCCCTGAACTTCAGAGACAGACGGCCGGATTCATGGATAAAGAAGGTGACTGGTAGAGCCTCACCTGTGGGTGGCCATTGTCTTATGACTCTGGTCATTCTAGCCCTCCTAGTGGTCCACCTCCTGGTTACTATCTTCCTTATACTCATCTTATTTCTCCATAATGATGTTAACCACGTACAGTCTGGAATCCGGTCAATCGAATTGTATTTATTTAGGGCAACATGTACCAATGTTTGGTTTTGTGACTCGCAATTTGCGAGTCACAAAACCGAATATTGCATAGTGTCAATGACACTATTAGTGATTTGCAAGGTGGTCGCAATTGCCCACCTCACGATTATTCATGAGATAGGTCACAATTTGCAACCCCCTGGGGAATAACGGCCCTCACAGGGATGATGGCCTGCTGGAGACAGCAGACCACCATGTCTGTGACTGCTCTTAAATAAAGCAGTTTTTTTTTTTTTGCAGCCTGGTTGCATTTCAAAAATAAAAAATGAAACGTTTTTGTTAATTTTTTCAGAGCAAGCAGTGGGCCGAAGGTCCACTGCCTGCTCTAAAAAAACAATTTCACTGACAATCACAAAGGGGAAGGGGTCCCATGGGGACCCCTTACCGTTTGCGAATGGGTTAGCACCAGTGTGACACTGGTGCTAACTGCAAGTGTTTTGCGACCGCATTCGCGGTCACAAAACAATTATACATGGGACTGCGAGTCGCAGTTAGGAAGGGAACACCCCTTCCTAATTGCGAGTCACAATCCCTTTTTGCGATTCGGTAAATAGCTTACCGAATCGCAAAAATGGGTTGGTATATGGGAAAGTGCGTTTTGCACGTCGCAAACAGCCCAATTTGTTGTTTACGACGTGCAAAAGCCTTCGTACATGTGTCCTTTATTTATTTGTATTCCAGATCTATTTTGCTAAGCCAACAGTGCCAGTGTCAGCTCTCACCTAAGATTCTGCAGGAGAAATAAGAATTTCATGAGGTAAGTTCCCAACTTATCTCATCACTGAGACAGCATAACACTATTGAAAGCCGATCTAGGCTACAAGGGAAGCGGGGATAGAAGAGAAAGAAACACAGGTGCCACGGAGTCAGTGCAGAGACCTACGTGTTACCCAGGTTTGTTCTGTAGAAAGATAGGAACTGTACAGCGTGTGTAGATATTGCTTATTACTGGTATAGGAATACCTGAATGAATCCCCTCTTATGTTGTGTAGGCAAATGGCTGCGTACAATGAAGTATTATGCCATTGAAGGAAATATAATAGAGAGTTAAGATGTATGTGGTAAAAGATATTAAGAACACAACAGACCCTGTATATTTTTATCAGATGTAAGCATACCTCATAATTTTCTGTTCTGGGTGAAAGTGGAAGTCTCAAAACTACAGAAATATATAGAGCCTTGATAAGAGTTCTTTGTACTTATTTCTTTAGAGTTCAGGAAAAGTACTTATATATATCACTTTTGTCCATAGATTTATCTCCCCATGTTTCAGAATAGTGGCCTTCTGAGACTGAGTGATGTGATCAGATAAGTATAGCTTAATGCAGTAAACTTATCTATAAGTTGAAATGTCCTTGCTTTTCTTCTTTGTCTCTTCAGGAATATTTTGGGAGCTGTGCAGGAACGGTTACACAGGATACGATGGATGCTGTGAAGAAAAAGAGGAAGCCACTGAAGAACCATGGCATGTAGTGACCTGGAAGCAGAAGGTAAGTGAGCCTGAGTGTAGGAATCTGCTGGCATGAACACCAGAAGGCCAGGTAGCTTCCTGAACAGCGAGGGCGGCTTTATGCCTGCAGTGCTTAGTCCCTGCAGCATCCAGTAGATGGATTACAGCAGGCGCAACATCCAAGGACCAAAATGAAGGTGCAGTAGAGAGAGGACTCTACCCACCTAAAACACAATTCCCAAGATTCATTGTGCGGATAGCTAAAATAGTGTGTTTGAGGTGGCCACTCATGGCATGGGACCAAGGTGCATCTATTCCTGAAATCCACTCTATTGGGTGATTAGTAGGCTTGAGCAGAACTCAAAATTCTGCAGAGTTAACTCATCAAGATTCTGCAGAATTCCACACATAGGTGGAAAAATGCTTGTCTGGGCATTCGCACTGTTTTTTTAATGCAGGTAACATATTCCACCCTGAAAATCAGCACAAGTGCCACTACCTGGTACATATGAGTGCAGCCATTTTGTTTTACCTGATTCTGCTTCTCTTCTTGTGATATTGGGCCTGTTTCTCAATCCTCCTTAATCCTCTCACATCTGATCAACACCCCAATCTCCCACCCATCATTTACTTATCTTTTAATCAGTGTGTCTTTCTCTTTGATTATTTTATATGTCTGCCTTTCTTTTTTTTACTTTTTTTACTTTTTGCAACTTTTAGTACTTTGTTATTTTTTTATTATTTTCCTTTTCTTCTGTCCTTCTCCTCCTCCTGTTACACTACCGTCCTTTCTGCTTTTTCTTTCTCCACTGATCTATCCTCCATTTATGGCACAAATGAGCAGCAGCACCAGTGCCACCCATACACCCTGTAGTTGCTGGTGCCATATAGGGTTGCAGCCTACCCAATTTTCAGGGAGGTGGAAGTGGATGCACTTGCGTTTATGGCATCCAGCCCCACCAGCCCCACCATGGCAGCAAAGCCGGCAAATATATATATATATATATATATATATATATATATATATATATATATATATATATATATTCACTTTAAAAGCCAAAGGTTACAGTTTACAGGGATTCTATAGTTAGACTTAAACATACCAAACCATCCCAAACATACCAAACCACAGAACTTCACCTGTTATAGCAAGAGTTATCTCAAGTAACTATAACTGATGTCTTAAGGTAAGTATAACTCACGTCCCCTCCATGCACAGTTTTTTCATGACAACTTTTACTGCAAATATTACATAGATATTATCAATTATGTTCTCAAAAATGTCATGAGTGTCATAATTTGTGGCGTAATTAGCAGTGCATGGCGAGAGTGCGAGTTATAGTTTCCTTAAAGCACTAGTTATAGTTACTCAAGATAATTCTAACTATAACAGGTGAATTTCTAAGGTTCAGGACGTTTAAAATGTGAACCTAAGTATAACGTCCCTATAACCTTTGTTTTTTTAAGTGAATTTCTATTTTTTTTAAATTCTATTTCCTAACTATAACGTCCCTCTAACCTTTGCTTTTTCATTGAATTTCATTTTTTTTTATGTAAAGTAATTTTCATTACTATACATTAATCCAACCATGGCTGTGCACAGAGTTTGGCTGTGTGCAGCGGTGGTTGGCCACAGGGCCTGACCTGCAGACAGACCCTGCGGCCAACCACCCCTAACCACCCAACCCAACACTGCACAAGGCCCTTTGGCCTTGCACAGCAGGAGTTGGCAGCAGCCTGTCTCTCTGGGGGTGAGAGTGGCTCTGAGAGTATTTGTCTGGGTGTGAGAGTGGCTGTGAGAGTATCTGTCTGGGTGTGAGAGTGGGTGCATCAGTGTCTTAGTGGGTGTCTCAGTGTCTGTGTGGGTCTGTGACTGGGTGCGTGAGGGTTTCAGTGGGTCTGTGACTGGGTGTATGAATGTCTGAGTGGGTCTGTTAGTGGGTTCGTAGAGGTCTGAGTGGGTGTGTGAGTGGGAGAAAGAGACTGAAAAAGATAAATTGAGAGACCGAAAGAAAGAGAGTGAGGGGGCGATAGAGAATTTTTTAGGCTTTGGTGAATGATATCCTTAGAATGAGGTATTTCTGGATACATTGAAAATAAAAATGAATTTGTCAATTAAAAACAGTGACATCACCTTTCTTTAAAACCCTTAAATTTTGAAGTTACAGTAGGAAAATGACCACAAACACACCTGGACAAGAATCCTCAACTTTCATTTTGAGGGTTATGTGACTTTAACCGTTATGCCACAGGTGACTCTTTTGTGTTGTGAAAGTCATTGCATGGAGAGACCATTGCAATGACAATCTCTCTCTTTCTCTTCCATTCCACTATGGGATGGAAGAGAGAGTGAGATGACAGGACCGTGGGGGAGATTCAAGGTCCCCATGACCCTAGCTTGATCCCCACATCCTGTGGGAGCCAGCATTGCTCCCACAAGAAGGAAGCTGCTTTAAAAGGCAATCTTTTCATTTGTCTTCCCTGCACCTATATTTGCATGCAGGGAAGACAGATGAAAACTATCCTTTCTAACAGTGGGCTTTGTTGGATTTTGCTAGGTGGGGGTTGTCAACTCCCTACAGGCAAAAGACAACGGCTATGTTTCAGGGGTAGGCACCCCAGGACATAGCAGGAGCTGGCCATGAAGCTCATGAGGGGGGCCACACAGTATCCATCCAATGACCTTTGCCCCAGCGAGTTGGTGGTCCCCAGGGTTTGGGGGTCCAGCATAGACCCACTTCACATTTGTTATTGTAGCCCAAAGAAAGGTGATGGTCCACGGGGCTGCAGGGGGCTGTCCACCCGCCCACTATATGTGTTGAAAGCCCTAGAGAAGTGATGGTCTCTAGGGCTGCAAGGGGGTCGTGTACCCCACATCAAATTAGTTTAAAGCCCCAAGGAGGTGACTGGGCGGGGGCTAGACAGTCTCTCAAATTTAATTGATGAAAGCTCTGGAGCGGTGGTGGTCGCCAGGGCTGTGGGGGTTGTGTGGCCCCTCACACACATTATTTTTGTAGCCCCGTGGTGGTTGCAGCCTCCGGGGCAGCAGGGGGACTATGCACCCCCCCGGGACTCGCTCACCCAAGGATGTTTGTTTTTTATTTTTGCCAGATCTGTCTATCTGCCATGAGTTACAGTGAAAGTTACAAAATAAATGCTTTTTAGCTCTTGGGGTGTCCCTCTGGGACCCGAGCACCAGAGCTAAGGGGTCAGGGTGTCCCTACTCTGGCCCCCTTTGTTTTTTTACATCTTTTTTGGGGGGACTTGGCTGAAGCTGAGTCCCAAGATGGCTGTCAACACTTCCCGGATCTCAGAAATCATGAAACACAAAATTGACTCTTGAGGGATAAATCAATAAACATTATTTTGGACCAATAGAACATAGATTATTATTGTCCTAATATATATACATTATTTTATAATTTCAGTGTACACTCTTTGGAGTAATAATCACTTGCCACTCTAAAAACACCTCTGAGACAATTGCCTAAACATCTGATATAGGCGGTCATTCTGACCGCGGCGGTCGCCGGCCGCCAAGCGGTTCCCGCCGAAAGACCGCACTGCGGTCAAAAGACCGCTGCAGTCATTCCGGCTTTCCCGCTGGCCCGGCGGGCGACCGCCAGAAGACCGCCGGCCGGGCCAGCGGGACAGCCCCTTCAACAATGAAGCCGGCTCGGAATGGAGCCGGCGGAGTTGAAGGGATGCGACGGGTGCAGTGGCACCCGTCGCGTTTTTCACTGTCTGCTAAGCAGACAGTGAACATCTTTGTGGGGCCCTGTTAGGGGGCCCCTGCACTGCCCATGCCAGTGGCATGGGCAGTGCAGGGGCCCCCAGGGGCCCCACGGCACCCGTTCCCGACATCCTGGTTCCGGCGGTGGACACCGCCAGGAACAGGCTGGCGGTAAGGGGGTCGGAATCCCCATGGCGGCGCTGCTTGCAGCGCCACCGTGGAGGATTCCCAGGGGCAGCGGGAAACCGGCGGGACACCGCCGGTTTCCCGTTTCTGACCGCGGCGGTACAGAATGCACATGGGAGCACCGCCAGCCTGTTGGCGGTGCTTCCGCCGCACTCCGCCATGGCGGTCATGGACCGCCAAGGTCAGAATGACCCCCATAGTCTCTAAAAAACGTTATATAGAGTAAATCACCCTTATACATTATTTATTAGAATGCTGTAATCTACCTTAATTTAAACAATAATAGTCCGTCTATGCAGGTAGTCCATTAGACTAAACCTAATTCCCACAGTCTGATGCTATTATTTTCACTGTACAACGAATAGTGGAATCCACCACTGTACATTTATCAATAAATAATAGGGACTCCTGGTACGTTGATGTTGACGCATGTCGGCCTATTTGATTCTGGTCTCTTCAGGACCCATATGGTGCATGAATCCCTACAAATAAAACAAACACATACTTAAACAATCACAATACCAAATCTAATAATTGTCTCTTATGTTAAAAAAGATGTTTTGTTAATAATACATATATATACCTTTTTGTGTCAAAAACATCAATTTTTCGCTTTGGTGCTGTAGACGGAAACCCACCTTCTCCTCATGCCATATATTCTATATTTATTGTTCTATTGTTTCCTAATAGTTTATATGTAGCCCAGTCCATTGTGCACTTCGTGATGCTCAACAAGTGAAAATGACTTGAACAACACCCCTCGTGATCTCATCAGCTAGTGTAGAAAAATGGCGGAGTGAATAAAAATACTTAAAAGAATAGACTCACATCCACGGGGAGAACCTCCCTACTTACATAAATGTGCTACTCGCGGCGTTCCTGTTGGAAAGCATAACACGCATTCTCAGAATGCTTAAAACCATAGGGCCATATTTATACTCCGTTTGCGCCGAAATTGCGTCGTTTTTTTTGACGCAATTTCGACGCAAAACTAACGCCAACTAACGCCATATTTATACTATGGCGTTACAGGCGAATAGCGCCAAAGTTCCCGGAATGTGCGTCATTTTTTAGCGTGAACCCCTTCCTTGCGTTAATGATATGCAAGGGAGGCGTTCCCGTCTAAAAAATGACTCCCAGGCCTTTACGTGGTATTTATACTCCCGGGCAAAAGAGACGCCCGGGAGTTGGCGTGGCTAAAAACGGCGCATTTGCGCCACTTTTTAACGCCTGCTCAGGGCAGGCGTTAAGGGGCCTGTGGGCTCAAAATGAGCCCACAGGTGCCCTCCCATGCCCCCAGGGACCCCCCCTGCCACCCTTGCCCACCCCAGGAGGACCCCCAAGGATGGAGGGACCCACCCCAGGGACATTCAGGTAAGTTCAGGTAAGTTTTATTTTTTATTTTTTATATTTTATTTTGGTGGCATAGGGGGGCCTTATTTGTGCCCCCCTACATGCCACTATGCCCAATGACCATGCCCAGGGGACAGAAGTCCCCTGGGCATGGCCATTGGGCAAGGGGGCATGACTCCTATCTTTACAATGATAGGAGTCATGTTGATGGGGGATGGGCGTCGTTAAAAAATGGCGCAAGTCGGGTTAAGACGATTTTTTCGACGTAACCTGACTTGCCCCATTTTAAGACGCCCATGCGCCATTTTCCCCCTACGCCGGCGCTGTCTGGTCTACGTGGTTTCTTCCCACGCAAACCAGGCAGCGCCGGTCTGATTGCGCCGTCTAACGCCATTCCATAAATACGGCGCCCGCATGGCGCTTCAGAATGGCGTTAGACGGCGCAAAACTTTTTGACGCTAAACTGCGTTAGGTTTTATACATCATCCTGCATCTATATTCACAATATCAAATCTAGGACGAACAATCAGCTCTAAACTTTATATGCTTGCTGCAAGATTTTACAAGATTTTACACATTTAACAAGGCCCTCACCTCATCATACTCATTAATTCTGTTCACAGTAGTGACAAATCTCGAAATCAATCTAGCTTCCGTTTTTAAGAGCATATTTCCAATTAAGGAATTTTTCTCGTGCCTTGGAACCACATACAGCACTCCCCATTCTATATCTTTTTCATTATGGGCGGTCTCTAGATAGTGTTGCACTAATGGGTCTCTGTGTTTTGCAACGTATGCAGGACATATGTTGTAGTAGTCTTTGTTTAACTTGTTGTGTAGTCTGCCCTACGTAACCTAAATGACATAGACCTTTTACCATTTTTGGTATTGTAATTTGAAAAGGCTTTTAAATGCCATTTCTGACCATTTATCTGAACAATTTTGTTGGTTTTCATCAGGTCGCATGGATTGTATGTTGTTCATTTATAATGTCCACTAGGAGTCGGTAAAGTTGCTAGCCTCTTCGGAGGGGGTGATTTATTTGTACGTTGTGCACGGACCAAAAGTTGCCTCAAATTTCTATTCTTTTTTAAAGCAAAGAGGGGTCTTTTTACCCCAAAATCAGTAATTAATTTCATATCTGAATTGATATTATGCTTAATCTTATTAGTGTTCGGAGAAGTCAATACACATGTTAACGGAGAATCTTGTCTCTTTTCTTTGTGAGTTAATAATTGTTCTCTCGGAGTAAACCAAGCTCTTTCTAGTGCATTTTTAACCAACTTCCTGGGGTAGCCTCTCCCCATGAGTTGATCACATAAAACCTGTACATTTTGAAAATAATCCTCCTTATGTGTGCAATTTCTTCGTATTCTGAGAAATTGTTCATATGGCAAATTCTCTTTTAGAGCTCGGGGATGACTGCTTTCAATATGTAGTAATGCATTTCTATCAGTGGCTTTAGTGGTTAGACTCATTATCAAATATTACATTCTATTCCAATCATCAGGTCCAGAAAACTCACTCGTTTATTACTGAAGTCGATCGTAAACTTAGGGCCTGATTTATATTTTTTTTAGCGTCACATTTGCGTCATTTTTTTACTCAAAAATGGCGTAAATTTTACAAAATTCAATTATATTTTGTACGTTTGCACCGCTTTTGCAAATGCAGCCCTAAAAAAGTATAAATCAGGCCCTTAATATCTGCTGATTTACTATTTAACCATTGGTGAAACTCATTCATTGTCTCTTATGAGCCATTCCAAATCATAAAGACACCATCTATGTATCATTGCCATGTTCTCACTTGTGTCCTAAAACTGTTGTTGTTGCCAAACATCCACATATCTTCAAAAAATGACATGAAAATATTTGCTATTTCGCCTTTCCGTTCTTTTGCAAAAATATCTCTTGTTTAAATGCAAAAAAGCTCTTTTTGAAGCATATGGATGCCAACTTCATAAGCAACTCAGTAGGGACGATATGGGGGCGGGCTCTCTTATTTAGCAGCTCTTCCATAACTGCCAGTGCTTCATCTTGTGGAATATTATGTCTATAGTCACCAAGACCTCTTTATTGGGGTCAAAAGGGAAGATGTTCGTACTTGCCAATAAAATCAATTGAATGTCTAATAACTGCTTTAGTCTCTGTTACAAAAGGTTTTAAAAAGAAATCAATAAACTGAGCCACGGGTTCTATATTAGATCCACAGTCAGATCTCAGCACGAGATCAGGATATTTGCAAAGCTTTTGCTTCCCTATATATAGTATATACAAATTTGGATTTTCTTTAATTTCTCAAAAATGACTGAACAGATTTACACCAAATAACACAAAGGCCTCTTTCTGGACCAAGAGCTACCTTTATGCCAAATGTGGTGTAATTCTGTCCAGTATTTCCGGTTCTATTGCTGTTCAAAATCCCTGTGGGAAAATGAATAGTGAAAAAGTGTTTTGGGACCCCCACTTTTTTTTTTTGCTCCCACTTGACGGATCACCCCTAAACTTTCCAGACAGCAGCTGAAGTGCACATCTTTTTTTTTTTTTTTTTTTTCGTGAAGCTTCATCAACCAGGGTCAAAGCTATTAGCAAAATAAAAAAGCTTTTTCTAGGTGCTAACTATAACATATAAATGTATGTGTGTATATATATATATATATATGACTCACTCCCCAGCCATGCTTGTTTTTTTTCTTCAATAATTTAACTTCCAATATTTTAATGATACTTTTATTGACATTATAAAAGTTGTTCTGAGAGCTGTAATATCTCGGGTAATTAGCAGTGAAATGCAAGGATGCGAGTTACAGTTACCTTCGTCCGCGAGTTATAGTTACTTGAAATAACTATAACTGCTGAATTTCTCTGGTTTTGTGTGAGTAGATTCAGAACCTAACTGTAACGTCCTTGTAACCTTTGGTTTTTTAAGTGAATTTCTAAGGTCTTTTAAATTCTATTTCCTAATTATAATGTCCTTGTACCCTTTGTTTTTTCAGAGAATGTCTATTTTTTTTAAATGTAAAATATTTTGCAATACCATAAATTAATCCAGCGTTCAGCAGTCTGTGGCAGGGATTGGTCGTGCGCAGCGGAAGTTGCTCGCAGGGCCTGGCCTACAGCCAGTTCCTGTTGCAAACCCCCTAAACACCGAACCCCACACTGTGCACAGCCTTTGGCCATGCACAACGGGAGTTAGCTGCAGGGCCAGTCTCTCTGGATGAAAGAATAGGTGTGAGATGGTGTCTCGGGGTATGAGAGTGGCTCTGAGAGAGTCTGCCTGGGTGTGAAAGTGGGTGTGAGAGGATCTATGTCAGTGTGAGGGTGTCTAATCGTGCTCTAATAGATGAAAGATGCATTCACCTCCACAAAGGATTTCAGATCACTTTTCAATACAGAATCGCAGAGTAAACATACTTGCTTTGTCTTCGCCAAACCCAGGAGTTAGGATTATTTGTCCATTGCAGAAGTGGAGCTTCATCTGGGGCACCTGCTACATTTATATTTGTAAGTGCTTCCTGTTGAGGTTTAATTTCTGTAAAATAAGCATCATGGACAGAACAGAAGCTCACTTTCTTGTTTACCCAACAAGAGTTCAGAGTTTTCACAAAATGTCTGTCCAACTGGAGCACTTTCTAATGGTTAGTTAGTAAGTGCAATCTTGTTGGGTTAATGGCCTGTGTGGAGAAAGGGGGGCGTGCAGCTCACCTCTCCTGGCCGATTTTGGCTTCAGGCACCCAGTCCTCCAGGGACCACTATAATTTAATGGGGGAAAGAACACGCACCCCACCTTCCCCCTGGATTGATGTCAGACCAGGGAACCCCATTCCCCATGGCCCGGTCTTCTAAAATATTAATTTTTAGGGGATGGGGGACACGCAGCTGTAAACATGTTGATATGTCCAATGGGAATTAACATGGAAAACACAATTTTCTTGTCCTTGTGTTTTTCATACTATCTACTTTTTTCTAATGTTTTTGAGCCCCCTTCTGCTTAGCCCCCACTTGACTGATTACCCTGAATTTTCCCATGCACAACAAGAATCATTGGCCACTTAAAAAAATAAATAATTGTGAAGATTCATCAAATGGTGACAAAGATGTAGACAAGTCAAAAACGCTTTTTCAATGGAAACATGGTCCTAACTAAAACTACCTCTGGTGCAAAAAGGACATGATTTGTATTCATGAGTGTGGTGCCACTACCATGCTTAGGCAACTAGTTTCAAATGGATACGTTACTGTGTGTCACTCATCTAAAAAAATGCACTTAACATTAGCATCAGAGTGCTTGCAGTTGTGTGTGTTCACTGTATTTCTTCTGAACGAAGTGAGTATACAATGTATACTATCCCAGGATTCATCTGTCATCTATACACTTTGCTCAGTGCACTGGGGACCAGACTTTTTCAAACATATTTAATGCAGAATAGGACAGCAAGACAACTTGATGTACTATGTCAAAGGAAGAGGGAAGGAATGCAACATTTTATTAATTTAACAAGACATGTTTAATTCATGCTGGTGCTGCCTCTCACTCCAATGCAGTCACCCTTGCACAACATACATGACACAGCACCCTGGATTATTTGTGCAAAGGGATGCCTCCCCGCATAAAAAAATCCTTATGGGCAAGGCCAGCACATACAACAAACCATTGATAAATCTTGGCTGTGGACTAGGCTGGGAGTAGCGGTGCATAGTGTTAGGCTCAGCCTGACAGGGAGGGTGTTGTACTGCACATGAAGGAGATTTCAATTAAATAATTCTGTCTGGATTCTAAATTAGATCTAGCTTGAACAATCCTGGTGCTCTGTGCTCACTTGGGCTTACTTTAAGAAGTGATGCTGAATCTTCTGTGCTGTCACTGTTATGATATTAAGGTCTTAGTATTATCGGTGAGATAGTGTTCTCCTCTATGCCATTATGTAACACATATAATCTCAGTCTCCCTGATGTGTAGGATGCATTGCAAAGGCAGACTGGGTTAACCCATCAATAGGGGAAAAGGCAAAGATCATTTGTTGCAATGCAGGTGGTAAAATTGTAGTTATGGCAATTAGAAGTAGGGTAATAGGTTCTCTTCTGATTGCTGCTGTGCTCACCAGCCAAAATATTATTTTAGAGAGTAACTGTACCATTCATTTTTTTATCTTCTTTATTTCTTACATCAGCACCCAAGAGCAAGAGTGTATAGACGAACATAGGGGGTGCCACCACACTAGCACGACAATGGGTGGAACTACTACCAGTGCTGTGGCTGATGGTTCTGCTGGCCCCAGGAGTCTTGCTTATTTCTTACTTTTACCTCTCCCCACTAGTAAAAAGATTGGCCTTGTGTTTTTCATACTATCTACTTTTTTCAACTAATTTAGCTAATGTTTGTTATTCCTGCATTATCATGTTTTTTCTATATTTCCAATTTCTGTAGCTGACTTTCTCCTGTCTGTAGTTTTCTTCTGCTCTTCTTTCAGTAAGCTCTCTCTCGCCCCTCTGTTATTCATATGTCTTGTGGTACTGTAAGACTAAGACAGCACATTTTTGGCACTGTGGCGAAGATTGCAGGTCCAAGTAAGCTATTATTCACCAGACACGGTGAATAGCTCCTCCTCCCTCAAACAATGAAAAGGAGAGAGGGGCCATGGTCATGGTCCCTCCAATGTTATCTTATTATTTATACAGGATACCAGCAGTTTTCATGACAGTGCAGCATTCCAGGAAAGGAATGAGATCCCATTCCATTTGCCAACAAAGACCATCTGTCCTTCATTAACACTCCTTCATTGCACGTCACTCTAATCCTTTCCTAGTTCTGTCTCTCCATTGGGATTTATTTTTTTATGTTGACATGACTACCTTGCTTTTCTAACATGTTGTCAACTAACAATACTCTCAAAGTGAACAAAGTTTCAATAGAAGATAACGCTAACTAAACTGTAGTAAGGAATGGATGTTGTTCAAAATATTAATGGGTAATCTATGTTTTTTTTCCAAGCTGCTGTGTCAGCAGCGAGGCAGGGGGTGAGACGGAAGAGGCTGGAGGGGGGGAGTCCCAGCAGTGGAAGGGACGAGTGATAAGTCACCATGCTTGCTGTCTGACAAACTGAGTATACTGTATTTAGTTTTGAAGAGAGGCAGAAAAGCCACCCATGATCATCACCTTCTGCCCATGGCATTTTGGCACCCATGACCTAACTGCAGCATGAAAAAAGAACAGAGAACAGATGATTGATGGAATGCTGAACAATGCAAAGTTCACCCACAGTCACAGAGATCTGGGTTTAATCCATCATTTATCCCACCATGCCACCCCAGTTTAGACCCAGCCATTAGCAAACCAGTCTTGACCCTGTTCCCCAGGGGAACAATCCAGCCTGAATTGCCAAGTCAGGTTCTCTCTGAACCGGAAACATGCCTCCTGGGATCGTTTTTGAGGTATCGCTCCTCATCAGCCTGGCTAGCTTGAATCCAGTGGCTCAGTGAGCATGGGACCCTTGTCTGGGCATACCCTTCCCACTTAGGATGAAAAAATGCAAAGAGAAAAGATGATGGGTGGAATGCTAAACAATGCAAACATTCACCCACAGTCAAAGAGATCTGGGTTTAATCCATTGTTTTTAGACCACCATGCCATACCAGTTTGGACCCAGCCATATGCAAATCAGTTTTGACCTTGTTCCCATTGGAACTGTCCTGCCCAAACTACCAAACCAGGTCCTCCTTGGACAGGAAACAAGCATCCTGGGAACAGTTTCAGGGTATCACCCCTCTTCAGCCAGGCTATCTTGAATCCAGTGGCACAGTGAGCACCTGACCCACATCTGGGTATACCCGTCCCACTTACTGCGAGAAATACAAAGAGAAAAGATGATGAACACAATGCTGAACAATGCAAACATTTACACCCAGTCACAGACATCTGAATTTAATTCAATGTGTTTTGTACCACCACACTACCCCAGTTTGGACCCAGCCATATGCAAATCAGTCTTGACCCTGTTCCCCAAGGGAATAGTCCAGCTTAAACTGCCAAGCCAGGTCCTCCCTGGTCTGGAAACAAGCATCCTGGGACTGGTTTTGCGGTATGACTCCTCATCAGCCAGGCTAACTTGAATCCAGTGGTGTAGAGTACACAGGACCCACATCAGGGAATACCCCTCCCACTTGGGGCAACTGACTGCAGCATGGTTAAATGCGGCACTGCAGGGTTGGCTGTGCAACTTGTGCCTGCTTGAGTTAATACAGCATTAGAAAGTTTGCAATGCATTACAAACTAAAAACAAGGTGTGTTTAACAGTATCCACTCAGTCACCTCCTACTAGTACTTTACACCATCGTTTCTTCTTCTGTCCCAGCCTACCAAAATATTGAAAACTCTATTCTTGGCATGTGCCATATTTTTCTGCCCAAGTGATTTATATTTCATGGCTTTGATGATAGATTTAGGCCTGTTAATTTTTTTTCCTTTCATCATTTGTCAACAACAGTGGCTGACTAAGGAAAAATGTAGTACATAATGATCAGTGACACCTCATTCTATAGCTAAACGTCAACCTATCTTAATCCCTCTAACTTACCTTGCTGTGCACTAACTTTCCCCACTGCCATGTGAAGATATTTGTTGAAAATAATTTGTGGTGGAGGGTGAGGCCGAGGCATAATGTGGGACTAAGGGCCTGACTTAGAGTTTGGCAGATGGGATACTCAGTGACAAACATTCCAAATAAGAATTATCCTGTTCCCTTCCCTGTACTGCAGTACATCATTTGTAACCTGTCCACTCACGGCAGACAATTTATCTGGTACACAAGATGTGTGTGAGGTAGTACTCTTCATCTGCCTCTTTTAGGTTTGGAGTCAAGGTAGAATTGAAGAGGAAGTGAGAGAAGAGCATGGTCATTAGAATTAATTATAATAAGTTAATTAATTATACATTATAATTGCCCCAAAAACATGCAGACTGCAGAGAGAAGCAGAGCCACTAGTATACTTGCATTAATGTTGCATATCAAGAATACCATTAATTGTGGTGCATTACACCTTACTCATTATTGAGAGATAGTTTTTACACACAAAGGGCCGTCCCGGGGATGTCATAACAAGGAGAAATATGTTTATTCCACCTCATCTCTCCTCTTTCTACGTGTGTTGCATTCTGGAGCACACATAGAAAGAGGAACTAACCTCTCAGGATTGTTTTTGTGCAGGAAGGTGCTCCTCTTGCACAAAATCAATTCTGCCTACTAAACAGGCACCCTTGCACCATGGTGTAAGTATGTCTGCATAGGCGATAGGCTGCCAAAATGGCACCAGTGCAATGGAAAAGGACAGGAATGCACAGTATTGGATTAATATGGCACATTCCTGCACTTTTCCTGTGATGCAGGGGAGCTCAACAAGGTGACTTGCTACACCGCCCTGCACCACTAAACTAGCAAATATGCCCCAGAGTGTATTTTTAGTTTCACTATAAAATCATTTAAATGAAAAAGTCACTTTAGTACTGGTGGTATTATGGCTTAATTCCTTGCAGTCAGTGCTACTGTTATGTGAATGCTGTGCGGAGAAAGCATGGACCTGTGACTATTCACATCACAAATTCCAATGGCCCTAGGAGATCAGCAATGTTCTGCTACTGTGCCACTGTAGAACAAGTGTTTGCACAGAGCATTACAATGTGTGTTTTTCATTTTTTTCCTTTCTTGATATAACTATTCCTGCTGTTGTAGGTCTATTTCAGCAGGAGATACTCGCAGGCTGCAGCACCACAGGAAGGAGGCCATCGTGGCTGAATATTGCCAGCTGGTGGCTTTTGAGGGGGCAAAGAAGGAGGCATGTCCCTCCAGTCCCTCCCAACAGCATGTCTCCACCTCCAGCCCCAGAGACCGAAGTTATTATCTAAATATTCTGCCATCTATGATTGCAAAATACAAATTATGGGGGAGTGAACACACAAATTTAAAAATTATGATTGTTAACAATAAAATAATACTGTATATAAATGCCAAATTGGGTAGAGCATCTGCATTCTTCTCAGAATGTCTGTCGTGGGTTCCTGGCAGAACCGGTCTAGTGAGGTAAGCAGTAGTGTTTTTGTGGCTTTCATGCAGACAAAGGGAAAACGTGTGGAATGCAAAGTGATATTGTAGAGTCAAGGAGAAGGTAGGCTTTATGAGGACCAAGAGACAGAGCATAATCTGCTGCAATCCTGACTAATGTGCGATTAACTAAAAAGTGAGAATAATTTTACAACCAATCCCAGACAATTAGCTGCATCTACCAGGCTGACCAATCTCACAAGTTTCATAGCATTTAGCCAAGTGCGTCCATCTTGTGACATCACATGTCTACCTCCAGTTACAGTCTCCTTCCCCCCGACCACAACTACATTTGAGGAGTTTGACATTTGAGCCAGCACACTACTCAGCATTTAGCAAATCAACACACTTCTTTCCTGTCATCATCATGGTGGTTTCCCTTTGAAGTAGATAACTTCCTTCTTCTGGCTGTTGAAGTAGTCCCATCCTAAGTCCTGATTCCAAGCCCTGAAAGAGTTCGACTACTGACCCAAAGTGAGATTGAGAAAGATAGACCAGTATGCACTGCGGTTCACCAACAAGAAGGGTGAAGGATTTGCCTACAGTGAAAGGTGACTTCTATGCCCTGGGACATATCCCCAACATCATAGGTGCCATTGATGGGACACATGTGGCCTTGGTCCCCCCCACAGGAGTGAACAGGTGTACAGAAACTAGAAGAGTTACCATTCGATGAATGTGCAGATGGTGTGTTTGGCAGACCAGTACATCTCCCTTGTTAATGCCAAATTCTCTGGCTCAGTGCATGATGCTTACATCCTGCGGAATAGCAGCATCCCTTATGTGATGGGGCAACTCCAGAGTCACCGTGTGTGGCTATTAGGTGAGCACCTGGAACCAAATCAGTGGGAATAGTTGTCGGGGTCTGGGGATATCCCTAAGAGTTAGTGTGTGTCTAACAGTTGTCCCTGGCCATTTGCAGGTAGCTCGGGTTACCCCAACCTGTTATGGCTACTGACTCCAGTGAGGAATCCCAGGACAAGGGCAGAGGAATGCTACAATGAGGCCCATGGGCGAACTAGGTGGATTATAGAGCGGACCTTCGGCCTCCTAAAGGCCAGGTTCCGGTGCCTACATATGACAGGTGGTTCCCTATTCTACTCTCCAAAGAAGATGTGCCAGATCATCGTGGCCTGCTGTATGCTTCACAACTTGGCTTTGCGACAACAGGTGCCTTTTCTGCAGGAGGATGGTCCAGATGGAGGTGTTGTGGCAGCTGTGGAGCCTGTGGACAGTAAAGACGAGGAAGCAGAAAAAGAGGACATCGACAACAGGAACTCGGTGATCCTGCAATATTTCCAGTGAGACACAGGTAAGAAGACAAACCTGCCTGCTACATGTACTTTAACACTACTACCTCTCTACTGTCTGTCCTTTTCACCCAGTGTATGGTCACTGAGTTTTCACTTTCCCTTACAATTTCACTGATGTGTGTCCCACTGTGTGACATCTGCTTTGTTTCCTCATGGACTAGAGCTGTGTGACATAGGTATGTTGACATTACATTTGAAAGAGCATTTTGTCACTGTAATTGCTAATACACTAATTCGAAATCACAGACAGACTCCAGAATGTTTTGTGCTTTAAGGGTGTTTATTTAAGTGCTCAATATTGGAGGGGGTTGTATAATGGTGAGGGGTGATGGTGGAGGAATGTCCATGGCAGAGTCCAAGCTATTAGTCTCACAGCTGCATTGTCCAAAGGAAGTGGAGCTGGGGCAGTTTGAGGATGGACAGGGGGACAAGGTGGGACAAAAGGATGACAATCAGGGTGGTCTCATTTCTTGGCAGGGGTCTTGGCATCGTTCTCTGTCTTTGTCCTTGATCTCAGGGACTGTTTATGGGGTGGTTCTCCATCTGCAGGGGGTGGGGTGCTGGTGTGGTGGTCCTGTGGTGGTTCCTCCTGTCCACTAGCGCCGGCGGAGGTGGTGGGCAGTTCATCATCCAGGCTAGTGTCAGGGGCCCCTAGTTGTGCCACAGTGTCCCTCCTGGTGTTGAGGACTTCCTTTAGCACCCCTACGATGGTGCCCAGGGTGGAATTGATGGATTTGAGTTCCTCCCTGAAGCCCAAATACTGTTCCTCCTGCAGCTGCTGGGTCTCCTGAAACTTGGCCAGTACTGTTGCCATCGTCTCCTGGGAATGATGGTAGGCTCCCATGATGTTGGAGAGGGCCTCATGGAGAGTGGGTTCCCTGGGCCTGTCCTCCCCCTGTCGCACAGCAGCCCTCCCAGTTCCCCTCTTTCCCTGGGCCTCTGTCCCCTGAACCGTGTGCCCACTGCCCCCAGGTCCCTGTTGTTGTTGGGGTTGTGGGTTAGCCTGGGCTCCCTGTAGTGGTGGACACTCTGCTGATTGACATGTCCTGGGGACAGAGGTATGGGCCCGTTGGGTGGGTGCTGTGCTGGTGTTTCCAGAGGGGGGAAGCTCTGTGGTGGCCTGTGACTGTGTCAGGGGAACCAACTGTCCTGAGGTCTCAGATGGGCCGGGCTGGTCATCTAGATCCAGTTGGACAGAGCTGGTGTCATCACTGTGGGCCTCTTCTGTTGGTGGTGTGGACATGCCTGGACCCTCCTGTCCGGTGACGTTGGGTAGGGGTCCTGCAGCGGTGTAAAAGCATGATTATTACATCTGTGTGTGCCATGGTGTGCAATGGGTGGGTGACCGTGTACCCCAGTGCTTGCATTCCTGTGTGGGACCTTGTTTGATGATGGTTTAGGGGGTGTATGGGTATGTGCATTGGCCATGCTTTGGTGATGGGTGTCCATGCTTTGTTATTGCATGCAGGGCTTGATGTTGGGATGGGTGGTTTGTGATATTGGGACATTTGTGAGGAGTTGGAGTGCTGGGGGTGAGGGCGAGGGTGGGGGTGTGTGATGGCATGCAGGTAGGGTGGGGGACATAGTATTAAAGATTTGACTTACCAGAGTCCATTCCTCCAGCTACTCCTGCGAGGCCCTCAAGATGCAGAATATCCAAGACTTGCTCCTCCCATGTTGTTAGTTGTGGGTGAGGAGGTGGGGGTCCACCGCCAGTCCTCTGATCCGCAAGGTGGTGTCTTGAGACCACAGAATGCACCTTCCCATGTAGGTCATTCCACCTCTTCCTGATGTCATCCCTATTTCTTGGGTGCTGTCCCACTGCGTTCACCCTGTCCACTATTCTTCGCCATAGCTCCATCTTCCTAGCTATGTAGGTGTGCTGCACCTGTTCTCCGAATAGCTGTGGCTCTACCCGGATGATTTCCTCCACCATGACCCTGAGCTCCTCCTCAGAAAACCTGGGGTGTCTTTGTCATGCCATGGGGTGGTGTGGGTGATGTGTGGGTTGGTGTGTGTTGTGATGTGTGGGGTGATATTTAGTGGTGTGTTGTGTGAGGTGTGTGGATGTTATGTGGGTGATGGTGTTGAGTGCCTGTGGATGCTTGTTTGTAGATTGTGGTGTCTCTCTCTGGCCTTCTTTCGGAATTTTTGGTAGTAGGGGGTTGTGGGTGATGTGGGTGTGTGTTTTATATTGTATTGGGTGTGTGGGAGTGGTGTGTGCATGTATATCAGGTGTGTGTATTTCGATTGTCCAATGTGGTAGTGTTTTGTAAATGTGTGTGTATTTTGAGCGCAGCGGTGTGTACCGCCAATGGAATACCGTGGTTGAAAGACCACCGCGTGGATTTGTGGGTCTTGATACTGTGGGCGTATTCCTGTTGGCGTGATGGTGAAGGTTTTAGATATATATATATATATATACTTTATTCGACCATGGGTCATAAAAGTTACACATTAAATTATACAAAGAAGGTGCATTTGTTCCATTATACTTTCACACTGGCATAAAATAGAGTTTAGAATAAAAATAGCTTCTATAGGCCATGGCCTACTATAGTCCACCATTGTTCCCGATACATAACTTAACATTTAGATGCCAAGGTTTCTGAACATCTGCTTCATAGTGTTAAAAATAATACAAATATTTAAGGCTCTTAAAACAATATGAGATGGTTTCAGATTCAAGTTTCCCAGGTGGTACCATCACCAAGATAAGTGCAAGCTATCAGGCCCATGATTTAAGCTTTAGAGTGCTGAGTTGATGTTACATAATAGTACAGTTTCTTGGTAGTTTAAGTGGCATACTTTAGTAAGGGCGCCTGCAACCGGCACAATCGTATAGGCAAATTTAGGCACTGTCAAGTCATTAAAAACACAAGCACAATGTAATAAAAGCTTATATAGTAACTTAAAATGGTTATCAGATTCATGTTAAAATGGCACTAATGCCAGACAAGTGCATAAAAATAGCTCTTTGCGGCTAACACTAGTGATACAGTAGCAGAACCACAAAATGATTACCCACGTATTATCTAAGAAAAATCTGTTCCAAAGCCCTGTCTAAACCACATGGTCAATAATTCATCATCATCATCATCATCATCAACTTTGTTCGATCCATGGCCATAAAAGCACATAAAACAAGATAATAAATAATTCTTAAGGAATAAATAAGTACACATCTTTAACTTGGTGTAAAAACATTAGGACAATAACTTGAATTGCACATGTGGCTCTAAAACTTATCTATAAGGGATGGGACTTTGAATTACTTTTTGGAGACGGCATCGTATGCGCCAAGCTGTTGCTAGATACTTGCTTACTGAGAGAATTACATCGGTTGAATTATGGCTTTTTAGAACCCGTAGAGCCAAAGAGCAGTTCTTGAATCCCATGTCCCTGCAAATATTGCGAATCCATTTTAAACGTGGAATCGCATAGGCTGGGCAGAAGAACATGAAATGCTCAGTGGTTTCGAAAGTACTGCCACAGGCAGGGCATATATCGGGAAGATTAGTCGGCCCCCACCTATGAATCAGTGACAACAAGGGCAAAGAGCCAAAGCGAAACCTTGCATATAAGCTCTTGCCCTGCGAATCCGGTATCACATCCAAATAGGATTCAAACTTTGGGGACCATTTAATATCAATGAAGGAATTAGTTAAGCGACCATGGGATTTGTGAGTTATGTAGTTATCCTTAACATAAGACCAATAGGTTAACTTTAAAACGTTTTTGTGCCGTCTCTCTAATTTATGGGGATTATCCCAGTAATCGCCCAGACCCAATAGCCGGAGCCAATGGGCCACATGGCGAACCCAGGGAAGAGTATTAGCGTTTTGGCATCTCAATAGATCGAGTAGTGCGGTCTTGTATATATCTAGTTCGGGGGTTGTCCACAACCTAATCCAATAGAGGAGAGGGTTTTGTTTTCGCCAGTTTATCACTGACCTTTGGTGTGGCTGACTTGTGCGGGTGTCTAAATTTTGTCGGATTCCGAGCTGTGGGTCATAATGATCGTGGCGGAATTCCACGGCCGCGGTGGTGTGTTGGCGGTCTTCTGCACGGCGGTAAGCGGCTTTTACCCCCAATGTTGTAATGACCCCCATAATGTCTGTACAATGCAGATGCAGGGAAATAAGTTTATTTATTTCTTGAAATATAAGTAAGAAGAACAATACAGACCAATGGTCGTCCCTGCCATCCAGATGACTCGTCATTTGAAACTCAGTCTCGCCTGGCAACCAAAGACAACGTTCTAAACAAACGTAGAACTGGTTGGCATCATGACATTCCACATGTCACCATGCAAACCAGAATACATGTGCACAGGAATACTACAGATTATTAAATTGCATTTAATAAACTATATTACATTTAATAAATACTACATCACGTTCCCCCTTAACAAAATTAATTAAGATCATAATCTAAAAGTCTAACAGGTCATTTGGAGACTCTCTTACAGAATAGGGTCCTGTAAACAAAGAGTGGCACACTGAATAATCACATCTTTTACAGTAACATTGTTTTCCAATAATTGGCTTGATCCTGAGTCTAATACATCAGACAAAGTGATACAAAAAGTAGAAATAACAGAATCAAAAGATATATGATTCTCACTAGTTCTGGAATTGTCAGTCTCAAAAACATTGGAATCATTAACTAGTATAATGTTTGTCTTGTTGTATAATTTCATTTGCACATCAGATATAGATACTAATCTGCTTTAATTCCACCAACCCTTTCCAGCAACGAGAATGGCATTTTTGGTAATACGTTCAATTCTTAAAGGTGAAGTGTCTTGAGATTCTCCTTTTGTGACTTTGAAGGGTTTTTTAAAAAGAATCCTTTGGTCAACAGAAAAATGTCCTTCATTGGTATGTTTATGAAAATCATAATACTGTTTTTGTTTGAGTTGTTTAGTATTTACTCTTTATTTTATTGAAACTCGATGATCAAGTTGTTTGGGATAATTATGTTCAGTATCTAACCAAGTGGGCAGGAGTCTCAACATACATTTCCTCCCTCTTAGTAATTCAAAAGGATAAACACCTGTTTTGTAATGTGGAGAGGAGTGATAAGCATTGACTTTATCTCTGAGAACTTTCATTACATCTATGTCAGAAGAAAGAGCAGATTGAATACCTTCTTTGATAAAACAATTCACTCTTTCTACCAATCCATTGGCAGAAAGGCTATAAAGAGCCACTTGAAGATGTTTAATATCATTTTTTACTGAGAAAGGTATTCATTTCTTTGGAAACAAAGTGAGTACCATTGTCTGTTACTATTTCTTTAGGTATGCCCTCCAAAGAAAAGACATGTTCTAAGAAATTAATGACTGACTGAGTGTTTGATGACTCAGCAAATGCACAATATATCCATTTAGAATAATAGTCAATAAGTACCATCAAAAATCTGTTAGTAGATGGTAATAGATTAAATGGACCAATGAAATCCAAAGCAATCTTATGACAAGGATAATTTGGTAACGGAACAGTATAAATCAGCTTTTCTGCTGTTCTCCAATGTTTTTCTGAAACAATGAATGGAGGCCACAGATTTATAAATGAAGTACCCAAATGGCCTTCATGTGGTAGTGTAATTAATTTCTCTCTCAATCCATTGGAAGATATAAAACGACCATCACTAATACATATGTTATTTTCACAAGAAAGCTCTGCTGAGATTGGAAAACATTCTAAATTATGAATAGGAGGCCAACCCTTGAATATATAATCAATAACTTTCAATAATATTTCATCTTGAGACATGGCTTCTAACCATTCTTATTCAGAGACAGTTCCTTTAGGTTCTGGTATAGCGTCAGTTGTGGCAGCAACACATTCATAATATTCATCAATGTCATGACTTACGGGTAAAGACAATCGGTACTAAAATTTCTACCACTTTGAATATAGTGAATGTGAAACCACATTCTTGTAATTTAGAAAGTAGGCGAACAAGATGTGTAGAGGCTTTACATAAACGTTTACCAGAAAGTAAGTATACAGGAGGTTTGTGATCTTCGTAAAGTTCAAATGAGTTGCCCCATAGATATGCCTTCAATTTCTGAACTGCTCAGACACAGGCTAACACCTCTCTTTCAATTGTACTATAGTTATTTTCGGTTTCTGTGAGACTTTTTGAAGCAAATCCTATGGTGATCTCTTTGCCATTGAGTTTTTGACCAAAAACAGCTCCTACACCGTAGGTGCTGGCATTTACATTAATGAAGCATTTCTGGCCATGAATAAATGGACTTAAAGCAGGGGCTTTAATTACTAAATGTGTGATGGTGGTAAAAGCTAAATCAGCATCTTCAGCCCATGTGAATTTGGCACCTTTTTTAAGTAAGTTTCTCAAAGTTTGAACAGTTGAGGCATAGTTAGGTACAAAACTAGCATAATATTCACCTAAGCCTAAAAATGATCTTAACATTTCTTTGTCAGTAGGCGCAAGTGCTTCAAGAATGGCTTCCACATTACAGAATTTAGATTTGATATCTTCAGCAGAAATAGTATGACCTAGATAATCAATTTGCCGTACCAAGAATTTGCATTTTTCAGGTTTGATAGTGATTCCTCAATCATTGAGCATAGTAAGAACATTTTCCAAAGCGACAAGATGTTCATCTTTAGTTTTTGTGAAAATAAGAATGTCATCCTGAAAAGCTTGGACATAGTTTAACCCCTTCTGTGCCGCAGACGTAGTGGTTACGTCCTGCGGCACAGTGCTGCTGTGCTGAGGACGTAACCACTACGTCCTCGGCACACAGCCCAGAGGAAGCGCTCTCGCTCCCTCTGTGTGCTTCCCCCCACCCCCCAAAGTCAGGGATGGAAGGGGAAGCCCTTCCCCTTCCACCCCCGACCCCCCCCACCCCCCCATAATGACGTCAGCGCGCGATCGCGCGCTGACTTCATTATGGGGATTTCGCCGCACAGGAAGCCATTTGCTTCCTGTGCGGCGAACGGAGAAGAGGTGAGTTCCTCTTCCCGGTGGGTGGGGGGTTTGGGCTAAAGAGGCACCGGGGGAAAGGAAAGGCTTTTCCTTTCCCCCGGTGTCTCTTTGAGCATTCCTGCTGCCCGATCGCATTGCGATCGGGCAGCAGGAATGCCCACTAGACGCCAGGGATTTTCTTTTTTTTGTTTCACTTTCTTGTTTCTGTGTCGGGGAGCGGCCCCTTGAGCAAGGGTCGCTCCCCTTTGGGGGGCATGTGTGTTATGGACATTTCTGCCCCCCTTGGGGGCAGATTGGCCTACTTTTTAGGCGGATCTGCCCCCAAGGGGGGCAGAAACCACTGGATCACCAGGGATTTTTATTTTCTGTGCATTTATGTTGGGGGGGGTGCCCCCTTGGGCAAGGGGCGCCCCCCCCAAGGGGGCAGAGAACTGTTGGCCTTTTCTGCCCCCCTTGGGGGCAGATCGGCCTATTTTTTTTAGGTCCATCTGCCCCCAAGGGGGGCAGAAGCCACTTAGGCACCAGGGATTGTGTGTGTAGTGAATGGGGGGGCGCCCCCTTGGGCAAGGGTCGCTCCCCTGTGGGGGGCATGTCCTTTAGGGCCATTTCTGCCCCCCTTGAGGGCAGATTGGCTACTTTTTAGCCAGATCTGCCCCCAAGGGGGGCAGAAAACACTAGATCACCAGGGTTTTTTATTTTTAAGTGTATTTATGTGGGGGGGGGTGCCCCCTTGGGCAAGGGGCGCCCCCCCCAAGGGGGCAGAGAACTGTTGGCCTTTTCTACCCCCCTTGGGGGCAAATCGGCCTATTTTTTTTAGGTCCATCTGCCCCCAAGGGGGGCAGAAGCCACTTAGGCACCAGGGATTGTGTGTGTAGTGGATGGGGGGGCGCCCCGTTGGGCAAGGGTCGCTCCCCTTTGGGGGGCATGTCTTTTAGGGCCATTTCTGCCCCCCTTGAGGGCAGATCAGCCTATTATTTTTAGGCTGATCTGCCCCCAAGGGGGGCAGAAACCACTAGAACGCCAGGGATGTTTTTTTATGTGTTTATTTTTGTGGGGGGGCGTCCCCTTGGGCACGGGGCGCCCCCCAAGGGGGGCATTGACCTGTTGGCCATTTCTGCCCCCCCTGGGGGCAGATGGGCCTATTTTTCTAGACCCACCTGCCCCCAAGGGGGGCAGAAGCCACGTATACACCAGGGATAGTGTGTGTGTGTGTGTGTGTGTTAGTGGATGGGGGGGGGGCTTGGGCAAGGGTCGCCCCCCACTTTGGGGGCACATGTACCCAGGCCATTTCTGCACCCCTTGGAGACAGATCAGCCTATTATTTTTAGGCTGATCTGCCCCCAAGGGGGGCAGAAACCACTAGAACGCCAGGGTTTTTTTTTTATGTGTTTATTTTTGTGTGGGGGCGTCCCCTTGGGCACGGGCGCCCCCCCAAGGGGGGCATTGACCTGTTGGCCATTTCTGCCCCCCCTGGGGGCAGATGGGCCTATTTTTCAAGACCCACCTGCCCCCAAGGGGGGCAGAAGCCACGTAGACACCAGGGATAGTGTGTGTGTGTGTGTGTGTTAGTGGATGGGGGGGGGCTTGGGCAAGGGTCGCCCCCCACTTTGGGGGCACATGTACCCAGGCCATTTCTGCACCCCTTGGAGACAGATCAGCCTATTATTTTTAGGCTGATCTGCCCCCAAGGGGGGCAGAAACCACTAGAACGCCAGGGATTTTTTTTTATGTGTTTATTTTTGTGTGGGGGCGTCCCCTTGGGCACGGGTGCCCCCCCAAGGGGGGCATTGACCTGTTGGCCATTTCTGCCCCCCCTGGGGGCAGATGGGCCTATTTTTCTAGACCCACCTGCCCCCAAGGGGGGCAGAAGCCACGTACACACCAGGGATAGTGTGTGTGTGTGTGTGTGTGTGTGTTAGTGGATGGGGGGGGGCTTGGGCAAGGGTCGCCCCCCACTTTGGGGGCACATGAACCCAGGCCATTTCTGCACCCCTTGGAGACAGATCAGCCTATTATTTTTAGGCTGATCTGCCCCCAAGGGGGGCAGAAACCACTAGAACGCCAGGGATTTTTTTTTATGTGTTTATTTTTGTGTGGGGGCGTCCGATTGGGCACGGGCGCCCCCCCAAGGGGGGCATTGACCTGTTGGCCATTTCTGCCCCACCTGGGGGCAGATGGGCCTATTTTTCTAGACCCACCTGCCCCCAAGGGGGGCAGAAGCCACGTAGACACCAGGGATAGTGTGTGTGTGTGTGTGTGTGTTAGTGGATGGGGGGGGGGCTTGGGCAAGGGTCGCCCCCCACTTTGGGGGCACATGTACCCAGGCCATATCTGCACCCCTTGGAGACAGATCAGCCTATAATTTTTAAGCTGATCTGCCCCCAAGGGGGGCAGAAACCACTAGAACGCCAGGGAATTTTTTTTATGTGTTTATTTTTGTGGGGGGGCGTCCCCTTGGGCACGGGGCGCCCTCCCAAGGGGGGCATTGACCTGTTGGCCATTTCTGCCCCCCCTGGGGGCAGATGGGCCTATTTTTCTAGACCCACCTGCCCCCAAGGGGGGCAGAAGCCACGTAGACACCAGGGATAGTGTGTGTGTGTGTGTGTGTTAGTGGATGGGGGGGGGGCTTGGGCAAGGGTCGCCCCCCACTTTGGGGGCACATGTACCCAGGCCATTTCTGCACCCCTTGGAGACAGATCAGCCTATTATTTTTAGGCTGATCTGCCCCCAAGGGGGGCAGAAACCACTAGAACGCCAGGGATTTTTTTTTATTTGTTTATTTTTGTGGGGGGGCGTCCCCTTGGTCACGGGGCGCCCCCCCAAGGGGGGCATTGACCTGTTGGCCATTTCTACACCCCCTGGGGGCAGATGGGCCTATTTTCTTAGGCCCACCTGCCCCCAAGGGGGCAGAAGCCACTTAGGCACCAGGGATAGTGTTGTGTGTGTTTTTTTTGTTTTTTTTTGTTTGAGGGCTGCCCCTTTGGCAAGGGTCGCTCTCCATGGGGACACAGTACTAAAGGTATTTTTTGGCTTCCTTGGGGCAGACAGGCCTATTTTTTTAGTAGGCCCATCTGCCCCTATGGCAGAATCCACTTAGGCACCAATTTCTAAAATGTTTGATGGTGGGGTGTTTGTCAACTGAAGAAGTCTTTGCATTTGTGATAAAAAATGTTTTCCTCCTTTTTGTTCTAGTTCAAAGCTTTTGCTTTATTTGCTGTGGCTCCTTGCGGTTTTGGCGGTGGTTGACCTGCAGTTTGCACAGTTGCATGTTTTAGGTAAGTAAAAACAATTTACTCCAAAGGAGTATTGTTGCCATGCATGAATGACATGTTTGTAGGGGGTGTACTAAATGCAGGATTGTGTGTGAAATTGTCCTTAGGTTTGTGCACAATGATATTTGTTTTGTCTTATTTCTAATTTGCCTTTCTTTCTTTCTTTTTAGTGGGATATCATTGGTGATTGCTGTGTAGTTGCTGGTGAATCAAGCTTTTTCAGGCAAGTGAGCGGTATAGTTTTTGAGTTTGTAACTCTTACTAACAAAGCTACACTTTGTTACTTGTCTTACACAGTGCTGGTTGTTGGTGGTGAATTTGTCCAGTTAATTTTAGCAGGAGAGATCATGGCTAGCTGCAGGATGACCGCTCAGCAGATGGTTGGTATGCTTTTTGAGTCACAGTCTGATCATGACTATGAGACGGACTCTGCATCTGAGGCAGAGGAGGAAGTCAGAGATTCTGGCAGTGATGTTTCTGTTGGAGGGGAATCTTCTGATGATGAAGCCACACTCAGTGCAGATGAAGGTTCTGTTTTAGAGGAGGACATTGATGTGCCAATAGTGCAGCAACCTGGGGCTGAAAGGTTTCCCGTTAGAAGACCTGATGTCTGGGTTGCCCCAAACATGGAGCAGCCAGAGTTGCCTGCCTTTACTGGTCTCCCGGGGTGTAACGCCAATACAGAGAACTTTATGCCTATCAATTTCTTTGAGTTATTCATGGATGATGTGTTTTTGGAAGAGATTGTTGAGCAGACTAATTTGTATGCGGAGCAGCATTTGAGGGACAACGCTGCTAGACTTAGGCCACACTCTAGAGCTGCCCAGTGGATTCCCACAAATTTGGAGGAGATAAAAAAGTTTTTGGGTTTGACTTTTTTGATGGGGTTGATAAGGAAGCCGTCACTGGCTTCTTATTGGTCTACTAGTCCCTTGATGGCAACAGCTATATTTCCAGCTACCATGAGTCGTAATCGGTATTTGCTTCTTCTTAGGATGCTGCATTTTGTTGACAATGCATTAGCCTTGCCACGAGATCACCCAGATCCTGACCGTCTTTTTAAGATTAGGCCTGTCCTTGATCATTTTGTAGATCGGTTTTCGGAGGTCTATGTTCCAGGCAAAGAGATAAGTGTGGACGAGTCTTTGGTCCTCTTCAAGGGTCGTTTGGTTTTTAGGCAGTACATTCCTAGCAAAAGGGCACGATATGGAATTGAATTGTATATGCTGTCTGAAAGTAGGACAGGATATGTGTATAGTTTCCGTGTGTATACTGGTAGGGATTCCAATATTGACCCCCCTGGTTGTCCTCCCACTTTTGGAGTTACTGAGAAAATAGTGTGGGATCTTGGTAGACGACTGTTCAACAAAGGTCACCATTTGTATGTAGATAACTTCTACACTGGTGTGCAGTTGTTCAAGGAATTGTTTAGAGTGGACACAGTTGCTTGTGGCACAATCCGTTCTAACCGGAAAGGCTATCCAAGGGAGCTTGTCTGTAAAAAACTTGAGAGGGGACAGTGCTGTGCCTTGCGGAACGAGGAGCTGCTAGCTTTGAAATTTTCAGACAAGAGGGATGTCTACATGCTAAGTACCATCCATGATGAGAGTACTTCCCCTGTGACTGTTTGGGGCCAGGTTGCTGAAGTGCGCAAACCTGTGTGCATTTTAGATTATAATAAGCACATGGGAGGTGTAGATAGAGTTGACCAGAGGTTGGAACCTTATACTGCTATTCGTAAGTCTTATGTTTGGTATAAGAAGTTAGCACTTCACCTCTTCCACTTAGCAACCTTCAATGCTTTTATTGTGTTTAGGGATAGGTCTCCAGACTCAAAGATGACATTTGTGAAATTTCAGGAGTCAGTGATAGAGAGCCTTATTGTGGTGGAACAGGCCAGAGTTCCTAGAGAAGCAGTGGTGGAGGATGTGGCTAGATTGAAAGATCGCCACTTTGCTGAGCACATTCCTCCCACACCCAAAAAAGACTTTCCAGCTAAGAAATGTAGAGTGTGTTTTCGAAGAGGTATCCGGAGGGAGTCTCGAATGTACTGCCCAGATTGTCCTTCAAAGCCTGGGCTGTGTGTCGGTGCTTGTTTTAAGAATTATCACACCCAGAAGAATTTCTGGGAACAACCATGAGTGTAAACTCATGTCTGTTTTGTATTTTCATGTGTTTAGTTTCATGGTTAGCATTTCTGTCATGTTCTTAGTTGGAGCTTTTGTGTTTGTTGTTTTGTAATTCGTTCTACTTAGTTAGGGGTTCCTCTGTTTAAAAAAAAAATAAAAATATGATGCCATTGTGTGTGGAGTGGGGCTTGGCTGAGACTGTACATATTGACTTGATGTTGGCTACTGCAACACACTGCCAGCCAAACACCAGTCCACACACTCCCATCAGCTGGTGTGATTGTTGTATCAGGCATGTGGGCGTATGTAAGTGATGGGCCTTTGAGTGGCGCTGCCTGTCGATGTGAGTGTTGTAATGTGCTGGGCCCGTGGCTGGCGGTGTGAATGGCCTTGTGTGTGTCATGTATGAAAGTTGTGTGAATGGACTGTAAAGCGGTTGGTGCCTTGTCGCGGCTTTACAGCTCACGAGCTGTGAGTCATTGGTTCAGTTTTTTGCCTTTCAGTTACTGACAGTGCTTTTCATTTTTGTGAAAGCTCTTGTTAGTAAAATTTGATCCACTGAACCATCACTCACCCTCGTGCCAAATCCAACCAGTTTGTGTGGTAAAAATGACCAAACCTGCTCCGCTGTAATCAGGCGTCGCAGCACACCTATGACACGCTAGGTGCCTCAGGTGGGACCCCGATGATGAAGCATGCCACCAACTTGGTTGGAGGGTGAGGGGTCTTTTTCACATAACCTAAGTGTGTTTCTTTTCAAAATTTTAGTGTTTGGCACATCACGGACGTATGTGGGCACATCAAAACGATATATTACAAACCTACCTGTGTTTGGGGGGGGAGAGGGCACCTATGTTTTTGGTCCTGTGTGCGGCCTTCATCTAGGGAAACCTACCAAACCCAGACATTTTTTAAAACTAGACACCCCAAGGAGTCCAGGGAGGAGTGGCTTGCGTGGATCCCCCAACATTTTCTTACCCAGACTCCTCTGTAAACCTCAAAATGTGCTTAAAAAAAGCATATTTTCCTGACTTTTCTTCGTACGATCACCACTCCAGCACAAAATTCCTACTCCCCAGTGTTCCCCTCAGTCTCCCAAATAAAATGACACCTCACGTATGTGGGTCCCCAAAGCAGAGTCAGTCTAAAGATGTATAAAAGAATATGTCCTTATAAACTCGCAGTACTATCCCCTGTATCTCTACAAGTTTTGGGCCTTATTCTGTTGGAGGCACCTGGCCCACCCACACAACTGAGGTATCATTTTTATCGGGAGACTTGGGGGAACGCTGGGTGGAAGGAAATTTGTGGCTCCACTCAGATTCCAGAACTTTCTGTCACCGAAATGTGTGAAAAATGCGTTTTTTTAGCCAAAATTTGAGGTTTGGAAAGGATTCTGGGTATCAGAACCTGGTCAGAGCCCCTCAAGTCACCCCATCTTGGATTCCCCTAGGTCTCTAGTTTTCAGAAATGCACAGGTTTGGTAGGTTTCCCTAGGTGCTGGCTGAGCTACAGGCCAAAAACTACAGGTAGGCACTGTTTTCAATGAAAAAATGTGATGTGTCCACGCTGCGCTTTGGGGCGTTTCCTGTCGCGGGCGCTAGGCCTACCCACACAAGTGAGGTATAATTTTTATCGGGAGACGTGGGGGAACGCTGGGTGGAAGGAAATTTGTGGCCCCTCTCAGATTCCAGAACTTTCTGCCACAGAAATGTGAGGAACATGTGTTTTTTTAGCCAAATTTTGAGGATTGCAAAGGATTCTGGGTAACAGAACCTGGTCCGAGCCACACAAATCACCCCATCTTGGATTCCCCTAGGTCTCTAGTTTTCAGAAATGCACAGGTTTGGTAGGTTTCCCTAGGTGGCGGCTGAGCTAGAGGCCAAAATCTACAGGTAGGCACTTTGCTAAAAACAGGTCTGTTTTCTGTGATGTGTCCACGTTGCGCTTTGGGGCGTTTCCTGTGGCGGGCGCTAGGCCTACCCACACAAGTGAGGTATCATTTTTATCGGGAGACGTGGGGGAACGCTGGGTGGAAGGAAATTTGTGGCTCCTGTCAGATTCCAGAACTTTCTGCCACAGAAATGTGAGGAACATGTGTTTTTTTAGCCAAATTTTGAGCTTTGCAAAGGATTCTGGGTAACAGAACCTGGTCCGAGCCCCGCCAGTCACCCCTCCTTGGATTCCCCTAGGTCTCTAGTTTTCAGAAATGTACAGGTTTGGTAGGTTTCCCTAGGTGCCGGCTGAGCTAGAGGCCAAAATCTACAGGTAGTCACTTCGCAAAAAACACCTCTGTTTTCTTCCAAAATTTTGGTGGTGTCCACGTTGCGCTTTGGGGCGTTTCCTGTCGCGGGCGCTAGGCCTACCCATGCAAGTGAGGTATCATTTTTATCGGGAGACTTGGGGGAACGCTGGGTGCAAGGAAATTTGTGACTCCTCCCAGATTCCAGCACTTTCTGCCACAGAAATGTGAGGAACATGTGTTTTTTTTAGCCAATTTTTGAGCTTTGCAAAGGATTCTGGGTAACAGAACCTGGTCCGAGCCCCGCCAGTCACCCCTCCTTGGATTCCCCTAGGTCTCTAGTTTTCAGAAATGCACAGGTTTAGTAGGTTTCCCTAGGTGGCGGCTGAGCTAGAGGCCAAAATCTACAGGTAGGCACTTTGCTAAAAACAGGTCTGTTTTCTGTGATGTGTCCACGTTGCGCTTTGGGGCGTTTCCTGTCGCGGGCGCTAGGCCTACCCACACAAGTGAGGTATCATTTTTATCGGGAGACGTGGGGGAACGCTGGGTGGAAGGACATTTGTGGCTCCTCTCAGATTCCAGCACTTTCTGCCACAGAAATGTGAGGAACATGTGTTTTTTTAGCCAAATTTTGAGCTTTGCAAAGGATTCTGGGTAACAGAACCTGGTCCGAGCCCCGCCAGTCACCCCTCCTTGGATTCCCCTAGGTCTCTAGTTATCAGAAATGTACAGGTTTGGTAGGTTTCCCTAGGTGCCGGCTGAGCTAGAGGCCAAAATCTACAGGTAGTCACTTCGCAAAAAACACCTCTGTTTTCTTCCAAAATTTTGGTGGTGTCCACGTTGTGCTTTGGGGCGTTTCCTGTCGCGGGCGCTAGGCCTACCCACGCAAGTGAGGTATCATTTTTATCGGGAGACTTGGGGGAACGCTGGGTGGAAGGAAATTGGTGGCTCCTCCCAGATTCCAGAACTTTCTGCCACAGAAATGTGAGGAACATGTGTTTTTTTTAGCCAATTTTTGAGCTTTGCAAAGGATTCTGGGTAACAGAACCTGGTCCGAGCCCCGCCAGTCACCCCTCCCTGGATTCCCCTAGGTCTCTAGTTTTCAGAAATGCACAGGTTTGGTAGGTTTCCCTAGGTGGCGGCTGAGCTAGAGGCCAAAATCTACAGGTAGTCACTTCGCAAAAAACACCTCTGTTTTCTTCCAAAATTTTGGTGGTGTCCACGTTGTGCTTTGGGGCGTTTCCTGTCGCGGGCGCTAGGCCTACCCACGCAAGTGAGGTATCATTTTTATCGGGAGACTTGGGGGAACGCTGGGTGGAAGGAAATTGGTGGCTCCTCCCAGATTCCAGAACTTTCTGCCACAGAAATGTGAGGAACATGTGTTTTTTTTAGCCAATTTTTGAGCTTTGCAAAGGATTCTGGGTAACAGAACCTGGTCCGAGCCCCGCCAGTCACCCCTCCTTGGATTCCCCTAGGTCTCTAGCTTTCAGAAATGCACAGGTTTGGTAGGTTTCCCTAGGTGGCGGCTGAGCTAGAGGCCAAAATCTACAGGTAGGCACTTTGCTAAAAACAGGTCTGTTTTCTGTGATGTGTCCACGTTGCGCTTTGGGGCGTTTCCTGTCGTGGGCGCTAGGCCTACCCACACAAGTGAGGTATCATTTTTATCGGGAGACGTGGGGGAACGCTGGGTGGAAGGAAATTTGTGGCTCCTCTCAGATTCCAGAACTTTCTGCCACAGAAATGTGAGGAACATGTGTTTTTTTAGCCAATTTTTGAGCTTTGCAAAAGATTCTGGGTAACAGAACCTGGTCCGAGCCCCGCCAGTCACCCCTCCTTGGATTCCCCTAGGTCTCTAGTTTTCAGAAATGTACAGGTTTGGTAGGTTTCCCTAGGTGCCGGCTGAGCTAGAGGCCAAAATCTACAGGTAGTCACTTCGCAAAAAACACCTCTGTTTTCTTCCAAAATTTTGGTGGTGTCCACGTTGCGCTTTGGGGCGTTTCCTGTCGCGGGCGCTAGGCCTACCCACGCAAGTGAGGTATCATTTTTATCGGGAGACTTGGGGGAACTCTGGGTGGAAGGAAATTTGTGGCTCCTCCCAGATTCCAGAACTTTCTGCCACAGAAATGTGAGGAACATGAGTTTTTTTTATCCAATTTTTGAGCTTTGCAAAGGATTCTGGGTAACAGAACCTGGTCCGAGCCCCGCCAGTCTCCCCTCCTTGGATTCCCCTAGGTCTCTAGTTTTCCGAAATGCACAGGTTTGGTAGGTTTCCCTAGGTGGCGGCTGAGCTAGAGGCCAAAATCTACAGGTAGGCACTTTGCTAAAAACAGGTCTGTTTTCTGTGATGTGTCCACGTTGCGCTTTGGGGCGTTTCCTGTCGCGGGCGCTAGGCCTACCCACACAAGTGAGGTATCATTTTTATCGGGAGACGTGGGGGAACGCTGGGTGGAAGGAAATTTGTGGCTCCTCTCAGATTCCAGAACTTTCTGCCACAGAAATGTGAGGAACATGTGTTTTTTTAAGCCAAATTTTGAGCTTTGCAAAGGATTCTGGGTAACAGAACCTGGTCCGAGCCCCGCCAGTCACCCCTCCTTGGATTCCCCTAGGTCTCTAGTTTTCAGAAATGTACAGGTTTGGTAGGTTTCCCTAGGTGCCGGCTGAGCTAGAGGCCAAAATCTACAGGTAGTCACTTCGCAAAAAACACCTCTGTTTTCTTCCAAAATTTTGGTGGTGTCCACGTTGCGCTTTGGGGCGTTTCCTGTCGCGGGCGCTAGGCCTACCCACGCAAGTGAGTTATCATTTTTATCGGGAGACTTGGGGGAACGCTGGGTGGAAGGAAATTTGTGGCTCCTCCCAGATTCCAGAACTTTCTGCCACAGAAATGTGAGGAACATGTGTTTTTTTTAGCCAATTTTTGAGCTTTGCAAAGGATTCTGGGTAACAGAACCTGGTCCGAGCCCCGACAGTCACCCCTCCTTGGATTCCCCTAGGTCTCTAGTTTTCAGAAATGCACAGGTTTGGTAGGTTTCCCTAGGTGGCGGCTGAGCTAGAGGCCAAAATCTACAGGTAGGCACTTTGCTAAAAACAGGTCTGTTTTCTGTGATGTGTCCACGTTGCGCTTTGGGGCGTTTCCTGTCGCGGGCGCTAGGCCTACCCACACAAGTGAGGTATCATT